>NC_090250.1:10464709-10572209 GCF_037325665.1 Littorina saxatilis | reverse complement strand
CTTTCGTCGTGTCTAAGAAAACAGCGATGATAGATAAATGGAACATCAGTTCTTGCGTAATGCATAAACATATCTCTCTCTCTCTCTCTCTCTCTCTCTCTTTCTCAGTTACCTGCAATCTTCGACGCTGTCGAATGTCAATCACAAGAAGGTCAAAGAGGGTTATTCCGACACGGATACCGTGCCACAAAGTGCACCGTTTTGCGTATCAAACTCTGCGATGCACGTGCACACTATTGCCTTCATCAGCCGCTGTCAATGACATTGCATTCCACAGCGGGTCTACATCACAACTCATGCTTGACCTATACTCTTGAACACACGGATACCGATGGAACATCTTTGCCGCTACAAACAAAGCGAAAGGTCAAACTCTGCTCGTCCAAACCGAAAAGGATACCCCTTTCTCCGTCGCAAGGAGACTTGTTCATCAACATCGCAATTTCCCAGAAGGTTTCCGGGGTGGGGGGGAAGGGGGGGGTGCATTTAGGGGTATCGCTAGGTGGGTGTGACTGTATCTATACTGAGGGCCCCAAAGGGTTTAAAATCGTGATCGTGATTGGCGTTTTTTGACCTTTCTGTGACCGTGATTGCCGAAATTTCCATTTCTGTGATCGTGATGGGACTTTGCCCGTGATCCGTGATGACAAAAAAATCAAGTCTCGTGATCGTGATTGTCATTTGTTTTCGTGATCGTGATGGGCATTATTGCAAAGCATTTTATTTTCAACGTACATTTTTCACAGCTGTATCACTCTATGAGTATGATCCTCTATTCGTCAAGGAGCTAATCCCGATTGAAGGGAAGCAACAACACATTCAGAAATATGATTTTGACAGCAATTGGTTTTCTTTAAGAGAACCAATCACAAAAAAGAGATCCAATCAGAAGGCGAATTGCAAAAGTCTGCTAAACTTCATCCAATGGAAGGGATTCGTGCTAAAGTTTTGAGTGCATTCAGTCAAATTCGAATTCGAAGATCAAAAATGGCGTGCAGCGATACTGTCATCGAACTTCTGTTATATTTTGTGGATTCAAGCCAGACCAAAGCAGGCGGCGAGAATGCCTTCCTTGGTGGAAAGGTCAGGCTACGGGGCCGTCTTTCCGAAGACTAAATGTCAAGGTATGTCATCCATCAAGGCAGGACTAGGTAAGTACTTTACAGTTGAGGGTCCAGGGGGCAAGGCCCCTTGGTGGGGGACCAGGGGGCGACGCCCCCTTGGTGGGGGTTGCAAGGGGGCTTCGCCCCCTTGAAGCTGAACGTTTTTTGATGTTTCTGGAGGGAAAGGAAGCCTCTCCTTGAACGAAAAAGGTAAATTCGACAGCAAGCTGTATAGGCAATGAAGAAGAATTGAGATTGTAAGGACTCATACTTTTCATCACAAAAATCGTTGAAGAAAAATGTCTTTCGAAAGGGGGTGAGAGGTGCGATTTCTCCTCGGATTTCATGATGATCCAGATGCAACCCCTCTTCCCTCCCCTACAAAATTAAAAAAAAAAGCGTTTGGGAGGTACATGCTTAAGCCAGGGGGGGGGGTTGTTGCGCAAACCCTGTAACCACCCCCCCCCCCCCTAGTCCGGCCCTGTCTATGTTGCTCTATGACTGTTCTGAATGTAGGCAAAGATCTTGAAATTTGTTTAAGATCATTGACATTGTCGACATTGCCACGTCCGGCTGTCACTCGCTCAGTGTGACCTCGACTGGCTCGAGTCTGATCGAGTCTGCGTGTAGCCAAAACCGAAACTAGAAATGTGTTTTTCACCCCAGCAACGTGGACACGCTTGGCATAGATTCTAATTGTCGCTTCTTTGCATTGAGCTTGGATTTATTTTAGCGCCTGTAAACTTATCAACATTGGGTTATATTCAGGAACTATGGCGGGGAGACGTGCCAGTTTGGGTCACTTGATCCTCATGTCAAAGTCGACCAAAGTCATGTTCGTTGGGGATTTTGTTATTATAGACTCTACCATCACACATACATGTACTTTAATTTCAATCCACCCAATAGTTTTTGAGAAAATGGGTTTAAAAGATTTAGCTATGGAAATGTGAAATTGTGCAAGTATATATTCATGTGTGTGAGTGAGGGTGTGGGAGTTGAATGTGTATGAGTGAATATTCTTTCACCCACCTTCATGATTCCTAGACTGACCTTTAGTCAGGATTATAGACTCTACCATCACACATACATGTACTTTAATTTCAATCCACCCAATAGTTTTTGAGAAAATGGGTTTAAAAGATTTAGCTCTGGAAATGTGAAATTGTGCAAGTATATATTCATGTGTGTGAGTGAGGGTGTGGGAGTTGAATGTGTATGAGTGCAGGGGCGGATTAGGGGGGGGGGGGGGGGTTACAGGGGTTCCGGACCCCCGGATGTAAAAAAAAATAAAAAAAATAATACTAACTTTAAAAGAAATAATGAGTGGCTGCTGATACCAGTTGATCATGTTTAAAATCAAGGATAAGCCATAAATTGTTCATAAAATAGCTAAATCCCTTCAGCTTCTGGGGGGCTAAGCCCCCCAGACCCCCCAACGGGGCCTTGCCTTCGACCCCAGGTTGTAACCCCCCCCCCTCTGGCTTAACTGCTCCGCCCCTGGAGTGTATATTCATGTGAGTGTCTGTATGAGAGAGAGACAGCGAGAGAAAAAACAACGAAAACAACATTCTTGTTACTGATTACAAATCATGATATGTATTCTATGTGTGTATGAAAGAGAATTAAAAAAAATAATAAAAAAAGTGCAACAGTTGTCACTTTGTGTTGAATAAACAATAGATCCAGATGAGCGAATTACTGTGTGGTTGTGTTTACTTTGACACGTGCTTTCTGTACCTGCAACTTTTACCGTGACCGTGATTTGCCACTGGTGTTCGTGATCGTGAAAACAAAAATCAAGGTAACTGTGATCGTGAAAGCTAAAATTTCCCTTCCCGTGATCGTGATGATACCCCCCCTTTGGGGCCCTCTATACTGGTAACGTGCCAGCGTTTTCTGGGTTCATGGCGACCCAGAGAGAAACAAGATACAATCACATTCCCACAGACACGCGCGTGCTTGCTGGGCGAGTAAATACAGGGAGGGTACAAGATAGTCTGAAATCCGCGGGTCTCATTTATTGACTGGATGGAAGATTAGCTGCTTTGGGCCTCATTCCTGAATAAAAGCATACACCAGGAAAAAAGCGAATAAAAGGAGGGGAAAACAATATGCACACAAATAAATGAATACTTTAAATTGAAAAGGAAATTAAACAAAACCGATGGAATCACAGTAATCGCATAATTTTCACAATATATATTGTGTATGTTTTCAGCGTAAAAAGAGTTTTCTGTAGTTGAGGAAGACTTCATTTGTTTGTAGTGCAGGCCCATTTGAATCTTATGAATTGGCAATAGTGCGAATCCTTTGATGGATTTCCAGAAACGGAGTCTTAAAATATTCATCCATTAATTTTTTGACGATGAGAGAAAACAATATGAGAAAAGAAATACTCGTGGCGTGACTCAAGGATACTATAAAAGAGACTATCTTTCTTATACTGCCTGGTGACCTCTAAACTTGGTCATAAGAGTTACAATTGAACTGTACACGAATTCGTCCAAAAACCTGTTCAAAGACTAGTCATCCACCAACCATGACCCTTTAAGCAAACAAGGGATGTTAAAGGCATATGTACTCGATGACTATACACGCTAATTGCTTTACCAACAGCTGGAGACATGCTAAATTAAGTTCCCTGCAAAATATTGTGGTCTAGGACCCCTTCAATGTTGAGATATGTTAATTTTCATTTTGATCTGGATCGTCCTATTTATAGATTTGGCAACACATGTAACGTTGATGCAAGGGAGCTAACACCGCGGCTTTGTTGACATCCTCACTTTTTCAGAGGCTAGAACAAGCTGTAATGCATGTATCATGGTCCGCGCATGGTGACATATCGTCATTATATGGTCTTATGGTGCGTTTGACATCGATTATGGGCAAACTACACTTTGTAAACACGGGAGCGCGTACATATGCCTTTAAGTAGAACTTCCTATTGTTTATCGCGTGAAAAACTACTTGGGGCATTGCGTAGGAACACGAGAAAATGAGCGAGCGAGTGTTATTACATATTTACACTGAGCATGTCAACATTGGGGCTTAATCACTGTTTTCCTGAAAGGCGATGATATTTTACGAAGCTGTTTTAAGTTGAATTCGCAGTCAGGGACCCCCTCCCGCCGGGCCATTCTTTTTGCCTAGTTTTTTCAGGGTTCAAAAAAGTCAAAAATCATGTTGAAAGCATTCCGTCCATCATTACAGTAAAAGAGAGGGAGGGGGCGGGAAGGGAGATGGAATAAGAGGGAAAGAGATAGACAGAGAATAAGAGTTTTAAAAAAAAAAAGAGACTGATGAAGACAGAGAGAAAAGAGCGAGGTAGAGAGATAATGGGGAAGGGAGAGTGGGAAAATAGATCACTGCACAGGATATTAATTCGGTGTTTTTTTCACTCTGTATGTTTAACAAATCTGCCAAAGTGCATATAGAGGGCTTCTACCTTTACCACCGGCAAGCATTATATATGTTCGGTGTTCTCTTTTGTGTGCTTTGTCCTTATTTCAAAGATAGAAAATTAAGGATTAATGCATTCATACAAGAGACATGAAAGAACAGGAAATCCCTAAGGACACCAGAACACTAGCACCCTTGTTGCGATTGCAGTAGTATAGCAAAGTACAAACTATACACTTTCTTTAAGGCGTTAAAAGAAATTTAACGAAATCAAGAATATAAAGCGCAAATGTCGACACGGCTGATGAACAAGCGGCAACTAAACACTTTTTTCAAGGCGTAAAACGAAATTTCCCTAAATCAAGAATACAAAGCGTAAGTGTTGACACGGCTGATGAACAAGCGGCTTTCTTGATACAAGACATCTTTGAAGTGCTATCGAGTTTAGAATAACGATAGACTTCAGGGGAGACTACTGCTGATCCTGCAGTGCCGGTGTTACCACTCCTGTCACTTCTAAGCCAGCGTCGCAGCAGTTTGCGGATATGTATCACAGATGTATTATACCGTACTTACGAGAGGTCACAACAAACAGCAAAGTGCTTCATATAAACTGAGCAAAAAAACTATTGCACCCATTTTCGTACCCCAACTAAAACATTCATTTCATTCAAACTGTATAATTATGACATTAAAGGCTATCTGGCACGCTTTTCCGATCAAAGATGTCTGTTATATGTATCACGTGCCCGCCGCCGAGGTAAGGGTACCCCCAAAATCGACCTGACAAAAACGTCAGGTACCAATAAAAAAAATCGACACAAATTCAGCATAGGCACAACTTAGCAACTTTGGATATGAGAAAAAAGCAAACTCAGTTATCTCTCCAGAACCGGTTGTTTTGCTTTGCTATCTTGCGTATCTCTTGTGTTATGTCGTTTCTTCTGATGCAGATGTGGAGCGCATGAGCAGTAGAAAACGAGAGGTTTTTGCGTGAATTTTGAGGGGTGGTACATAAAGCACTCAATGTCAGCAATTCCTGAATGGATTGCTTCGAAACTTTGAGGATCTGAAGTCTACATACGAGACTTGCCGTGGATCACTACACGTTTGTACTTAGATGTTATGCACACTTCCAGAAAATGTTTTTAAACCCATCACGGATTTGTGAATTAACATTTCAAAAATTCATGACTGCAAATGTTTTTTACAAGAACTGCCAAAGTTTAATTAGAGTAAGACTACTGACGGACATTTGCTGGCCATGTAAACACATGAGAAACAAGTCGCGTAAGGCGAAATTACTACATTTAGTCAAGCTGTGGAACTCACAGAATGAAATTGAACGTAGTCCGCCGCTAGTGCAAAAGGCAGTGAAAGTGACGAGCCTGTTTAGCGCGATAGCGGTTGCGCTGTGCTTCATAGCACGCTTTACTGTACCTCTCTTCGTTTTAACTTTCTGAGCGTGTTTTTAATCCAAACATATCATATCTATATGTTTTTGGAATCAGGAACCGACAAGGAATAAGATGAAAGTGTTTTTGAATTGATTTCGAAAATTTAATTTTGATCATAATTTTTCTATTTTTAATTTTCAGAGCTTGTTTTTAATCCAAATATAACATATTTATGTGTTTTTGGAATCAGGAAATGATAAAGAATAAGATGAACGTAAATTTGGATCGTTTTATAAAAAAAATTTTTTTTTTACAATTTTCAGATTTTTAATGACCAAAGTCATTCATTAATTTTTAAGCCACCAAGCTGAAATGCAATACCGAAGTCCGGCCTTTGTCGAAGATTGCTGGGCCAAAATTTCAATCAATTTGATTGAAAAATGAGGGTGTGACAGTGCCGCCTTAACTTTTACAAAAAGCCGGATATGACGTCATCAAAGACATTTATCGAAAAAATAAAAAAAACGTCCGGGTATATCATTCCCAGGAATGTAAAATTTCATAAAGATCGGTCCAGTAGTTTAGTCTGAATCGCTCTACACACACACACACAGACAGACAGACACACACACACACACACACACACACACACACACACACACACACACACACACACACACACACACACACACACACACACACATACACCACGACCCTCGTCTCGATTCCCCCTCTATGTTAAAACATTTAGTCAAAACTTGAACATTTAGTCAAAACTTGACTAAATGTAAAAAGGAACGTTCAGGTCTCCACACCTGCATCAGTAGAAATAACATAACACAAGAGATACGCAAGATAAGAAAACAAAACAACCGGTTCCGGATAGATAATTAATTTTGCTTTCTCCTTGTATGTACAAGTTACGCCTATTCTGAATTTTTGCCGATTTTTTAATTGGTCAGGTGGATTTTTTTTGGTTTGTTTTTGTTGTTGTTGTCGGGATCCACTACCAGTAACTCTTCCTTATCTTCTCCAGTGTTTTCAGCCGCGATTATCTCCCTTCCTCCGTGTGGCGTCAATCCATATTCCCGTTACTACGTTACTATTTTTAGAAGGTCACTGCACGTTACTATTTTTAGAAGGTCTCCAGTGTTTTGCGCGTTTATCTCCTTTCCCTTACATCGGCGGCGGTCATGTATTACTCATAACAGAATTCTTTGATCCGAAAAGTGTGCCAAATAGCGAAGTGAACGGCCTTTAATGGTATATATATATACAGTTTGAATAAAATGACACGGGAAGGAATGTTTTGGTTGGGGTACGAAAATGGGTGCATATGTTTTTTGCTCAGTTTATATAGAGTCGATTTAATAATGTTAATAATGAGGATAATTATATGGCGCAATTCCGAAATAGTTCTAATCATCTCACACACAAAACTCACCGACAAATAAACAATTCTGTACACAATGGCAAATTAAATGACTATTACATAAAAATTTAAAGAACCTTACAACTATCCTTCTCCTTCTTCCTTCTTCTGAAACTTTTTCTACTGTGCGAACTTCTCGGTCTTCATCCCAACCTTTTTGTCTCTCTCCTTGTCTCCCCCCCCCCCCCCTTCTCCCCTTCACTTTATCTTCCAAATCCTTTTCCATCGTGTGTTAACTTCTAAATGTCATGGAAGAGGGCGTTTTTGAACCTTTACCGCTCAAAGTAACACCTGATCAGTGAAAGACTAAATAATGCATACGCTCTTTATACTGCATACGCTCTTTTCTTCTCAGAGATTTTGGAGCCAGTTTGGCTGTTATAGCCACGGCCACTTGACCTTCTGTCCTCTTCAGAGAATGCCCGGCTTTTGATACCCTGGGAGATAATTAAAAGGCGAACGTGTGACAGTAACAACGCTAAAAGCACCTATATTATGGGTGTTGTGTTTTTGGTGTGTGTTCTGTTTTTTTTTTTTTTTTTTTTTTCAGGCCCAAAGCGTGATAGTTGCATCGCTAAAAGCATCTTTATTTTAGGGTTTTGTTCTGTTTATGAACGTGTTTCAGGCCCAACATGTGTTAATAGCATCGCTGTAAGCATCTAGATTGTTGTGTTTTGCTATGTTTACTTCTTCGTTTCAGGCCAAACATGTGATAGTTGCATCCCTAAAAGAATTTAGATTATTGAGTTTTGTTTTGTTTATGAATGTGTTTTAGGCATAACATGTGATAGTTGCATCCCTAAAAGCATGTAGATTATATAAGATGTTTTGTGGCGTGTCGTCAGACCAGCTTTTTTGTTGGGCCGAGGGGGAGCATATCGTCTTCTGTTTCATCTTTATGGATTGAGGCCAACAAAAAATGCTTATTTGGCAACAAGCCACCAAACATCGTTTTTGTTATCATTTGTGTAGTGTAAAAGTACGCACGATCACTGACAGGGAGCCTAACTTTTAGAATGTAATTCAGGGCCCTAAAATGCGTCAGGAGTTCAAGTCATATTTGTACGTAACGTCAAACGTAAACTTTGCTCGCTTTTCTTCGGGTCTAAAAAGTCACAGAGCTGCCATCCTATTTGCGAGGTCAGTCACTATTTAGCATGTAACTTTTCTTTTTAAGTGTTTTGAGACTTTTCGTTGCACAATTTGCGATTGCACAGCTTAGTTGCAAATTGACCATGAGTCGTCGTAATAATGTTCAACATTGATTGGGTCTTTGAGAGTGAATGTTTACAGTCGGTGTCATTGGAAATACGAATCAAAATCCGCGATGGTTCCACATCTATATATATATACGACTAGTGTCTGTCTGTCTGTCTGTCTGTCTGTCTGTTCGCGATGCACGGCCAAAGTTCTCGGTGGATCTTTTTCAAATTTGGACACCGTATTCAGCTACACCCCGGACACAACCTCATCGATGAGATATTTCAACACGTGCTCTCAGCGCGCAGCGCTGTGCGCGCTGAACCGATTTTTTTTGGTTTGTTTTTGTTGTTGTTGTCGGGATCCACTACCAGTAACTCTTCCTTATCTTCTCCAGTGTTTTCAGCCGCGATTATCTCCCTTCCTCCGTGTGGCGTCAATCCATATTCCCGTTACTACGTTACTATTTTTAGAAGGTCACTGCACGTTACTATTTCTAGAAGGTCTCCAGTGTTTTGCGCGTTTATCTCCTTTCCTTCGTGAGCCGGCGAAGCCGGCGTACACCCGGCAAAGCCGGGTCCCAGGCGCAGCCTGGTATTCGGCTCTACTTCTTCCCGGCGAAGCCGGTACCCGGCGAAGCGGGTAATCATCTAGTACAAAATAAACAGCCTGATTTGCTTTACTTTCAAAATCCACGTTTCACCTGAAGCTCAAACCCATTCACTACCTCGATTTGTCACATATGAACATTGTTTTTTGTTACCGAGCTGGTTATAAATAAAAACCCGTGAAAATGGTGACAATGTTCTTTTTGGTTACCCAGCTGGTTATGAATGAAAACTTGTTACCCAGCTGGTTATGCATGCGTACTTCCTCGACCCCCTCACCCTTCTTCTTGAAACTAAACTGCCTGTTTATGGCCCCGTTTAACGATGCATTGCTGCTATTTTTACATTTAGTCAAGTTTTGACTAAATGTTTTAACGTAGAGGCGGGAATCGAGACGAGGGTCGTGGTGTATGTGTGTGTGTCTGTGTGTGTGTGTAGAGCGATTCAGAGAAAACTACTAGATCGATCTTCATGAAACTTGACATGAGAGATCCTGAGTATGGTACCTCCAGACATTTTTTTAATTTTTTTGATAAATGTCTTTGATGACGTCATATCCGGCTTTTCGTGAAAGTTGAGGCGGCACTGTCACGCTCTCATTTTTCAACCAAATTGGTTGAAATTTTGGTCAAGTAATCTTCGACGAAGCCCGGACTTTGGTATTGCATTTCAGCTTGGAGGCTTAACATTTAATTAATGAGTTTGCTCATTAAAGTTGTCATTAAAATCGATTTTTCGCTAACAGATTTAAAATTGATTGTATCGTATTCTTCATCACATTCTGAATCTAAAAATATATACATATGTCATGTTTACTCTTAAAATGTGATCACAATTAACGAAAATAGATTAATTAGTCTTACGATTAAAATTTAAGAAATCGATCCAAAAATGATTTCATCTTATTCTTTATCATTTCCTGATTCCAAAAACATATAGATATGACAGGTTGTATTCAAAACAAGCTCAGAAAGTTAACAAGAATACAGAAAAGCGCGCTTTCCTGCTTAGCACAATACGCTACCGCGCTAATCTGGCGTGTCAATATCACTACGTTTTGCACGTGGAAGGTGAGCGATTTCCTTCACGCGGGGATTGACGAAGCTGTACTGTCTTGGTGAAAAAATACAGTGCGTTCAGTTTCATTCCGTGAGTTCGACAGCTTGACTAAATGTAGTAATTTCGCCTGGCCTTACGCGACTTGTTTGTTTTGTGTTTGTTTTTGTTTTAGACTTGTCGTCTGATGACTGTATGAAAGGACAGGTTGGAAGATTAGGCTAAGCCTAAAACCTTTATCCTTATGTAATAAGGTTCTGAGTTCCGAGTTCTAAAAACCCGTGAATATGATAACAATGTTTTTTTTTACCCAGCTGGTTATGAATGAAAACGATGACAATGTTTATTGTTACCCAGCTGGTTATGAATGAAAACGATGACAATGTTTATTGTTACCCAGCTGGTTATGAATGAAAACGATGACAATGTTTATTGTTACCCAGCTGGTTATGAATGAAAACGATGACAATGTTTATTGTTACCCAGCTGGTTATGAATGAAAACGATGACAATGTTTATTGTTACCCAGCTGGTTATGAATAAAATCTCGCGAAAATGATGACCATGGGTTTTGTTCTATGACTGTGTTTCAGGCCCAACATGTGCATGGTGCAGGAGGTGTATGGCACAGGAGAGAAGTTCTTCACACACTGCGTGGCCAAACATCTCAAGATGATCTGTGAACGACCAACGTAAGTGGGGGAATGAAATGGGGGACAATATTCTTCAATTCATTATATTCAAACCAATAAAAACACATACAAATCGAAATATTGCACAGAAAAAGAGCCACACCATAACAGACAGACGGACAAACAGACAGATAGACAGAGACAGACAGACAGACAGACAGACACAGACAGTCCAATTAGAACCAATTCAATGTTCTGAAACAATCAATGACACATTCTCAACAAAAAAGTGTGTTTATATTCAATATAACTCCGCGAATGTGAACAAACATCGCCACCACATTTTCAGGTGCCTACGGTTTTCTCCCAGTGAAGAAAAACAAAATCTGTACGCAGCGTACGAAATGTTGAAGATATTACGTGTCGAAGACAATTTTCCGGTTTAATGTATTCATTCTAATGGGCAATAAAGTGTTGTTATGGTAATTGTTATTTTTATTCCTGTCTCATGGGGTGAACTGATCTGGCATATTCTGAAAACTGGAAATATGGATAATGCTGCATGATGTAATTATTTGCAGGTTTGTGAGCTGGGACTGTTGTTCGGGCTACGACAGGGAACGAGGCCAACAAGGATGCACAAAAGGTGAATAGGCATAGAAGGCTTAGTATCAATATTTTGCATTCACATGTAAACTAGATTACAATAAATTAATAAAAAATACTAAGTAAATAGGCCCGGTAGATTAGTTGGTAGAGCACTGGACTTGTGATTCTAAGATCGCAGGTTCGAATCCGGGCCGGGACGGACACGGGTCAACTTTATGTGCAGACTCAGATACGGTATCCATGTATCCATACCTCGGTCATTCTGCCATAAGTGCAGATGGCTGATTACATTAAGAAAAATGTATTTTGTTCTTGTTTTAATAGTTGCTCTTTTTATTATTTGAGAAGCTCGCAATCAACAGAACATTATTTTAAAACGTGTATTTCTTATGTTTAAAAAGTATCTCTACACATAGCATCGTGTATTCTTGTAACTAGAATTAAGTCAGTGGTTATGCTTGATGCTCTTGTTGTGAAGAAAAGTCTGTAACCAGAATTAAGTTCGTGGTTATCCTTGACGGCTTGATGCTGTTGTTGTGAAGAAAAGCCGCTGGGCAACTTACTGGACACGGCTAAGGAGCTGGGTTTGCGGCAGTTTACGGAGCGAGCGGCCATGGCCAACCTGACGGACCTACTGGAGAACCAGGGCGCCTTCACGGTCTTCGCCCCGTCCGACACCGCCTTCAGGGAGTCCACCGCCTATGAAAAGTGGGTAAAGTTTCTTTTGGCGAAACGTTGTTTAGAACGAGTAAAGTCGCTTAAGACAAAACGTCGTTTAGAACGAATAAAGTCGCTTTAGACGAAACATCGTTTACAGCAAAGTGGGTAAAGTCGCTTAAGGCGAAACGTCGTTTAGAAAGAGTTAAGTCGCTCAAGGCGAAACGTCGTTTGGAAAGAGTAAAGTCGCTTAAGAAAAAACGTTGTTTGGAACGAAGTGGTTTAAAGGGGGTAAAGTCGCTTAAGACAAACGTCGTTTGGAAAGATTAAAGTCGCTTAAGACAAAACGTTGTTTGGAACGAAGTGGTTTAAAGTGGGTTAAGTCGCTTAAGACAAACGTCGTTTAGCACAAAATGGTTAAACGTGAGTAATGTCGCTTCAGGCGAAACGTCGTTCAGCGCAAACTGGTTTAAAGTGGGTAAAGTCGCTTAAGACGAAATGTCGTTTAGAACGAAGGAGTTTAAATTAGGTAAAGACGCTTAAGGCGAAAAGTGAGAAGTCGCTTGAGACGAAACGTTATTTAGAGCGAAGTGGTGCAGAGCGAACTGGTTTAAAGTTGGTAAAGTCGCTTCAGAAGAAACGTTTAGAGCGGAGTGGTTTAAAGTGGGTAAAGTCGCTCAAGACAAAACGTCGTTTAGAACGAATTGTTTAAAGTGGGTAAAGTCGCTTAAGACAAAACATCGTTCAGGAACGAAGTGGTTTAAAGTGGGTAAAGTCGCTTAAGACGAAACGTCCTTTAGCACGAAGTGGTTTAAAGTGAGTAAAGTCGCTTAAGACGAAACGTCGTTTAGCGCGAACTGTTTTAAAGTTGGTAAAGTCGCTTAAGACGGAACGTCGTTTAGAACGAACTGGTTTAAAGTGGGTAAAGTTGCTCAAGAGGAAACGTCGTTTAGAATGAACTGGTTCAAATTGGGTAAAGTCGCTCAAGACGAAACGTCGTTTGGCGAGAACTGCTTTAAAGTGGGTATACAGTCTCTCAATACGAAACGTCGTTTAGCGCGAACTTGTTTAAAGTGGGTAAAGTCGCTTAAGACAAAACGTCGTTTAGCATGAACTCGTTTACCGTGAAAGCCGCTTATTGTGAACATTATAGGGAAAAGACGAGTTCTCATATCAGTATTACCAGACTTCATGTTTTGGAAATTACACACTTTTGTATGATGGAGAAGTACACAGTTGTTCGCAAACAGCGGTTGTGGTTTGAAGTTAGCGGATTCACGTTTGTGTGCGGCCAATGCACAGAAAATGGGGTAATACCGTTAAAACGATTTGGGGACGGGGCGGGTCAACTGTGGGGGTGGAAGGCGGAAACAAGTTTTTGTAATGTCCAGTTTGACTTTTTACGAATCTGCAACCAAAGATATTTTAGACAGTACATTCCACGTGGCGAAATCCCCTTTAAACAGGGAATTATTTAAATGTCTTTTCTGCATTGTTTCTTACATTGGCTTGCTTGTGGGCTTGCTGTTGTGGAGACATTTCTTTCAGCATCTTTTTTTTCTCCTTAATCCACCATTAAATTTGAAGTGACAGAATTTATTTTGTAGGAGTTTGCTGCATCCTACTGATGGAAGTCCCTCCTTGTTGCTGTACCACATAGCGCCTGGAAAGCTGTCCCTCAACACCTTTCGTAACCGTAACCAAGAGTTCGTCACTATCTACCAAGACAAGAAAATCCGCGTCAACAAATACGCGTATGGGGTGAGCTCGGGTTTCAACGTATTTTCCTTGAAAGAGCATGCTGTTTGTTATCAAGTTGATATGTGAGTCGGAATCTGCGTATATCTGCATTTGTATTTTGTGCCCCACAGAGAGTAAAGCTCAATTCAATCTCTCTCTCTCTCTCTCTCTCTCTCTCTCTCTCTCTCTCTCTCTCTCTCTCTCTCTCTCTCTCTCTCTCTCTCTCTCTCTCTCTCTCTCTCTCTCTCTCTCTCTCTCTCTAATAGAATAGTCCCTCTCTGGGCGAGGGCTGGTTGAAAAGAAGCTCGTTTATATCAAACGACAAGAAACTGTCCTCTCTGTACAGCTGATAGAGAAGATGAACACCATGTTGTATTTTTATGTCCTTTTTATCAAGACCTTCGAGCAAAGTATTTGAAAATCTCGAACTCTAAGACGCTGCAACAACAACTTGTGTATTTCTGTGGCAATAATGAGGAAAATGTGATGAACAGCTTCAGCAGATTTGTGTTCTTCATGCTACAGAAGAGACGAACCCTTATAAATGAGGTTCAGTGATATGTCATCAGGGTTTTAATGTATTTGTTGAATTTTATGCGTGACTATAATTTATAACTGTGCAGATACTATTGCTGTTATTTTAACCACTATTGTAAGGGGCTGTGGCCTTAGACAATTAAAGATTTGTTCTTGTTCTTGTTCTTGTTCTCTCTCTCTCTCTCTCTCTCTCTCTCTCTCTCTCTCTCTCTCTCTCTCTCTCTCTCTCTCTCTCTCTCTCTCTCTCTCTCTCTCTCTAATAGAATAGTCCCTCTCTGGGCGAGGGCTGGTTGAAAAGAAGCTCGTTTATATTGCTTATGCCACAACCCTCGTAAAATAAAATTTGATTTGATTTGATGATTTGATCTCTCTTTTAGTAAACATGTTCTGGTAATTCCCACTTTTGATCATAACGTGAGAATTTGTGTAAAGCCTGTAACGTGTATATATATAGTCCTGTGATATATATATTTCTATGCATTCTCGCTCTTGACGTCATTCTATCTATCTATATATATATATATATATATATACTAAGTAATACATGTAACATTGCATTTTTACCACCGTACATCCGTTTCATGCAGGTAGCCACAGTGAACTGCGCGCGGATCATACGACCTGACGAGAAGGGTACCAACGGTGTCATGCATGTTATTGACAAGGTAAGAACTTACGTAAACACATGCAGGTAAAAGGGCAGAATATACCTGCGCAGTTTCAGCGGCACATACGACACACTGCATATTATTGATGCTGCGATAGGGATTATGACGAGTACTTGGTCTGTTTTCCTTTCACGCAACGTACGTGTAGCGGGCTGAGATAATCTGCAGTGCGTCGTCTGTCCTGCTGAAGTTACATAGGTGAGAGCCGCCGGGCCTAAGACTCACATGCGCATTGCTAGGCACACATACCAACACGGCACAAGTTTATTTACGCTAAACAGAAGCCAGGTGGGGGGGGGGGGGGGGGGGGGTGGGGGCGGGGAAAGAGGGATAGGGAGAAGCTAAGAAAGGTCGGAACACAGAACCCCCAAAAATTAGAAAGAGAGGTGGCAGAGCATAGCAGGCAGGTAGCCACAGTGCACGCACTGATCATACGACTTGAAGGTTGTCCCATTACACTTTGAAAATGTACAACCTCCTGTCAAAATTCCTTGTGCAAAAGAAAGCTGGGAGAAAAATAAGAGAAAAGAGAGGTGGTAGAACTAAGCTCTTAGCAGACTCCTGTTTCACACCGCAAACTTACATCCACCTGTCGAAATTCCCTCTGACTCCTGTCAAAGTTTCCTTCTACCCGGAAACTTGCCACAGTTAAAAGAAACGTAGCCACCTGCGTCTTTTTCGACGACAGAATTTCGAACTTCTGTCAAATTCTGGATGCAATAGCGTGTTGTGTGTTTGCCAAACGGTGCAGCTGCAAATACCCCAAAGTTTTCTGTGTGCAGCAAAGGTTTCGGGCATTTGGTGGCGGTCATAGGAGGATGAACAGTCGAAATGCACTCAGCCTGGCTAGTGTCTGGATGTACCTGAATGAACAGATATTTTACCTGTTGCAGGTTTCTCTTTTCTAGTCTTTTTTACTGTTCCTTTCTTTCTGTTTTATATTTAGTCAAGTTTTGACTAAATATTTTAACATCGAGGGGGAATCGAAACGAGGGTCGTGGTGTATGTGCGTGCGTGTGTGCGTGTGTGTGTGTGTGTGTGTGTGTAGAGCGATTCAGACTAAACTACTGGACCGATCTTTATGAAATTTGACATGAGAGTTCCTGGGTATGAAATCCCCGAACGTTTTTTTCATTTTTTTGATAAATGTCTTTGATGACGTCATATCCGGCTTTTCGTGAAAGTTGAGGCGGCACTGTCACGCCCTCATTTTTCAACCAAATTGGTTGAAATTTTGGTCAAGTAATCTTCGACGAAGCCCGGACTTCGGTATTGCATTTCAGCTTGGTGGCTTAAAATTTAATTAATGACTTTGGTCATTAAAAATCTGAAAATTGTAAAAAAAATATTTGTTTTATAAAACGATCTAAATTTACGTTCATCTTATTTTCCATCATTTGCTGATTCCAAAAACATATAAATATGTTATATTCGGATTAAAAACAAGCTCTGAAAATTAAATATATAAAAATTATTATCAAAATTTTTTTTTCGAAATCAATTTAAAAACACTTTCATCTTATTCCTTGTCGGTTCCTGATTCCAAAAATATATAGATATGATATGTTTGGATTAAAAACACGCTCAGAAAGTTAAAACGAAGAGAGGTACAGAAAAGCGTGCTTTCCTTCTCAGCGCAACGAATACCCCGCTCTTCTTGTCAATTCCACGGGCACTGCCTTTGCCACGGGCGGTGGAGTGACGATGCTACGAGTATACGGTCTTGCTGCGTTGCGTTGCGTTCAGTTTCATTCTGTGAGTTCGACAGCTACTTGACTAAATATTGTATTTTCGCCTTACGCGACTTGTTTTTCTTTGCAAAAGAACGCAAACGAGTAATAAATCAACTTAAACTTGGTGCGATATCTGAAAATAAGTCAATTTTGACTTCAATTGAAATTGCTACCAGATCACCTCTCGCTCGTTTTCTTTGGCTGTGTTGGTGTTTATTTTTTTTATTGAACCCATCTCTCTTTCTCTCTCTCTCTCTCTCTCTCTCTCTCTCTCTCTCTCTCTCTCTCTCTCTCTCTCTCTCTCTCTCTCTCTCTCTCTCTCTCTCTCTCTCTCTCTCTCAGTGTCTATCTCTCCGTCTCTCTGTCTCTAACGTCTTTCTCTCTCTCTGTCTCTGTCTGTCTGTCTGTCTGTCTGTCTGTCTGTCTGTCTGTCTGTCTGTCTGTCTCTCTCTCTCTCTCTCTCTCTCTCTCTCTCTCTCTCTCTCTCTCTCTCTCTCTCTCTCTCTCTCTCTCTCGTCTAGAATTTCGTGTTGAAATCCGTGTGAGTGATGAATGATGAACATAGCAAACGAGAGGTTGTTAGGTACACAGCGTAACTTAACAGGCAGTCTGTTTTTCTCTGATTAGTGTGTGTGTGTGTGTGTGTGTGTGTGTGTGTGTGCGTGTGTGTGTGTGTGTGTGTGTGTGTTGTGTATGTGTGTGTGTGTGTGTGTGTGCGTGCGTGGGTGCGTGTGTGTGTGTATGTGTGCGCTGTTATTTTCATACCTCTGTTCCTTTCTTCTTTTGTTTTCGTTTTTTTGTTCTTATTCATTTTCCCCCTTTCCTTTGGGCCTTCCTTCCTTCTCCACTGTCTTTGTATTGATCGGTTAGTGTCTTGAATGTCCACACAAAACGCAACAGCAATAGGTCGTCACTATCTTTTTGTATTTTACTTTGTTTCTCATAGACTTTGCACTTCAAAGCAAAAGGTAAACATACTTATCGAACACAACTGCGTCAGCGTCCAAGCAATGGCTAATAAAGTTTAGGAATTCTCTATTTTTCTTGTTTTTAAATAGATGTTTGTGCCCCATTATTAATCGTAAATGTATACATGTAGCTTACAGTTGTATAAATCAGAAGGCTATTCTTGTAGAGGAGAAAGACCGCCAGCTTGTCTGGTATACCATACGTTTCTACTGAATCGTCCACCTCTGAAATCAAATGCTGTCATTCATGTCTACCTGGCGATTGTATAATTATGAGATCATTGTTGTGGTGAACGTTCACCTCATATTTCTTCTGGATCGCCAACAACTTTTGTTCTTCTTCTTTTTCCTTCTGATTTTCACATATTTTACTGTTTTATTTTTATTATTTGTTTTAATTATTTTTTTGCTTCATTATTTTTCTGTAATAACGTCTGCATATATAAATATATACACTAGTGCACCAGTCCTGTGCACTAATCCACTCAAGTCTCATCCCTTGACATTTGTATGTGTGACAGGTGTTTGTTTGTTTTCTGTGCAGCTGGCATGTTGTCGTATAATCATGAGATCATTATTTCGAAGTAAGTCAACGAATAAATCCAGGCAGTCGGCCAACAAATAAACCTAGTTATGCCGACTGTCTTAACCGAATCACCTGAGAATACCTGTTTGACGTCAGTTATTTATGATGTGTCAGTGTTGCATGTTGTTTATGTGTCCTTTTTGCACTTGGCGTGCATACAGATTTTGACCTGGAGCACATTGTGTGTGCACAACAGAACACTTGACTGCTGCAGATAGCATCATGTGGGGTGCATTCTTTGGCAGCGATATCCTGACAGATGAAAGCATTGTTGTGTATTCGAGTTGGGATAGCGGGTGGGGCGTCTGTGGTCGGGTCGATGGATTGGGCGCGTGTTTGTGTGTGTGCGTTTGTGTGTGTGTGTGCGTGTGTGTGTGTGTGTGTGTGTGTGTGTGTGTGTGTGTGTGTGTGTGTGTGTGCACCATTCTGGGATTGCTATTTGATCTTTGGCGAGTTTTTTTTCAGGGATACAAAGGTTGAAGCTGGGTTCTTTGAGCTGAGTTTTAGTTTTTCATCCACAACTTACATTTTAATCATTTTAATCACATACATCACCGCTCCTTGGTCGCCGTCTGACATCTGATACAAAATCAGTATTATTAGAATTCAAAGATTAAATGAGATGAAATTATCAGATGAAAGTCGCTTGTCCATTTCAATGCTTGTTATTCTCTCAGGTGCCAGGAGGTTGATTCCGCATGCATCTTACTTACTCTTGTTCCACATGTCTTACTTACTCTTGTTCCGCATGCATCTTACTTACTCTTGTTCCACATGTCTTACGCACATCTCTCAGTTTCTCAGATCGTAAACAAAGAGTTGAATAACACTCAACGTTTAATGATAAGCTTTGCTTGTAGTGCTCCATTTATTTCATTGATTGTATGCGGCATTGTTATCCCAGCGAAACTGGAGGTATCCCACGAACGCATACTGAGATCGACTTGAGAATATTGTTTCGCAATTGTCTAACGAAAACTGTTTATACCAAGTCTAATGTTCAACTTTCGCTCTGCACAACTTCATTGTCAGGTGGTGAAGCCCTTAGAACTGCAAGGCAACATGGCCGAGAGGATCTTCTCGGACGACCGGTACTCGAAGTTCCAGATGGCGCTGTTCGTGTCCGATATGGTGAACCAGCTGCGGCAGACGGGCAAGGGCTATACGCTCCTGGCCCCCACAAACTCCGCTTTCGCCAAGCTGCCCAGCGAGTTGCTGGACAGAATCCTCACCGACGCTGATACTGCTGAAAGTGAGGGCCTGTGTGCGGTTGGTTGGTTGGATGGATGGATGGATGGATTGTTGGCTGTTTGGTTTGTTGGCTGTTTGGCTGACCGGTTGGCTTTTTTATGGTTTGTCGGCTGGCTGGTTGACTGATTGGCTGGCTGGCTGTTTTGCTGGCTGGCTAGTTGGCTGGCTGGCTGGTTGGTTGGCTGGGCTGATGAATGGATGGATGTCATTTCAAAATGTTGGCATTTAGAGGCTAATTATGACCCTGTTTGTCTGCCTGGCTGTCTATTTATCAAATGTGTGTGTCTATTTGTCAGCATATTTGTATTTGAATCGGATTGTATCATTGTCTGTTCTGTGTCCCCGTTTTATCTGTGAGCGTGTCTGCATCTGTGCGCCTGTATGTGAATGTCTGTGTGACCGTTTTTGAAGAAACAGTTTAGATAGGCCTAACAGAAAACACACTCACCCACACGCGCGCACGTGTCCTCAGCAACTAAAGCGCTTCGAATAAGTGTAAACATCCCTTCATGTCCCTGCCCGTTGAACATTTTCGAATCAGTTCAGTTTCCGATTTTTGAGAAAAAAAAGTGGTAACGTCACTGTTTCAGAGGTCATACGTCATCACGTGGTAAAGGGCGTGTACTGTGGTGACGCCATAGTGGTCTCGGTGGGCCTGAAGACCCTGGACGATGGCCGCGTGCTGTTTCGCTGCACCAAGCAAGGACTGCTGGCCAACAACGCGCGAGTTGTGGACCAAGACCTAGTGGCCAGCAACGGTGTCATCCACGGCATTGATGAGGTTCTGCTTCCTGACTCAGGTATGTGTGAATTATTAGTGTGCGATGACGCGTTTTGGTAAGAATGCGGCCAATCTTGTGAAAGGGACAGTGAAGGATTAGTGTCAGATGAAGTATTATGGGAAGAATGCGGCCAATCTTGTGGAAGGGGCAGTAGACGGAAGGACTGGTAGAACTGCGCAACAGTGCATAGGGTTTGAAAGTTCGGTTTGCCTAGTATGTATGTATGTAGGTTTACCCTACATTCGCGAGAGAGACCACTCATGTGATAAACATATCGTTCAAACCACAAGTGTGTATATTATGTGAATAAGGTCGTGTCAAACTAGTCTGGCAGGGTCCTGCTTTTTCACTGCTTATGATGCCAAAGTCACCGAGATAAACGTCATTGTCATCATTTTCACGAGTTTTCATTCACAAACACCTGGGAAATAAATCTCATGTTCCCCATGCAATAAATCCCCGGTTACCATAGTTGCAGGAAGCAGGTTATACATGAATAATCAAAAGCAAACCCAATAGAAACGCTCGGGGATTCTTCGGCTCTTTTCATTGACGTTTCCCCAGACCTAAACAGACGACACTGTTCCAAAAACGAACTGGCAAACTGGCAAAAGTA
The DNA here is from genome assembly GCF_037325665.1 of Littorina saxatilis. Classification (NCBI taxonomy): domain Eukaryota; kingdom Metazoa; phylum Mollusca; class Gastropoda; order Littorinimorpha; family Littorinidae; genus Littorina; species Littorina saxatilis. The sequence continues at coordinate 10,551,229 of NC_090250.1, read as the reverse complement.
AACAAAAACAAAACTACTTCATGAAAGTTCATAAATTTATCACAAACAAATGAAACCTAGCGATATGTTTTGCCTTCTTACAAAGTCATGGAGTGCGTGTATCTGTCTTTTGATACACAGACGTTCGGAGAAATACGAACGTCAAGTTCAAGTCAAACCAATTAACCCCTGACACACACATTTTGACCCGTGCACAAGACGTTGTATCGATAAACGAAGCGCAAATAAGAAATAATGTATCGATTGGAGATTGGATTTCCCTTCTTTGAGTCATGTGACGTCAGAGGCCGACAAAACTTTATAATTTGGCTTTTCAGGTTGACCGAAACTTCAAAGGAACTAAAAAAAAACCGTCATGTGTTTGATTGCATGTGTGTGTGTGCTGTTCAATGTCAAAACAACAACAAAGTGAGTACATGACGTGTGTTTTGTAGTTCCTTTGAAGTTTCGGTCAACCTGAAACGCCCAAATATGAAGCTTATGTGTTTGATTGCATATGTGGATTGCATGCATGTGTGTGTGTGCTCGTTCAATCGTCAAAACAACAACAAAGTCACAAGTACTTGAAAGGAATTCGATCGATACATAAATGTTATTTGCGTGTTTGACCAAAATATGACATTTTACACAGATCTCGACAGTCATTGTTCACCTCGACCGCTAGCGCGGTCTCGGAGAACAATGACTGTCTCGATCTGTGTAAAATGTCATATTTTGGTCAAACACGCAAATAACGTATAATAATAAAAGCAAAGAACATAGCAACAAGATATGCAAACATCTAACAAAGCCGAGCAAGCGGAATGACAGGTCTAATGAAAAACAAAGAGGCAATGAGTCGGAACAAGATCGCAATTCTTTCCTTCGCTGCACGACGCAAATCTTCTGTGACCTTTGACCCAACGTAGCTTCCACATTCGATCACTAAAGCTTAATATTTACAACTGAAAACCGAGGGGGTGGAATAATGATAGGAACCTACAGAACTGTGCATCCTCAAACCTGACATATTTATCCCAACATTTTATGAACTCAAAACACAGAAAGTTGCTTTCACACGCCAGCTTTGATTGCAACAACGTGCTGGGGCCCCAAACCATGTATCATCAAAACGGAACTCGTGTTTCAAAGCATGGCTCCCTGTGTTGATTTGGCACTTATTTTCTCACTACCAAAATGATGACAAAAACGATGTTTGGTTGGTTGGCTGGCTGTCTAGCTGGATGGACAGTTCTTCAGTTCTTCGGCCTTGGTCAATAAATATGAAACAAAAGACAATATGCTCCCCCTCGGACCAACAAAAAAGCTGGTCTGTCAACAACCCATCAAACATCTTATATGCGCCTACTGTTTTCCTGGAAGAATTTTTAGGACTAACACATCACGCTTTACTTTCTAAAGTGACGTTTCTTTGCTTTGACGTGAAAGATTGCACGAGGCTTTGAAAGAGATCGAGGTTCCAAAACGAAGCGTCTTCAATGTGTACGCCTCGACTGCGGGACGTTTTGAGTAAAATATACGTAAGTACGGTATGTAGGATAAACAGAATACTACATGGCAGAATACTACTTGTTGCTTTTTCAAATATTGAAAAGCTCGCTTTCGCTCGCAGTTCAATATTTTTAAAAACAACTCGTGTAAATCTGGTACGACACAGCAAGCAATGTAGGGGAAGGGCTCCTAATATGGACCGGCTCCTAATATGGACCACCTCCTGTTCTGACAAACCATAGATATCCCTTGACGGGATCGCCAACTCGTCGCGCGCGCTCAGCAAGTAGCGGAAAGCGGGAAAAACGATTTTGACAGAACATTTACTTCCGGTGTGAGTTTTTCCCTAGCAGACAGCCATTGTTTTTAAACTTCGTGTGACCAGTTTGTTGTGTTTCATCGGCTGTCATCATCATGCCTGGTTCTTACTGTGCAATTTACAACTGTAGAGCAGATCGTTGAAGGTGCTCTAATCTTTTGACGTTTCGTGTGTTGCCGAGAAAAGGAAAAAAATGATGAATGGCGAGCTGCGTTCACAAGCAAAATCTGACAAGCTTTTCAACCCAGAGAGAGCGAAGATCTGTGCACGTCACTCGACTTCAATGAGAACTGCTTCAAATACGGTATGTCATGTTCTTCATAATAATGATACTCATGGTGATTTCGAATTATCGTGTATTGTAGTATTGCCACAAATATTGTGAGTTTGTTTTACATCAAAGTTCTTGCTGAACACCTGAACATTTGTGAACCTCAGTGTATGTTCATGGTGCTTCAAGTTCAAGTCTAAGTACTGTTAGCATAGGGCAACAATATTTTTGTTTGGATTTATTTCGGAGTTCTTATGGTGGAATACATTCTCTCAATTCTCGAACAGTTGAAATGTTGAAGATCGGTACAGAAATGTTTATTTTACGATTTTTAAAAAAAATGCGATTTTGGGGCTGCTGAAAGTGAAATTGAAAAAGTAACCCTCGCCCCTTACAACATGTCCTGCACACAATTTTATCTAAAACCTGGTGCAATATATTTTAAATGGCTTTCTTGTCATTAATACTTTGAACAAAAACAGATTTGGTGGTAGGAAGTCACACGAAAAAGAGAAACAAGACCTCTTTATCTCTGTGAAATTCTGAATGTGTTTGTACTTAGTAAACCTTCAAAAGGTAATGTTTTTGGCTCCCATTTCCAGACATTGCTATTTATTTTTCTTATTTGGTGATGGTTGCTACACATCTGAATCAGGATCATCTTCCTAATACTAATAGGTAATGTATAGTTGGAACCCTGGCACGCTATAGTGATACTGATAGTGATAGCTGTACAGAATGGTTCAGTATAAATAAAATTAAATGATAATTGGTTTTTCTACTTGATATTCGCAGGGCCGACTCATCCAAGGAAGTCTTCCCACTGAGATCATGCCACAGAAGTCAATTGAGACATCGTAGACACATGCAAGACGTGAACCAGTAAATACAATTTATTCAAAATCAAATGGTTGAAATGCATGTTAATACAACATTTTGTTTTTATCAGGCACACACAAAATAAGTTCAATAATGACATTGACAATGCCACGCACATTTTGGTTGGTAATGGTAGGTGTGTTACTTTTTACATTTATTGACTTAAAAGTTTACTGTTTTAACGAGAGCGAGTGTTGTCTCCCTAGGTTCAAGGTTAAATACCAGAAACTTTCTGATTCCATTTCTTATTTCTAGTTTTTTTCAACATCTAATTTGCATGCAGTATCGAACATCAAGTTATTTTTTTTTATCAAATCATCAATATCTGTTTGCAAAACACAATCCCTATTCTCCACCAAATTGTTCAACTTCAAACGTCTATCAACTGCCATTAATAGCCATCATCCAGCTATTTTTATGGACAGTTAGACTTATTTCTCTAAAAATTTTGTTTTACTAAGGGTTTATTGTTCTGCTTTTTTTCAGACATTCCGTCCCGCACCAGAATTGCCAGAGGTTGTTGCAACTACAACTTTGAAGAACTGTGTCGTGATGTACAGCAGCTTCCCGAGCCGTGGTGCCTCGCGAAGAACGAGGAGAACCTGGTTAAGGTTGTTGTGCTGGAGCCTGGAGGCCAGCTTGGTTAAGGTTTGACTTTGAGTCAGTATTTTCAGTGAATTTTCTACGCAGCTGATGCTGTTTGGATTTAAAGTGTAAAGAAAAAAGTACCTCCCGAAGCAGCGTGCTGCAGTTTAGACTGGCTTGGCGACAGTGTCGAAGTGAGTGACAAGTAACATTTTCAGTAAATCGCTTTGTGTCACAATTATTCGACACCAATTCTGAGCCAAGAGAATGATTTCTTTTTTTGCATTTGGAATGTTGTGTTTTATAGGTTAGGTGTGGAAAATTGGATTTGACTGTAAAGCTCTTTAGCAGAGAATATAAATAAACTTGGCCAAGAAATTATGCGACAAATTTCAAACTCACAAATTAAAGCATTGATTAATTCCCGTTAATTAATTAATTAAATGTCACAAGAATTTATGCTTTAATTTGGGTGCAACATGTTGAAACTTTGTTTGAGAATGTATCTACTTCATTGATTAAATATATGCATGTGTATGAATAGGAATCTTTCTTGTGTCAAATTGTGCGAATTGAGAGTGAGTGAGATAGTGAATGTTGGTACATTACAGGGCTGGACTAGGCAAAGAGGAGGGGGGGGGGGGGAGGGTTGCCAGTGGTGGTCCAGGGGGATGTTCCTCTGCCCCTTGTGCGGGTCAGGGGGCGAAGTCCCCTGAAGCTGAAGGGTAGGTCATATTCTGAGATAGGAAAATGGTCGCTCCTTGCATGAAATGGCATAAAATAAACAATACATTTTTTTTAAATAAGTGAGGTACATGTTTAGGCTTTGGGGGGTGGGGGGGGGGGGGTTGCGCAACCCCCATAACCCCTCCGGTAGTCCGGCCCTGCATTAATTGTCACTGTGACCAAAGATACATATGCTCTATTTGAGTTCATACAACTTCCAATTCCATTCAAACGTTAACAAAGCGTTGCTGGTATGCGACTGAACATGTTCTATTAGGAAAGCAAAGCAAATTCCAGTGTACATAGTGGTCAACATAAAAACAAGTCGCGTAAGGCGAAAATACAATATTTAGTCAAGTAGCTGTCGAACTCACAGAATGAAACTGAACGCAACGCAACGCAGCAAGACCGTATACTCGTAGCATCGTCACTCCACCGCCCGTGGCAAAGGCAGTGCACGTGGAATTGACAAGAAGAGCGGGGTATTCGTTGCGCTAAGAAGGATAGCACGCTTTTCTGTACCTTTCTTCGTTTTAACTTTCTGAGCGTGTTTTTAATCCAAACATATCATATCTATATATTTTTGGAATCAGGAACCGACAAGGAATAAGATGAAAGTGTTTTTGAATTGATTTCGAAAAAAAAATTTGATAATAATTTTTATATATTTAATTTTCAGAGCTTGTTTTTAATCCGAATATAACATATTTATATGTTTTTGGAATCAGCAAATGATGGAGAATACGATAAACGTAAATTTGGATCGTTTTATAAATTTTTATTTTTTTTTACAATTTTCCGATTTTTAATGACCAAAGTCATTAATTAATTTTTAAGCCACCAAGCTGAAATGCAATACCGAACCCCGGGCTTCGTCGAAGATTACTTGACCAAAATTTCAACCAATTTGGTTGAAAAATGAGGGCGTGACAGTGCCGCCTCAACTTTCACGAAAAGCCGGATATGACGTCATCAAAGACATTTATCAAAAAAAGGAAAAAAACGTTCGGGGATTTCATACCCAGGAACTCTCATGTCAAATTTCATAAAGATCGGTCCAGTAGTTTAGTCTGAATCGCTCTACACACACACACAGACACACACACAGACACACACACAGACACACGCACATACACCACGACCCTCGTTTCGATTCCCCCTCGATGTTAAAATATTTAGTCAAAACTTGACTAAATATAAAAATCAGACGCATCGATGCAAGACATTTATCAAGTGGCTGACAATTGATTTTGAAATGAAAACTGTTTGCAAAATATCTCACTGTCTAAAATATATCTTGAACAAGTACACAAAGGAATTAGGTTTGAACCATAGCAAAATGAATATGTTTCAATTTTTCATGTTGCAGACTTAAATTTACATGGACTCATGCATGAACATACAGAACAGGCACTGAACAAGCCATGTGATACAATACTGAACTGAATAGGAAGAGAAGTACATTATAACGACAGCAGATTTTAACACCAAAAATCGACACCTAAGTCAACAATCAAGAAGTTCAAATTCAATGTACATGCACTTGATCAGATCTTTCTTTCTTTATTTGGTGTTTAACGTCGTTTTCAACCGCTTGATCAGATAGGATAGTTTGTACTGCATGAAGAAAGATCATACACAACGCACTACAGAGATCCTTCCTGATTGTTCTCAACATTGTATGTTTTCAGCTTTTTCCTCAAACTTTTCTTTTCTTTCCATGTACATTTCATTTTGTCCATCATTGTCTTCAGTTTGTGGTGGAGTCTTATTTAAAAAAACACCCAGATGAACATTTTGCAAAGTTTGTAAAAGATCAAATGAATACAAAGTGTCATAACAACACACCGAAACAGCATCACTGTTCCTGCATGGTTCAATAAAGTCATCTGCTTTTGCCTATGTGTTGAGGCACAGGTTTCCCAGAAAATCTGTTCCTTGGACATCAAATCACCAAAGGGAAGTAATCGCTCTTTATGCATACGACATGTGTAATAGAGTAAGCGAGAGTTGTACGGAACCTTTTCTCCTGGCACGAGAGGATGAAAGTCGCTTGTATATTTCAATACTTGTTATTCTCTCAGGTGCCAGGAGAAAAGGTTTTGTACAACTCTCGCTTACTCTATTACACAGTCATGTCGTATGAATAATACCCAATATTGACGGACTGTGTGATGATATCTTCTGCTATGGTCTGTTGAGACAGTGATACCAAAATCGAGACCGGAGGTCGAGATTTTGATATCACTGTCGAAACAGACCAATAGCAGAAGATATCATCACACAGTCAGTCAATGTTAGATATATTGCTAATTCTCTGGACATTTTGTATTTACTGTAAAGAAATTACAAAAGTATTTGTCTCAGTTTTGGCTGTTCCATATCCCTCCCTCTGATTATTATTTCTTTTTGTTCACTCTTTTCTTGTACTTTTCAGTATTTCAAAATGTCTTTTCTTTCAAAGTCTTTAGTCACTTGCTCAACTAAATTCTGGGATCATTACATTTTCATATATATTTGTTTGTTTTTAAATTTAGGTGGTTTTGTTTTTGAAGTGGGGAAGCAATAAAGAGGTCGTCGATATCAAAACTGATATCGACGGAAATGTCGTCGATATCACTTTTGCACTGAGTTCAGTTTTGCCCAATTGACCAATGGAAATCCACGTAACATATGAAATAGCAATATAGAGCAATTACTTCCCTTTGGTTATTTGATATCATCAACGCTTTGCCTCATTCTGTTTAAGATTTTTTCTTTGTGTTGCATGGACAGTCACATCTGCAATACATTGGGCTTGACAAAGGTCAGTTTGCCCTTGTTCAGCATGCTTGTCATGTCAGGGGTGGTTTCACTCTCTTCACTGTAGGATTCAGGTGCGCACGTCAGGGCTTCCAAACACTGCAATTTCTCATCTCTGTACGCACTCTTTGGAGACACCAAACTCTCTGTTTTACCTTTTTGGCAACACATCCTCCAACATACTTTGCATTGTCCTCTTCATCCTCTTTGATTTCTAATGCACTTACTGGTTCCCTAGTTTTTCTTCATAGGCCTTTAAGACACCAACAGTATAAAAATGTTCAAGGCAATCCAGGCTGAAGCTGCAGGGGATACTGTCAACTCAGTAATGCCTGAATGCTGGGTTGAAAAAGCAGAGTAGTACCTGGCCTACGCCTTCTCCTTGGCAGCATTCCCAACCTTGCCTCGGGGAACTAGGCAGTCATTAAGAAGCAGAAGTTTCTCTTCCAGATCTGCACCTAAAACACAGAAAATAAAATATTATAATTAAAACAACATACAAATATAGCAGAAATCAACCCAAGAGTGAAACTGAAGATGTAGATGCATGCACACAATCAAAACCAACAACACACGACAACAACCCAAAACTACACTTTACATGAATGGATGTGAACATATTAAATTTTGTATTCTCTTTGTCGTTATAGAACGTGTTGACAAACCACTTTCATGAATCCTTATCATGTCTTACAACTATGACATGTGCTATTAATGATCCTAAAAAACACATGAAATATTGTAGTGGCAGGCATGTACCTAAAATATTTTTAAACAGTAGCCTCTCTGTGCAACGAAGCAGTATTTTTGCTCGAAAACTATGATGGAAAGTGATCTTTCAGGTACTGGGACTTTGCAAGCTGATTTTTGGTTATACCGCCTTACTTAAAAACTTACTTTTCAATTACTGAATTGGTCGACAAGCTCTCTGAGCTCCGGTGAAAGGCAGTTGTCATTCTTGATAGATGCACAAGCGTTCTGCAATGAATAAAGCATGCAATTTAGAAGTGACAATGAATTTAAAAACAACAGAAGACATCAAGCATATATCAAAACAGAATTATGCTAGAGGGGAGAGAAAACAAATATATTGCACTGATCTTTTTGATGTGTTGATCTGACTTCAGTTCCTGCACCATTTTTAACTTTCCATGCATGATGTACATTCAAATCAATCAATGTTTCAGTTATATATCACTTATCGGTTATTTCTTGAATATCTGTTGTTCCATGAGTTCTAAATTTTCATACATAGATCTGTCAATATTTTTACTTACTTTTGGCAATTCTTGCAGTTTCTTTTGTGGTGATGCTGTCATCTTTTCAGCGATTGAGATGTCGGTACTTTCCCCCTGAAAAAACAACAACAATGGAATAGAAAGGGTATAGGCCTAAATCTACAGCCGAATTTCTAACATTCAGAAATATTTCAAAAATTCTGTTGCAAATTTGTCGGTTCGCTGAGCTAAAATAGTGGCCGCTGTGAGCGAGAATTCTGCAGAAAAACGATCTGTTGATCAGCTTGCGTGCACAGCTTCGGTTTTACCAGTGGGTCAGATGCTCTTGCGTTTCAAGTGTTAAAAACAAAAATAATGACGTGCTGTCCACAATCAATCTTTATTGTTGATTCACATGACTCATTTCAATCATCAGTAATGATCTTTTTGTATTGCTTTGTTTACTTTTCACTTACCTCAGCCACAAACTCCACCTCCCCTTCGAAATTCTCCTTCTTCTCCATGTGTTGAACGACTACACCGGAAGTAAAGATACTGTCAAAACCTCTCGCAGCCCCAGACGGGAGTTCGAAACAGGGCCAGCGCTGGCGCACGCGCGGAGTTGGCGATCCTGTCAAGGGATATCTATGGACAAACTAACGGCGCATTGTTTACGTAAACAATATATTATTTAGACGTATTTTACATTGTTTGTAAACAATCAGCAATGTTGCTAAAAAAATCATTATTTACGTAAACAATGAATTATTTACGTAAACAATGAATTGTTTAGGTAAATAATGAATGGTTTACGTAAACAAAAAATTATTTAGAATTGTTTTACATTGTTTATAAACAATTACTTATTTAGCACATGAGCTTCTAAATAATGATTATTTAGCTAAAACTGGTGAAAAAAACATGAAAAAGTATCCAAATAATTATTTGACAAATGGAATGTCATAATAACTAGCCTTCGAGATTTAAAAAAAATATCACAAATAGTCTTCTTTTCGTGGAAGTTGATAATTTCACTTATTTTCACTCTGCTTTTGACAAGCTTCTTTAGTTTCCTGGTGTGCGTCAAATAATGCTCTCATCAACCCGAAATAGATAAATCTAAAGCATATTTTGATTAGTCTGACTTGCACACTAAGTTGTATCATGCTATTTTGAAGTATAGGAGGCTTTTTACAGTGATTTGAGAAGGCCGCTTCAGTGGTCCATATTAGGCGCCCAGGCTCCTAATATGGACCATTTGTGTTTTTTTCTGTATTTAATTTTTGCTGAATATCTATCAAAGCTATTTCACTCTAATTAGGCATAACGGTTAACCTAAGAGAGAAGGACTACCAAACACAAAATGAAACTTCTTCGCAAGAAAACAAGCTAGTTATTGGCATGAAACAAGAAGTGGTCCATATTAGGAGCCCTTCCCCTAGTATTCTCTATATGTATGTGTATGATATATGAAGGAAGGAAAGACGCGTGTCGTAGCTGTGAAATTGCGTGTCGCAAGTAATTCAAGAGGTTCGGGATGAACGTAGACTTTGCAGGATATAAGGTGGCAAAAGTGAAAGAAATAGATCGGTGAGTGTGTATGGTAACGGTACGTACCGTAGACGATGAGTTCATTCGACCTGACTGAGGGTTATGTACTTGTTCATGACATAACACGAAGGAATTTATTAAGGGGTATTTTTAGAAGAAGATGAAGGTAAGAAAAGAGTGCATTTTGGCCAACAACACAAATAGCTTTTCAAAGCGTTGTCGTAAGCAACGATGTTGTAAGATGAAGTATTTACTTTGACTCAAGTATGTGTGTGTGATATATTGGAGGATTCGGGTATGTGTGTGTAATATATTGGGGGCGAAGACGGAGGGACGGCTTGGTGCCAACAGTGTACGGATAAGGTCTATTAAGATTGTGTCATCGCTGATCTAGTTATGCACGGCTCAGGTATGCGTGTGATTGATTGAGATCTGTTGTAGAGTCAGAAACAGGGGAGGGCTCTTTTGTCTTTCTGCCACGAACTTGAAAGCGGTTTTATCATGACTTTGTCTTACAGTGTCGGTGACGTATGCAGTATGAATACGACGCATTTGACTCAAGAGTTGGGGCGGGAGTGTGTTTTGTTTGGTTTGGTTTTGTTTCATTTATGTTGTTTTGTGTTGTTTTCTTTTTGTTTGTTTGTTTGTTGTTGTTGTTATTGTTTGTTGTTGTTTGTTGTTGTTGTTGTTTGTTGTTGTTGTTTGTTGTTGTTTGTTTGTTGTTGTTGTTGTTGTTGTTGTTGTTTTAGGGGATTGGTCGCTTAGTTGGTTGGTTGCTTTAATTGTTTGTTTGTTTGCTTTTTGCCTTGTTTTAACCAACAAAACGCAAAACATTTGATAGTTTAGAGGTCAGTCTTACAGTTCCTCTCCGCGCGATCAAAACATTGTCATCTTGTCGTTCATTGCAGTTTTCTGCATCGCAAGCGAGGGCACAACGAGAATTCTTGACCGGCATTTTTTTCAACGAACAATGACTAATCACTTTACGATTACTGTACCCGCTAACACAAAATGACGTGTTGCAGTGAAGGAGCCGTCTGACCTGCTGGATGAGATGCACGTGAAACGCTTTATGGAGCTGACACGCCGCGCGGGGCTGGAGTACCGGCTGAGGAACGACTCCAACGTCACCATCTTCGCCCCCACCGACGAGGCCATTAATGGTACGATTGTTCGTGTTTTTACATTTGTATCACATTTATCACGTCGAGTCAGTCATTGTTAAAAACAAAAATCAGTGTTTTACGAGGCGATAAATGGTACGATTATTCCTATTTTTGACCAAAGTATAAAATTAGATGCTCATCGAGACAGTCATTATCCTATAAGGCGATCAATGGTACCATTATTCCTATTTTTGACCAAAGTATGATATTTGATGCTCATCCAGACAGTCAGTGTTATTCGAGGCGATCAATTGTGCGATTATTCCTATCTTGACCAACGTATGACATTTGAGGTACATCGAGACATGCATTGTTATATGAGCCTATCAGTGGTACGAAAAATCCGAGATACTTCGATGACCTCTGCTCCTTTCATCATATGGTTGTTTTCTCCAACAAAATATATACTTTGTAAGAATGTTGTATTCTCAAACAGACACAAAATCCTAGATTTTTGTATGGCCACTACTCCTGTCATAGGATTGTTGTATTCTCAAAAAGAAAATAATCTGAGATTTTTCTATGACCTCTGCTCTTGTCATAAGATTGTTATATTCTAAAAAAAAAAAAAAATCCGAGATTTTTGAATGGCCACCACTTCTCTCATATAGAAGAAACGAAACTCACAGATTGTTCTATGACCTCTGCTCTTGTCATAAGATTGTTGTATTATCAAAAAGATTTTTTAAAAATATTATTTTGAAACAAAAACACAGATTTTTCTGTGACTTCTACTCCTGTCATAAGACTGTTGTCTTCTCAACAACAACACAAATCTGAGATTTTTCTATGACCACTGCTCCTGTCAGCTCTCCCCTCACGGGCACGTGCGGCACTGACCAACGAACCGCTGGCCATGAGTCGTCTGCTTGACTACCACATCGTCAAGGGCAAGCTGACCGAGAACAGGCTGATCGGAGACCTCGAGCTGGACACGGGCATCTCCGCCAAGATCAAGGTCAACGTCTTCAGAAATGTCAGTATCCTTCTGCTACTCTGGCGTGTTTCCATGGTTTTGTTATTTTGTTTGTTGTGGCTGGTTTTCTTTTTGTTTGTTGGTTGGTTGGTTGTTTTTTGTTTGTGTCGTTATTTGTTGTTATTTTTGTGGTTTTTTCTTGGGGGGGGGGGGGGGGGGGCTTGGTTGTTGCTTTTGGGGGGATGGGGTCCTTTGGTTGTTGTTTTTTCTTCGTGTTTACATTTATTGTTGACTTTTGGTATACATTCAAGAGGAGGCACGATCTTATTCCATGTAAAAGCCTGGCACTGAGGCAGGCCCATGCAGCAGGGAAATAGTATTGAAGCGATTGTTTTCAGGGCGTGGCCATCAACACAGCGAAAGCCTTGGGTCCCCTGAGGGAGTGCGACAAGGGCTCGGTGCAGAAGATCAACAAGGTGCTCGTCCCCCCGGAGAAGACCCTCATGGAACTCATCGGTGATGACAGGGACCTCAGGTCAGTCAAGTGTACAGTGGCACCTCTAATAACGACCACTCTATTTTACGGCTCCCTCAATATTATGACCCATTTTCTCCGACGGATTATTTCTCCTATTTCGTATTTCTTATCTCTATATTACGCCCTCCTCTCTTTGTTACGACATACCACTGACAGTCGGTGGACTTCTGTGGTTATTGTGGGTGTCGTGGTGGTGGTAGTGGTGGTGTTGTCTTTGTCCGGTCACAGTGCATAAGATCGACAAAGACCCTCATGGAACTCATCAGTGACGACAGGGACCTCAGGTCAGTACAGTGTGTTCCTAGTCCTATTGATAGTACGAGGGGGACTCATATTTTGCAACCTGGGCAAAGTAATGAAGTCACTACTTTGCCTTTTTCATTACATCAAAGACCAGTTTTGGGAAGACAACAAACATTACTTGATTCCGTGCAACCACTTTCATTCAATGCGATAAAATGTCCAGGGTCTCCTGGAAGCAGTGTTGACCTTTCGCGAAGAGATTTTCGAGCTATGATGTTTTATGGCTACTGCCAGGTAAACTCTTTCCAAAACTGATTTTTAAGTTTAAATTCTGTTTTGGAAATCAATCTCAACCGAAAGCCACTGTTTTCAGGTGGTTCAGATAGTTTATTACTGGCGCGTGGACGTTAAAAAACATTGAACTTTGTGGTCGAATGGCAACAATCGTTACCCCAGAAAATGTCTCCAGGGTAGAGTCCCTGATTGAGAAGGTCCCAAAAATTATATACGCTGAAATACAATATAGAATGAAGATTTAATCGGGAAGTCTCATTTGTAGTTTTCACGGCTGTTGTGGTGTAAGGAAACGGTGTGACCGTTGGGTCCCCCATAACCTTAGTGAAGAGTAAAAGCGGGGTAGAGTGGACTGGTGCAACTATATGCTATAGACATTTGACGGAAGAAGATTTCCTCGCGTTTGGGACACCGTAACAGAAGACCAAACATGAAAAAAACAATAGGACCCAAAGTAGAAGCAACAGGTGGAGGTGTGGGTCTTCCTAAATGAGAACCCACAAGCACAATTCAAAATAAACAGAAGTGCTTCCTAACAAGTGATAGCGTATGTCTTTGCAAAATCCGGCCACGTTGCCACTACATTAGTTGAGGACAGACAACCGATAACTGCTGACTGGTATGTCAGCCTCTGCTTGCCTAATTTTTTTCTGGTATGTTGCACACGACGTCCCCAAACGGATGTCTGTGGTCTACTGCTCAATCACGAAAAACCAAGCACGCACACATCAGCTGTAACTCTTGACTTTCTAGCCGCCAATGATGCTCAGCTTGTCACCTATCTATCATATTCACACGCCTTAGACCCCTGTGACAGGTTTTTGTTACCTTCCGTCAAGAGGCAGTTGAAGGGAAAGCAGTTCCAGAACACCAAAGATGCCCGAGCATTCCCAAGGGCGTTAATTTTGACATACCCAAGTCAACGTGTTGGGGTGTCATGGACAGCTGGGTTAAGAGGATGGTACAATGTGTACAATCTGAGGAGGGATTCGTCCAAAATCTGGAGTAAGTCTTGTAGAAACCCCAGGTTGCAAAACATAATGAGTGCCCCTCGTATGTGGTTGTTCGATGTTGGTGGTGGATGTGGGGGGGGGGGGGGAGGTGGATGGCCGGCGCGGGTGGTGGCGAAGAAGATCGATTGAGGTTTCGTCAACTCCCCATAACACCATAACAATTTTCCAACTTAAACTTTCTTAATTTTGTCCTGACATAGTTATGTTCATTATTTTGCTGAATAAGACGTTTTGGTCAAAACGTCCAGTTTGTGTTTGTGTATAACAATTCAATTGTTTAGACGAGTTCAGTTTTCATTGTTTCTACTCTCATCCTATTGTCTGGCCTGTCTTTTGTTAATTAAGTTTTCTTACTGTTCCCCCAGCATGTTCAAGCAAGCGGTGGAATCTTCGGGTTTATCGGACCTGCTGCTGCGGGAGGGTCGCTTCACTGTACTGGCTCCCACCAACAGGGCATTCTCCTACCTCAACCAGTGGAGGCTTGACCAGATGATGAACAATCCCGCAAGACTGAAAAAGGTGTGTGAAGTTCGGGTGGGGGCCGGGTGGGTGATGTGGAGGGGACGGGTGAGGTGTGGGTATGGAGAATGTTTGGCTGTCTGTCTGTGTACTGGTTCCCACCAACAGGGCCTTCTCCTACCTCAACCAGTGGAGGCTCGACCAGATGATGAACAATCCTGCAAGACTCAAAAAGGTGTGAAGAGGGAGGGGCTGGGGAGAGGGGGTGGTGGGTGTGTGTGTGTGTGTATCTGTCTGTCTGTCACTGTACTGGTCTAAACCAAACAGGGCGTTCTCTTACATCAATCAGAGGATGCTCGACCAAATGATGAAAGGTCCCACATGACTGAAAAAGATGTGGAGGGGACAGGTGAGGTCGGGGTGTAAAGTTGTGTAGCTTTCTGTCTTTTTACTGGCCCAAACCAACAGGGCATTCTCCTATACCTACACCAGCGAAATGTGGTTCCATGAAAGACTGAACAAGTTTTTCAGTGTTTGTTTTTTCAAAGCAGTAAGTCTAAATGGTTGAAAATTAATTATCGGAGGTAAGCGTTGAGGGCCCCAAAGGGTTTAAAATCGTGATCGTGATTGGCGTTTTTTGACCTTTCTGTGACCGTGATTGCCGAAATTTCCATTTCTGTGATCGTGATGGGACTTTGCCCGTGATCCGTGATGACAAAAAAATCAAGTCTCGTGATCGTGATCGTTATTTGTTTTCGTGATCGTGATGGGCATTATTGCAAAGCATTTTATTTTCAACGGACATTTTTCACAGCTGTGAGTCCCTCTATGATCCTCTATTCGTCAAGGAGCCAATCCCGATTGAAGGGAAGCAACAACACATTCAGAAATATGATTTTGACAGCGATTGCTTCCCTTTAAGAGAACCAATCACACAAAAAAAAGAGATCCAATCAGAAGGCAAATTCAAAAATCGGCCAAACTTCATCCAATGGAAGGGCTTCGTGCAAAAGTTTTGAGTGCATTCAGTCAAATTCGAATTCGAATATCAAAAATGGCGTGCAGCGGTACTGTCATCGAACTTCTGTTATATTTTGTGGATTCAAGCCAGACCAAAGCAGGCGGCGAGAATGCCTTCCTTGGTGGAAAGGTCAGGCTACGGGTCGGTCTTTCCGAAGACGAAATATCAAGGTATGCTCGGCTATGTTGCTCTATGACTGTTCTGAATGTAGGCAAAGATCTTGAAATTTGTTCAAGATCTTTGAGTTTGAGTGAGAATGACTCAGTGAGATCATTGACATTGTGGACATTGCCACGTCCGGCTGTCACTCGCTCAGTGTGACCTCGACTGGCTCGAGATCGAGTCTGCGTGTAGCCAAAACCGAAACTAGAAATGTGTTTTTCATCCCAGCAACGTGGACACGCTTGGCATAGATTCTAATTGTCGCTTCTTTGCATTAAGCTTGGATTTATTTTAGCGCCTGTAAACTTTAATATCAACAATGGGTTACATTCAGAAACAATGGCGGGGAGACGTGCCAGTTTGGGTCACATGATCCTCATGTCAAAGACGATCAAAGTCATGTTCGTTGGGGATTTTGTCAGGCATGCTACTTTTCCGGTAATTGCCGGAAATCCCATAAAACCGTTTTCAAAATCCGGTAAAGTCAAATTTATTCCGGTGAAGTTGAACAATGTCCGCAAAAACGATCCGAGTGAATATCGCGCAACGCGACCGGGCGCCGGTCTCAATGAAGCCAGCGCACAGTAGTGTTGTTTTCACCAGTTTTGAGGTGTGTTGAATGGTGGTGGGGGGAGGCTAAAATGGGATTTTTAACAAGATCACAACACTATTACTGAAAATGATGCCCAGATTGCACAGATTTTAACCGTTTTTGAGTCACTTGAGAAAAAGTGACTCTATGTAATCGGTCAGTGTTAGTCTGTCCGGCCGGCCGTCCGGCCGGCCGTCCGTAGACACCACCTTAACGTTGGACTTTTCTCGGAAACTATCAAAGCGATCGGGCTCATATTTTGTTTAGTCGTGACCTCCAATGACCTCTACACTTTAACGATGGTTTCGTTGACCTTTGACCTTTTTCAAGGTCACAGGTCAGCGTCAAAGGAAAAATTAGACATTTTATATCTTTTCTCGGAAACTATCAAAGCGATCGGGCTCATATTTTGTTTAGTCGTGACCTCCAATGACCTCTACACTTTAACGATGGTTTCGTTGACCTTTGACCTTTTTCAAGGTCACAGGTCAGCGTCAAAGGAAAAATTAGACATTTTATATCTTTGGCAAAGTTCATCGGATGTGATTGAAACTTTGTAGGATTATTCTTTACATCAAAGTATTTACATCTGTAGCCTTTTACGAACGTTATCAGAAAAACAAGGGAGATAACTAGCCTTTTCTGTTCGGCAACACACAACTTAACGTTGGGCTTTTCTCGGAAACTATAAAAGTGACCGGGCTCAAATTTTATGTGAACGTGACTCATTGTGTTGTGAATAGCAATTTCTTCCTGTCCATCTGATGCCTCATATAATATTCAGAACTGCGAAAGTGACTCGATCAAGCGTTTGCTCTTCTTGCTTGAAAAAAATTTCCGGGGGGGCATGCCCCCGGACCCCCCTAGTTGGCTCGCCTGCTTCGCAGGCTCAGGCTTGTGGCTTCGCCCATGGCACTCAGGGGCGGATCAGTTCATTTTATGGGGGGGGTTTCCAAAAGTATATTGTGAAGATATGGGTGTGAAGGCGCGAAGCGCCGAGCCGACGGCGCAAAGCGCCTAGCTTGCTAGGGGGGTCCGGGGGCATGCCCCCCCGGAAAATTTTGTAAAAAAGGATGCAAAATGGTGCAATCTGGTGCATTTTGAGGATGATCATTACCAGTTTCAGGCAGCAGATTTTGTCACTGATTAATACCCCAAAAAAACACCATTTAAAAAAAAAATTTTTGGCTGGGGGGGGGTTTCCGGAAACCCCTGAAACCCCCCCCTCGTCCGCCCCTGGCACTGCGCGCTTCTTTCAGGTAAAACCATTTTTGGCCTGTAGCATTCCTGTTTGTTTTTCAAGGCCATGAAACCAGGCGATGGTGTACCTCAAATTGTATGGCAAAGTTGAAAATAAAGAACCCATCACACATACATGTACTTTAATTTCAATCCACCCAATAGTTTTTGAGAAAATGGGTTTACAAGATTTAGCTCTGGAAATGTGAAATTGTGCAAGTATCAGGGCCGGACCAAATGAGTTGTAAGGGGGGGGGGGGGTTCCTCCTTTTTTGGGGGGGCAAATCAGCGAAAAAAAAAACCACTCAAAGCAAGGTAGATGCTTTTTTCCAGGGGTGGGGTTCCGGAACCCCTGGAACACCCCCCCCCCCCCCCTGGGTCCGGCCCTGAGTATATATTCATGTGTGTGAGTGAGGGTGTGGGAGTTGAATGCGTATGACTCGACTATGAGTGGAGAGAGAGAGAGAGAGAGAGAGAGAGAGAGAGAGAGAGAGAGAGAGAGAGAGAGAGAGAGAGAGAGAGAGAGAGAGAGAGAGAGAGAGAAAGAAAGAAAGAAAGAAAGACAGACAGAAAGAAAACAATGAAAACAACATTCTTGTTACTGATTACAAATCATGATATGAATTTAAGCCATCAAGGCTCACGTAAGAAATCGACAAACAGTAACACAAACTCAATCACTCCGTCACACATACACACACACACACACACACACACACACACACACACACACACACACACACACACACACACACACACACACACACACACACACACACACACACACACACACACACACACACACACACACACACACACACACACACAGAAAGAGCATAGGTGAAACTGTGCAAGAAAGCGAGACACTAGATCTAGATCTGTCTGTCTGCATGTAGCCTACTTACAAGACACGACTGCCAACTAGTCTCGGCGCGCTCAAAATAATAATGACCGAGACTTTCAGTACTTCCTTCGCGTGACGTCTAACCCTCTTACGTCATAATGTGACGTCAATGTAATGTGACGTCTTCAAATGTTAGAGTTTCTACCACAGACATACACACGCACAAACACACACACACACGCACGCACAGACAGACAAAGTTACGATCGCATAGGCTACACTTACGTGAGCCAAAAATGATAATAAAAAAGTGCAACAGTTGTCACTTTGTGTTGAATAAACAATAGATCCAGAGGAGCGAATTACTGTTGGTTGTGTTTACTTTGACACGTGCTTTCTGTACATGCAACTTTTACCGTGACCGTGATTTGCCACTGGTGTTCGTGATCGTGTTCGATTCATTCAAAGATGCAAAGATTTTCGTTGTTGATACAAAAGGACTTGACGCTCACTTTCTGCACGCTGAGAACGCCACTTCCTACAGTGACGCTGAGAACGTTCAAAAATACCATCAAAATATTAATTCTGCCCTTCAGCGTTTTAGTTGGTCCATGATGGGTCCAACCATTTGTTTTCCTAATTTATGTTAAGCCTCTGATGCCAAGAAATTGAGTGAAGCCGACCCGCTTTGATTTTTCAACTGTAATATGACTAAGGAGTTACGCCCCTTATCCGTTCGTTATCAAAGCCTTGTGTAGGGAACGTCATGGCTTTGAGTTCAAAGTGACTGTGATCGTGAAAGCTAAAATTTCCCTTCCCGTGATCGTGATGATACCCCCCCTTTGGGGCCCTCAGCGTCAGGAGATCAAGAAAAAAAATTAGTATGCGCTTACTTTCATTCATAATTTCGTCTTCTCAAATACTCGGACACTCTGGGCTGCTATCACTTGCTTCTGATTAGCAGAGAATGCCTGAAGCAGCCCAGGGTGGACTCAATACTGAACCAGCAGAAGAGACTGAAAAGGTTAAGGCCAGCAGAGAATGGGCAAATTAATGAAGGGAGGTAAGCGCTAGAATAGAAGACAGTATAGGAATTCGGAAGCGCTTATTTCCCTTCATCAATTGATTTTCGAAATCTCGTTCCAATGTAATTTATTTCCCATTGGTTGCAAATATCTGTCTGAACTAGTAAAGACAGAACAAGGCAATGAACAATCCTGAGAGAATCAACTAGGTTTTGTTTTTTCAGTTCGTGGGTCGCCACATCACCAATATACCAAGCGCACAATCCTAACAAGTCAATAAGAGTGTGCTGTGTTTCAGTTCGTGGGTCGCCACATCATCAACCGGATGATCGCGGAGTGCGAGATACCGGCCTCCAGCACCTACGGCATCCAGTCCCGACAAGGCGACCTCACCGTCTTTAACTACGATACTAGGGGCAACCTGCTGGTCAACGATCTCATCAAGGTCACACAGGTCAGTCTCTCGGCAAGCTGGGCTGAGGTGCACGAGAAAGTTACCAACCGCGGTGTTCGATTGATTGAAATTGAGGTTTGAGGCCCCGCGGTTTGTTCTCATCCGTTTGGGTTGTCTTTCCTTCCTTTCTCAACAGTTCCTTGCTTTTGTCCTTCGTTCCTAACAAGTAAGTTGCCCCGAAGAAGCATCAACTGGCAAATATTGACTTTGAAATTTGAATTTGAATTGTGCTTCGCTCTTAGCAGAATTGATCCACTTGTGAACATATTTCTGTAACAAGTTTTTAACACATTGTGACACAGTACGTACACAGTATTACTGGCCAAGTAGCACACATGGCTTAAATGAATACTTAGCTATCCAACCAGCCGTCCCTTAAATCAAGCAGTCAATGTACATTACTCTTTCTCGCTTTAAAAAGAACAACAACAACAACAAACCATCAGGATATCATCATTTTCAGTCACCCACATAAATTGATTTGTCTATGGAATGTGGTATTTAATGGCGTGTTTCAATGAACGTTTTTACATTTAGTCAAGTTTTGACTAAATGTTTTAACGTAGAGGGGGGAATCGAGACGAGGGTCGTGGTGTATGTGCGTGCGTGTGTGTGTGTGTCTGTCTGTGTGTGTGTGTAGAGCGATTCAGACTAAACTACTGGACCGATCTTTATGAAATTGGACATGAGAGTTCCTGGGTATGAAATCCCCGAACGTTTTTTTCATTTTTTTTTATAAATGTCTTTGATGACGTCATATCCGGCTTTTCGTGAAAGTTGAGGCGGCACTGTCACGCTCTCATTTTTCAACCAAATTGGTTGAAATTTTGGTCAAGTAAATCTTCGACGAAGCTCGGACTTCAGTATTGCATTTCAGCTTGGTGGCTTAAAAATTAATTAATGACTTTGGTCATTAAAAATCTGAAAATTGTAAAAAAAAAAAAAAAATTTATAAAACGATCCAAATTTACGTTCATCTTATTTTCCATCATTTTCTGATTCCAAAAACATATAAATATGTTATATTTGGATTAAAAACAAGCTCTGAAAATTAAATATATAAAAATTATTATCAAAATTAAATTGTCGACATCAATTTAAAAACACTTTCATCTTATTCCTTGTCGGTTCCTGATTCCAAAAACATATATATATGATATGTTTGGATTAAAAACACGCTCAGAAAGTTAAAACAAAGAGAGGTACAGAAAAGCGTGCTATCCTTCTTAGCGCAACTACTACCCCGCTCTTCTTGTCAATTTCACTGCCTTTGCCATGAGCGGTGGACTGACGATGCTACGAGTATACGGTCTTGCTGAAAAATGGCATTGCGTTCAGTTTCATTCTGTGAGTTCGACAGCTACTTGACTAAATGTTGTATTTTCGCCTTACGCGACTTGTTCTTGTGTCACCCCAGACGGACACACTGGCTTTGAACGGCGTCTTGCACAAAATTGACGACGTGATGAAATGTAGCTGCGAGCGAGGCGTCACCATGTCGCCCAAGTACCAACACAGGACCAGAGGTCGTCGCCACTATCATCGACTCAGACATTAATAGTAAAACACCTTTATATTGTGCAAGCAAAGTTAAACCACCAGTAGAGCTAACAGCGTGGTCAAAAAACACGCCCACCGATCGGGGACTGCCTATCTACGAGGTTTCCTGATAGCACCACTGTGTTCAATGATGACAATGTGTAATTGCATAGGATGTTAATTCGCAAGGTCTATTTACCAAAATTCCAGTTTTGTGCATCGAGCTTCATGAAGTGGACTTTGTGAAGTCGACTTCAACCAATGAATATCACCTTCGTGGTTGAAAACGACGTTAAACACCAAATAAAGTAAAGTAAATTTTGAATATCAACAAGTAAAGGGGAAACAACACTTAAGTGCGGATAAGATGAAGATGTTGTACATAGTACGTGCCATACACTGTTTATATGTACTTGTTTTGTTAAAGCCCCAGTATGTCTCAAATGGTTTACAGAACGATTTAAATCTTCTAATGAAAAAAGCAGTTCGAACCTTATGGAACACACTTGCAATAGCATTTAATAGCATTAAATGAAACAGTTCGTTTGAATTGCTATTTAGCTCGCGTAAACCACACACCAGATTTCGTGGTTTATCTAACCCCTGAGCCATCGTGAACCCGTGTGATCCACTTTCCTTTTTTTCACAATTTAGTCGTCAGTTTGTGATTTCAATGCGACTGGCTGTATCTGCTATAGCACGTTATTGTGTACCTCTGATTCTAAAACGCAACAAACGGCTGCGTGTCACACGAACTTGTCGGCGGCGGCTGGCTTCAAAGAAAGCGAGCTCTATGCAGAAAAATCGTCTGCTTGGAGACACGACTTTTCGTGACCCTGCTTCCGGGCTATAGTTTTTAAAACTTTCAAAACTTCCAATTGTACTGATCTTGTCTTGATGAAAAAAAAGAAATCTTTTATGATTTAAGAATGTTTGTGATACGTACAAGCTGTCAATTTATTATTTAGATTTTAAAAGTTAGTTCTAGCGCCAAAACGAGGCGCCTGATTGTATATCAGACGGTCCACGAAAATACATTCTTTGAAAATTTCTCACTCTCGACGGAAAGCAGCCAGGATGTTCCCGTTCGGTGAGCGTTCAAATGGAACGGCGATTGTACTGTGTGTAAAAGCCTGACAGTATCTGTGAAGGTTTACGGGAGGCTTACTGTGCCTTTAAGACGGCGTAGCTTTAATTGTGGTATTGACGTACGTACACATCGAAGCGTTTGTGCTTCACTTCTTTTAACTAAGAGTTCATGTGTAAAACTTCAGTGCTTGTGTATACATTGCTATGAAGGCGCTAAGATCATGAGCTTTTATTGTATCATTGCGTATTTCTTTTCCTGTACTTGTAGATTTTTAAGAGGAAGTCAAATGTGTTTTTTGTAAATTAATCTTTTACATCATTACTGTGTTTGTATTCAGTGAGGTGTTTGGTTATATAAGAATCGTATTAGTTAGTAAATGTATTTTTTATGTTAATAATGATGTAGTGTACAATTCCGTGTGTCTTCATGTTCATGCGCCACCACAGAAATTTCTCAGATTTGAAAAAATAAAGTTAATTAGATTTGATCTGATTTGAGTCGCTCAAATGGCATCATCTTCTTCTTCGTTTGATGTGCATGTTTGTCTTTGTGTTTTCCAAGCTCTGAGACTTTCGCTGTGAACTTTGGATCTTTTTCGTGCGTATGTGTGCACACGGGAGTGTTCGGACACCAAAGAGAGTCTGCACAATGTTGACCCGGAGAAATATATCTCTCGCCGAACCACGGATTCGAACCATCATCAATGCGCTACACTCGAGTGTAGTTGAAGGTTGAGCGAGAACGAGACCTTCGTGTTAAGCTGAGGTGCAAGAGAAAACTAACATCCATACGGGAGCCAGTGTTGGATCCGCTGCAACAATGCCAGACATCTGGATGACTTGTTCTACAAGTGCAGCTTAACAGACAGATACAGATACAGATACAGAGAGAGGTTGAAACTGAGATCTGTGGTGATTTCTACCATCAGCCCCCGCGGCTGGCTCCCACCCACTTGGATGGCACCCACTTTTGCTTCGTGCACCCCAGCCTGTACTGTGGGCAGACTGAGTCGGGGACTGCCTATCTATGAGGTTTCCCGATCGCACTACTGTACGTGTTCTCAGGTGACAATGTGCGATCGCATAGGACAGATAGAAAAATTAATTGATTTTTTTTAAACATAAGTTTATTTTAACAAAGGTTACAATCATGACATGTATACAAATCACACAGGTAACAGCAACAAGCTAGAAGCTTATAGTGGTGTTCCTGCATGGAGAGTACAACGTAAGGCGGTAACGGCTGAATAATTCGTCTAAATAAACCAAATCTATTAATAACATAATAAACGTTGCATAATGATTATAAAGAAAGACAGTAAAAGGAAGGAAGGAGGAGAAGAAGAGGAATAAAAAGAAGGAGATGTGCAGAAATTAAAGTTGTTGTCCGGCTTGTGGAGCATTGATTCTGGTTTGCCCAAAGCAATGACTTGAAATTCCGTATTTACTTTACGACATGTGTTAGCACAAATCTCCGAAAGTTTGAAGGCAATGCGTTGGCGAGTTACTCAAATGTATCATTTGTTGTCTCATTACCTGCTAAAACGGCTTCAAAAATTGCCTTTTATGCCTTCTGAGAGGATTGACACCTACACCGCTCAGCATGCCATAGCGTCCTTGGTAGACAAGATATGTGAACAAAACTGATTGATGTGGATGCAGATTTGATTGTTCTGTCTAAGGACATGCTAAACATGTTTCGTTTTAGCAGTTCTGATCTTTTGTCAATTTTAACGCGGGAACCTTGATTTTGCGAATTTGATTTTGGGGGGTGTCTGTGTTGTAGGTTCCACTGTATCGACACTACGTCATGTAAACTCAATCTGTTTTCTGAATAAGTTAGGGGAATACACGGCCTTTCCAGTCATATAATTGGTTTTACGATAAACAGCCTCATCATAAAGATCTGCCCTCAAACGCATCTGTAACGTTTTTTATGACGAGTAGTGTAGAATGGAGCCTTGTGGAACGCCTGGTTGCACAGGTAAGTAACTAGAAATACTTCCTTTAAGCACCACTGCTTGTGTTCGATCAGTTAAATAGTTTTGCAACCAATTAAACATCTGACCTCGAATCCCTAATGCAAATAACTTTCTCAGGAGACCTTTGTTCCAGACTCTGTCAAACGCTTTGGAAATGTCGAAACAGATTGCCTGAACAGTAATGCTGTCGTCGAGCGACTTGCAAAAGTCGTTATAAAGGCATGTTAACTGATACACAGTGGAGTCACTGGGAATAAAACCAGACTGGGAAGGTGAAATTATGTTGTTCGATACAAAATAATCAAACACATGTTTCTGAACACATTTTTCAAGAACTTTACCTACGCAGCTTAAGAGTGAGATTGGACGATAATTTAAACAGTCTCCTTTATCCCCCCTTTTAAATATCGGTGTTATGTGTGCTGTTTTCCATGTGCTTGGAAATTATTTGATTGATAACAACAGATTAAAAGCTTAGACATTAAAAGAATGAAAAAATGTGTTTCAGCGAGAGAAAGAGGGTCACACACACACAGACAGACAGACAGACACACACACACACACACACACATACACATACGGACAATTACCAACTCTCTCTCTCTCTCTCTCACACACACACACACACACACACACACACACACACACACACACACACACACACTACAAGTAGGAACTTAGTCGATAAATATCGACAGGGGGCCGACTAATGGTTTAAATGTGAAATGTGTGTATAATAATGGGTGTGGGTCTGAAATGAAGTTAGGTAGTAGTTAACATTTGTTTTGAATAATTATTGGTATTTTGACAATGTGGGTAGCATGGAAATGTAAGCATTTGAATGTAAGTCTTAGGTACCAGTGTACCCAGGAAGAGAGACGAGAGATAGGAGTAGGTTGCAATAGCTTTTGTGGTCTTTGAGTTTTGTTTTTGGAAAGACATTGTTAAAGAAAAAGAAGACAATTACAGTAATGCAATGTTTATTGTGAAAACCAACGATTGTACAAAGAACATAATAATAATAATAATAAAGATAGCTTATATAGCGCCGCTTCACAAATTTAACTATGCTCTTAGCGCTGTACATCGAGATATAACAATTTCAATAATATAAATAAAAAGATGATATTATAATAATACACATTTACAAATATCACTCACGTGCATACATCCTCGTGCACACCACGCGCATACACACTCCCACTCATTAACAAGTGCTTCCATCCCCCTGCCACTGAGATGTTCATATACCCCCCTGGACAAGCTCACACCATGTCCGTCTCCTCTCTGGACTGTACATACACTCAGCAAGAAAAAGAAAGACTAAATGCAAATTTCATACAGAACCCTATAGCTCAATCAAAGCTGAAGCAACTATACAAAAAAGACACATTCAAACAACAAATCTAACTTCACCTCTAACAGTCTATAAAGATGGCAAGGACAATTTACAAGGATTCGCGAAAAAGGTCCGTTTTAAGGGAACTGCGGAAAGAGTCCTTAGAAGCAGAATGGCGAACGGAGGAAGGGAGAAAATTCCAGACAATGGCAGCCGCAGAAGCAAACGAGCGATTTCCAAAAGAAGGCAAGCTTCGCTCGAGAGTTTCCAGTTTGCGACTGTCAGCGCGTGAGCGGAGGTTGTAGTCAGAGGGATTGTCATATGTGACGAGCAGTTCCTTGAGGTATTTAGGGCCATCTTCAAATTTGGCAGAGAAACAGATACAAGCAAGCTTGTATCTGATACGAGCGGACACGGGAAGCCAATGAAGGGAACGAAGAAGTGGTGTGACATGATCAAACTTCTTAGAACGATATATCAATTTGGCGGCAGAGTTTTGTACCTTTTGGAGTGACTCCCCGACAAGTTTTTGATCACAGCCATAGAACAGGCTGTTGCAATAGTCTATTCTGGATAGAACTAGAGAACAGGCTAGAGTTTGAGCGGCTTGGGGGGTAAGATAGTGGCGGATAGAACTGATTTTCCTTACGTTACTGTACGCAATTGTGCGGATGTTTTGGACGTGCTGGGAAAGGTTGAGGAAGTGGTCGAAGGTAACGCCAAGATTAGTCACAGAAGAGACAAAGTTGACGTCGCTATCACCGACATGAATGCTAGAAGGCAAAGAATTTTCAGGGAAAGATCTGTACTGGGACCTGACAAGCATGGATTCAGTTTTCGAGTCGTTTAGCTGTAGTTTGTTAGCCGTCATCCACGCCTTTACAGCAACAACACAGTCTTCCATTTCACTCACAGTGGTATCAATTTGATCAATCTCACTGTCTTTGTACAACTGGTTGTCGTCTGCAAAGGCGTGGTGATCGATAGGATACTGTTAGGACATGTGAGGCAACATTATGTCTATGATGGTGTGAAGAAAATTAGTTATGATTTATACTATTATTATTTAGACTTGAGACTGAATAGCAAAAGGCGAAGTGTATGTTTTGTGGTGTGAATTGAAACAAAATGAAAAGTGTAAATATCTGGGAAATTGTTGTTTAAAGACTTCGTTATTTCTTGATTGTTATTTACTATTATATTGAAGTGAATAGCAAAACGCTGTATTTGAAATTAGCATGGGATTTATATTAAAAAAAAATTAATTCTATAAGGACGGATAACTCCTATATGGTTTAGGCAAATGAGGCTAATTAGTATGGAAGAAACACTAATTTTTGCCCCTTAATTGGGGCATTCAAGGCAACAAACAACCACATACATCTGATTTATAATTTAGTGAGACATAAAAAGCTGTATGATATAATTTTGTAGTTATTGAAAAAAAAGAATACGTTTGAGATTGTTGGCAGGGGTGAGCAAAAGTGTGACCGACTCAGCGCAGAGATGATCGAAGAGATTGCTTCGTAGTCTATCAGTGTTGTGACGAGCGTTGGCTAATGGTAACGAGTACATATGTGTGTAGTTGTGGTGTGTGTGTGTTTGCGCGTTGGTTTGGATTATGGGTGTAATTTGTAAAACAGATGTGACAGTAATAATGGAGTTCACATCAGTGAGGTTAGTTTGAAATGGAACACACGCACGTTTTTGAAAAAACAATATGAAATTTTGAACCATGAGATCTTCATTAAATAATAAACTGAACATCAGCAAAACATCAAAGCAATTATTAATAAGGTTTGAAAAGCTTGACTTACTATGTTAAATAGTGGATTGAAGGCTGAAAACGTCATTTACGAGAAAAAAAATTTAAATGCTGAGTGACAACAGGGAGGTTAAAGGCTGCCCTTTTCGTAGCGTTCATTAATTAATTCCTATTGTTTACATGTGCCAATAATGTTATAAAACTGTACCTAAGGGGATATAATAACGATTGGCTGTAGCTTTCGAACACAGAAACAATTATTTCAGTATTGTAATGCAAAGTGGTTTTGATAGTGTCGAATGTAAACAGAACAGTCTCAAAGTGAAAGTGGATGTTTTCCGGAAATTGCGAAGTTAACAAGAATACAGAAAAGCGCGCTTTCCTGCTTAGCACAATACGCTACCGCGCTAATCTGGCGTGTCAATAATATCACTACGTTTTGGACGTGGAAGGTGAGCGATTTCCTTCACGCGGGGATTGACGACGCTGTACTGTCTGTGTTGACGGTCTAAAAAAAAGCCCAACCTCTGCTTTGAGACCCATGTTCACCACCGCCCTCAGCTAATTCAAGAAATCACCCCCCTCCTGCTAGGTACACGTGCACTCAAGTTAACCTCTGCTTTGACCTGTGTGCCAAGAGTCAGATGAGAGAGAGAGAAAGCAAGAGCGAGAGAGAGAGAGAGAGACACACACACACACACACACACACACACACATAGACAGAGACAGACATAGAAAGACAGAAGCGGAGAGACTCAGAGGGAGACACAGACAAAGACATACATACAGAGAGAGAGAGAGAGAGAAAAAAAATGTAACTGATCTCGTGAGAACGGTTGAGGCCTTGCAAGGTTTTGACGGCAACAATAATTATTGTAGTTCTCTAAGACTTTATTTCTGTTTGGTTTGTAATATGTTGGGAAGACATATTTATCAATTGATCAACAAAATAAAACATAATACAAAACGACACAACATATATTGTTAAAATCATTATTGGCCAACGTTGAACGTTTACGAAGGCCTCAATTTTCCCGCGCCGTAGACCAGATTAATAGGTGCTTGGTTTTGGTATTTTGATTTTACATAACATTAAACCTTTCTTGGGGTTCATGGTCATGGCAACAGCCATAATAATATTATATCATGTATAATATTACATTTCAGCATATGTGAATTACATGTCATCATACCAAACTGTCATACATTTTTATACCCACAACATTCTGATTGATTACAACCAATCCTACTATCAGTGGACACATCCAAATGCAAGCGCCTGTTCTTGACAACTTGCCACTGATCTAAAAATATAGATCAGTGCAACTTGCTGGGTCCTTTGCCGCCACAGACACTGTTTGGCCTGTAGGTAAAATGTACAATGTATTTTCTGATTTGTGCACAAAAGCTTTTTTTCTTTTTTCTTTTTATATTTAGTCAAGTTTTGACTAAATATTTTAACATCGAGGGGGAATCGAAACGAGGGTATGGTGTATGTGCGTGTGTGTGTGTGTGTGTGTGTGTGTGTAGAGCGATTCAGACTAAACTACTGGACCGATCTTTATGAAATTTGACATGAGAGTTCCTGGGTATGAAATCCCCGAACGTTTTTTTCATTTTTTTTATAAATGTCTTTGATGACGTCATATCCGGCTTTTCGTGAAAGTTGAGGCGGCACTGTCACGCCCTCATTTTTCAACCAAATTGGTTGAAATTTTGGTCAAGTAATCTTCGACGAAGCCCGGGGTTCGGTATTGCATTTCAGCTTGGTGGCTTAAAAATTAATTAATGACTTTGGTCATTAAAAATCTGAAAATTGTAAAAAAAAATAAAAATTTATAAAACGATCCAAATTTACGTTTATCTTATTTTCCATCATTTGCTGATTCCAAAAACATATAAATATGTTATATTTGGATTAAAAACAAGCTCTGAAAATTAAATATATAAAAATTATTATCAAAATTAAATTGTCCAAATCAATTTAAAAACACTTTCATCTTATTCCTTGTCGGTTCCGGATTCCAAAAACATATAGATATGATATGTTTGGATTAAAAACACGCTCAGAAAGTTAAAACAAAGAGAGGTACAGAAAAGCGTGCTATCCTTCTTAGCGCAACTACTACCCCGCTCTTCTTGTCAATTTCACTGCCTATGCCGTGAGCGGTGGACTACGAGTATACGGTCTTGCTGCGTTGCATTGCGTTCAGTTTCATTCTGTGAGTTCGACAGCTACTTGACTAAATATCGTATTTTCGCCTTACGCGACTTGTTTTTAACATAACAATGTTTAATGTCACTGTATGTTTGAAAGACCATGGTCACATTTGTAAAACAAATGTTAAATTAGAAAATAAATAACATTTTGGTTCATGATTTTTTCCTACACCTGTGCTGAAAATAAGAAAGGAAAATGTCGGTATATAAGTCACTCAAATGCAGTATAGAATGAATGGTTTGAGTTTGTTGCGGTTGACCCTGCACAGTTCGACCTATGATGTTTTTGTTGAACAATTTTGCCTTCACGCCTCCCATAGGGTGACGTATTTCACAACTTCCTCTGTTACACAAACTCAGTGATAACCAATTTTGCCTTCACCCCTCCTGTCACAACTTCCTAAGTACACAAACTGATGACGTATTTCACAACAAAATGGCGCTGCCCATGGTCAACCTCGAAACTATCCGTATGAATGGGGGCCTCCTGGCCCCCATAATCACAGAGTGGTCTGGACTAAACATGGCTGTTAATCCAAAACCTTCTACCCTCCATAACTCCTGTCAACGATTTAGAAAGCCTTGAGTACTTTGACCACTCGATGACCAGAGAGGGGGGTCCCTGTCCCTGCCAAGGTTTCTTTTCGCCCGCAAAATGGACCAGCTTCTTGACTGTCAGCCGCTGGGCAAGAGGAAAGATCACCACTGAAAAATAAAGCAGGACAAGCCAACCTTAAGAATAAGGATTAGATAACTATAAGATTTGATATAGTCCTGTGAGGTTACCCTCATGGCAATTCGGGCTGCTTTCTCGAGCTGCCATACAGTACGGCGCTTCCCGTTTTTCCCCTGCATGCGTGTATTCATGATTCCAAGCACTGAGATAAGACTTTCGCTGTGAACTTGGGTTCTTCATCGTGCGCATGCGTGCACACGCGGGTGTTCGGACACCGAGATGAGTCTGCACAAAGTTGATTCTGGGAAATAAATCCCTCGCCGAACGACAACTACTGGGGTGCGTTGCATAGGCAGAGCGCCACAGAACGTTTGCGAACGTTTTCTAGGCAACGCATAGTTTTGTTGTGGCGCTCGGTACGAGTACCATTGTCTGGGGTCACTGAAGCGTAACAATGGCGACCGCTCGCCGAGAATGGTCTAGGCAACGGGTGTTTGCGGGGAGCATTCTGTAACGTACCTGAGAGGTGGCACGCCAGAAACTATTCCACTGTACTGAGCTTGCCGGTTGACTCTCTCTCTGTCTCTTTCTCTCTATCGCAGTCTCTCTCTCTGTCTTGCTTGCTCTCTCTCTCTCTTTCTCTGTCTCTCTCTCTCTCTCTCAGTCCCTCTGTGCCTGTCTCTCTGTCTACGTCTCTGTCTTTTTCATTCTTTCTTTCTTTCTCCCTTCCCTCTCCCTATGTCTTTCTCTTTCTTTCCATCTCTCTCTAAATCTGTCTGTCTCTCTTTGTGTCTGTATAAAAGTCTCTCTCTCTTATCTTTTTTGCTCTCTTTCCATCTCTCTCCCTTTCGCTCTCTCTTCCCCTCCTCATCTCTCTCTCTCTCTCTCTCTCTCTCTTTTTCTTTCTTTCTCTCTCTCTCACTATCTCACAAACAAACACACACACACACACACACACACACACACAGACACACACACACACACACACACATTCACAGATACAGAAGCACACACACACACACACACACACACATAGGCAAACATAGACACGTATAAACACACACTCGCACCACGCGCACGCGCATACGCACGCATGCATACACACTCACGCACGCACACACGCACGTACATATACAGACTCATGTTGTACATACATATATACACACATACACACACACACACACACACGTACACACACACACACACATACGTGTCTGAGGGGGGGATCTCTGGACATTAGCCGCAAAGAAAAATGTGTTATATCTGGACTTGTTTATTGCTAAAGCTACAGAAACGGAGTGCGAGTATAAACATGTGTCGGACTTTAAGAATACTTTTTGAGAATTTTTTTTTTTAAAACACTCATTATTGAAAGTTACACACCCAAAAATAGAGATTCTGAAACACGTGTTATATCTGGACATCCGCCACCTAAAAGTGAATGATAGCCGGACATAATTATGACCGGAAAGCTGTAAATACTATCAACTTTATCAAAATAGCGTTACATATGCGTGGTAGTACAAAAAAGCTACCAGTAATCCAGAATTATTAAAAAAAAAAATAGGAGGTGGGGGGGGGGGGTAATTTTTTTTTTTTTTTTTTTTTTTGCGCATGAAAAGACTTAAGGCCATATTCTCGTTACAAAACCGGGGGGGTGGGGGGGGGGGAAGGGGGGGTATTTTTTTTTTTTTTTTTTTTTTGCGCATGAAAAGACTTTAGGCCGGATTTTCGTTACAAAACCAAAGCTTAGTTTAAAAAAAAAAAAAAAAAAAAATTTTAAATAAAAAAAAAAAAAAATTTTTTAAATAAAAAAAAAAACAAAATTTAACCTAATAAGAATGTTTGTTAGCATGAATTAAGGTCGTGTCGCAATTTTTCAACCAAGACAAAAAATTTTATTTAGAAAATTATATTCGGAATAATTTTCAATCTTTTTTTTTTTTTTTTTGTTTGCGCATGAAAAGACTTTAGGCCGGACTTTCGTTACAAAACCAAAGCTTAGTTTAAAAGAAAAATTAAAAAAAATTTTAAATAAAAAAAAATATTTTTTTTTTAAATAAAAAAAAATAAAAAAAATTTAACCTAATAAGAATGTTTGTTAGCATGAATTAAGGTCGTGTCGCAATTTTTCAACCAAGACAAAAAAATTTATTTAGAAAATTATATTCGGAATAATTTTCAATCTTTTAAATTTGTGTGTGTTAAAATTAAATGGCGGGATGGGGTGTTGGTAACCAAACCAACACTTTATTTCGCAAAGCTAGCGTGCGCAGCTAGAGATTGTATTCTTTGATTTTGAATTTTTGTTTGTTTGTTTGCTTAACGCCCAGCCGACCACGAAGGGCCATATCAGGGCGGTGCTGCTTTGACATATAACGTGCGCCACACACAAGACAGAAGTCGCAGCACAGGCTTCATGTCTCACCCAGTCACATTATTCTGACACCGGACCAACCAGTCCTAGCACTAACCCCATAATGCCAGACGCCAGGCGGAGCAGCCACTAGATTGCCAATTTTAAAGTCTTAGGTATGACCCGGCCGGGGTTCGAACCCACGACCTCCCGATCACGGGGCGGACGCCTTACTTCATTGTCTGTTTGATATGAGGATCGATACTTGATCTTTTTATCGTGCTTTAAAAGATTCAAGGATTGTTTGCGTTTGCTTGATCACACTAAACGGACTGGGTGGCCGAGTGGTAACGCACTTGCGCTCGGAAGCAAGAGGTTGCGAGTTCGACCCTGGGTCAGGGCGTTAGCAATTTTCTCCCCCCTTTCCTAACCTAGGTGGTGGGTTCAAGTGCTAGTCTTTCGGATGAGACGAAAAACCGAGGTCCCTTCGTGTACACTACATTGGGGTGTGCACGTTAAAGATCCCACGATTGTCAAAAGGGTCTTTCCTGGCAAAATTACATAGGCATAGATAACAAAATTGTCCACCAAAATACCCGTGTGACTTGGAATAATAGGCCGTAAAAAGTAGGATATGCGCCGAAATGGCTGCGATCTGCTGGTCGATGTGAATGCGTGATGTATTGTGTAAAAAATTCTATCTCACACGGCATAAATAGATCCCTGCGCCTCGAGTCAGAGTCTGGAGATACGCGCGCGATATAAGACTTGAATCATATAACTAAGAACACGAGAGACTAAAAACACGAACACGCTATATTCCAACATCGGACGACTACCATTCGTGAATAACTTGATGGTTGAAAATGCAGATCTGCTAATATGCACTGCCATTACTTGTTTAAGACATGCACGGATCATATCACAAACGTGTGCTACTCCCTATAACTGAAACGTTAAAGCACCCTCACAAAAACACACTAGTAATTAATATCACAGTGGGAAGTATCCTCTTGAGCTTATACTTTAAAACGCTATTTAGCTTTGGTTCCTCAATGTTTGTTTGATGTTTGTTTGTTTTCAGGAGGGGGGGATGGAGAGAGAGAGAGAGAGAGAGAGAAAGAGAGAGAGAGAGAGAGAGAGAGAGAGAGAGAGAGAGAGACAATGACAATGACAATGACAAATCTTTATTTTTCGAGGGTGACAAGAATAAGCATAGATATGCTTTTTTGCATCTGGCCCTCGCCCTAAAGAGGGACTAAACTATTTTACTATAACTATGACTAGGGAAAAAAAGGTTACATAAAAACATTAATGGTAGAACATATAAGTTTATGTACATGAAGCGCATTATGTAGAAGCATTGTAGATCATAAGGTAGTGTTCAAAATTGGGTGTAAAGCAATGAAGATAAACGGAAAGTAACCCAACAATACATTAGCTCAGCAAAACAATGTATTACAGAGCCAAATCTTCGTGATTTTGTACAATAAACCATAATTCCGATAATGAACAACTGTATACAAAGAAAACATACCAATCAAGTTTATTTGTTCATAGAGTTCATTAAATGGAAAGAATATTTGGTTCTAAAAGAATCTGTGTTGGTGGATTGCCGCAGGGCGTCCGGAAGAGCGTTCCAGAGGCTGCTTCCTGAATAAACAAGACTTGATTTAAATAGGTCTATCCTAGGAAGAGGAGTGTTTAGTTTTATAAAGTGGTGCGAATTCTTCAAAGAGAACTTTGAGCAAATGGTTTCGGGTGCATTTTCTGTCATAATTTTATGCATCATTATTCCTTTGTTGTAATTCAGAGAGAGAGAGAGAGAGCATGAGTAACCATTGAATGCCATTTTCAGGTGTCATTTTTTCTTACTTGTTAATGTTTTGATGTTTTGATTTCAAGGGAAATTGTGTTTTGATTTCAAGGGAAATTGTTTTTGATGGTTACAAAATATAATGATTACACTTACAGGCGAATGACACAACGTGTCCTGTTCCCTGCCACACACAGTCTTCAGTTCTTTGTCACTCATAGTGTTGAATTTACTGTCACAAACACACTCACAGCCACACACCCTCACTTGGCGAAAACAGACTTTCTTTCTTTATTTGGTGTTTAACGTCGTTTTCAACCACGAAGGTTATATCGCGACGGGGAAAGGGGGGGAGATGGGATAGAGCCACTTGTCAATTGTTTCTTGTTCACAAAAGCACTAATCAAAAATTTGCTCCAGGGGCTTGCAACGTAGTACAATATATTACCTTACTGGGAGAATGCAAGTTTCCAGTAAAAAGGACTTAACATTTCTTACATACTGCTTGACTAAAATCTTTACAAAAATTGACTATATTCTATACAAGAAACACTTAACAAGGGTAAAAGGAGAAACAGAATCCGTTAGTCGCCTCTTACCACATGCTGGGGAGCATCGGGTAAATTCTTTCTCGTCCCAACCAATATGGGACTCCCCCTAACCCGCGGGGGTAGCGAAAACAAACACAATTCTCAAGAATCAAGTAAGCAACATATATTTTGCAAACCATAATCTGTACTGAGGTTCAATGGGAACCACATTTTTAGAGCAAAAGTTTAAAACAACACAAGAAGACTTAAAAATGTTTTCCTACTGGACAGAGCAAATACACGTAACAATGTTGCGGGTCCATACAAAAGTCATGATCAATGGGAGTTATCCACAACCCAGACAATCTCATACAAAGGACAGCTGTCATGACATCTGTCAGTGCAGACGTCCACATATTTACACCAAAAAGAAACAAGGTAAACCAGAAAACAAGAAGAGCAAACGCTCGATCGAGTCACTTTCGCAGTTCTGAATATTATATGAGGCATCAGATGGACAGGAAGAAATTGCTATTCACAACACAATGAGTCACGTTCACATAAAATTTGAGCCCGGTCACTTTTATAGTTTCCGAGAAAAGCCCAACGTTAAGTTGTGTGTTGCCGAACAGAAAAGGCTAGTTATCTCCCTTGTTTTTCTGATAACGTTCGTAAAAGGCTACAGATGTAAATACTTTGATGTAAAGAATAATCCTACAAAGTTTCAATCACATCCGATGAACTTTGTCAAAGATATAAAATGTCTAATTTTTCCTTTGACGCTGACCTGTGACCTTGAAAAAGGTCAAAGGTCAACGAAACCATCGTTAAAGTGTAGAGGTCATTGGAGGTCACGACTAAACAAAATATGAGCCCGATCGCTTTGATAGTTTCCGAGAAAAGTCCAACGTTAAGGTGGTGTCTACGGACGGCCGGCCAGACGGCCGGCCGGACAGACTAACACTGACCGATTACATAGAGTCACTTTTTCTCAAGTGACTCAAAAATCATGAAACATAATCAAGTGATACTGTAATCCGAATCAATTTTCACTTCAAAATTTGTGTCATACCAAATGTTTAGAGCAAAAGTTTAAAACAACACAAGAGATTTGAAAAGGTTTTCCAACTGCATGGGTGGGAGCAAAAAATCTGTGCTTTACGAAAAAAAAAAGTGTATGACCGGGGGGCTTGTAACCACTTTGCTTGTCGACAAAAATATTTCTTTTAACTTCCCTCAAAGTATTAAACAATGGCGACTGCACGTGAGAGGGAACAATAAAGAGACCAAAAAGCAATGTACTCACGTTAAAATGACGAACACGGAACAAATAACAGGGACGTTTCGACCTAAGGGTCTTCTTCAGGCACAAAAACACAAAAGTACACACACAAAAAAGAAGAAGAAAGACGATAGAACAAATAAAGAGGAGAACAACTGACAAAAGAACTGCACTGCACAAACCAA
Organism: Littorina saxatilis; assembly: GCF_037325665.1. Lineage (NCBI taxonomy): Eukaryota > Metazoa > Mollusca > Gastropoda > Littorinimorpha > Littorinidae > Littorina > Littorina saxatilis. The sequence goes on along the minus strand of NC_090250.1, from coordinate 10,514,643 downwards.
AGTGCAGTTTTCCCTCAAAGTGACAGGAAACTGCGGGAAATGGAATTAATATTACAGTAGGAAGTAACAGTTAAATTTAGTACATGTGCTTCATGTGTTCTTTTCATTTGCCACTTTATCTTTAATTTGGGTCCAGGATCTCCCTTCCAGTGTTTGGCTGCCTGCAATGCCCAACAAAATTTGTTTCTTTCCTGGAAGCTTTCCTCCCAAAATGGAAGCTTGAAAAAGCTTCCTCACGGCCTTCTCTTCTTCTCTCGAGAACTTGCTGTAGTTCCCTGAAACAGAAATTGACAGCTGTTCCTCAAAATGCCTTTGTTGTACATGCTAAAGACTACAAAAAATGAGCACCCAAAAAATCACACCTTCCATGGAGACAATAACGTACAAAATACAAAATAAAAAACAATACTGACAAAAATACATAATTCCCAGGCCTTCAAAGTGAGAGGAAAAGAAAAAAAACAGAATGATACAGCTAACGGGCGGGGATATAGCTCAGTTGGTAGCGCGCTGGATTTGTATTCAGTTGGCCGCTGTCAGCGTGAGTTCGATCCCAGGTTCGGCGGAAATTTATTTCACAGAGTCAACTTTGTGTGCAGACTCTCTTCGGTGTCCGAACCTCCCCCCGTGTACACTACATTGGGTGTGCACGTTAAAGATCCCACGATTGACAAAAGGGTCTTTCCTGGCAAAATTGCTTAGGCACAGTTAATAATTGTCTACCTATACCCGTGTGACTTGGAATAATAGGCCGTGAAAGGTAAATATGCGCCGAAATGGCTGCAATCTACTGGCCGTATAAAATTTCATCTCACACGGCATCACTGCAGAGCGCCTAGAACTGTACCCACGGAATATGCGCGATATAAGACTCATTGATTGATTGAACAGAGCTAACCATATCTAAAACATAGCTAAACGACTCCCAACATGAAAAAATGGTTATTTTGAGTCCCCGGCCCCCTTCAGTGAATCTGGATCACATTTTGTAAAACCGCAACAAACATTATTGAGTTTTTGGAGCGCTGTGGCAACTTTAAAACTTTTAATTTGACCCCTACCTTGTTTTAATGACTGCCAGATTACCTAACGACTTCTGAATCACACACACATTGAAAGCATTGACAAGGTTTTTGATGATGATTAAATGTTATAATTAGCTCATTAATATAAATTTGGAAGCAAGCAAAGCTCGCTGTCCACTATTTCTTGCTGGAGGGCATTTCCCCGGCGAAACGTTGTTCAAGAACTTTTTTTTATTCAAGAATATTCTAGAATGTTCTAGAATGTTCTAGAATTTTTCAACTGGCATTATTCTAGAATTTTTTGGCTTGTAGAATATTCTAGAATATCGAACAAAATTCAAGAACAGCAACAATGTTCTAGAATATTTTTTTTCAAGAATGATCTTATTCAAGAACATTCTTCTTCAAAGTTCAAGAACTGTTTAAAACACTTTTAATTTAATTTTGTGTTCTCCACTTATAGTTTTGGTTGTGTTTGCTACACATTCGAATTATGCTACAAAATAAAGCCAAACAAACACTTGGTTCATTCTTCAAATGTTATATTGTCACAAAGAAGTGAAATAGATGACAAGTCGATCTTGGGCTAACAATGTTCACAAGCAGAATGTGTCTTCAACATTTGTCATCACTTTTCTGAACTACTGGAACTGCATGGATGCGGTACCGCTTCTCCAGGAAAGGTCACTGTCACCAGCATCCCTTGTTGGATGATTCCCTTGGCCAACTTCACTGTCAGTCTGTGGCAGGGCATGGTGGATTTGATTCAAAAGAAGGCTCAGTATCAGCTTGAAGCTTTGCAACATTGTGTCCTGTAAAGCCTGAAACACAATGCCTACAGTTTACAAAAAATCATTCATTCAAAAACTTAGAAAAAGGAACAAAAATGAAGAGTTAAATGTCCGCAGTTTGTTCTTTTTGGTATGTAAATATGGTATATTATTGATGAAAACACATTTTCATCTGAAATAAGCCATTTTTCTCTGAGACGTTTTGCCCATTAATTGATTTAATTCATTCACTGGCTGATTAATTACTTTCACAGTTCGTTGACAGGACTCTTACCTTTTCCTCCAGTGATATTTTATTTATGATGTGCTTCATGGTACTTCCAGTGAGAATTCATCCAGATATCTTCTTCACCCCTCTTTCCTGGACCTAGTAAATAAGAAACAAAAAAAGGTTTTAACAAAGAATAAACTCAAACATAAGACATTCCAAAGATCATCATCATAACTAGAGTGAATGTGAACAGAAAACTTACAAACGTATTGCTTGTCATTAATGTCATTCAATCAATCAATCAAACCAATTTTGATGCAATGGTTAATGTTACTTTTTTACATAAATGTACATAATTCTATCAATACACTTTCGGAATATTTGTTATAATCGTCATTGTTGTAAATACCCACAGGCATGTTTACAATTTGAAGCACTTTTTTCAATTTCATTTTCAGAAACCTGTTTTTAATTTTGACCAAACCAGTCAGTTTGCTAGCGGCAAATTTATACCAAATCTGTGAGTTCCAAACCTCAAACAAATTCAGCAGAAGTTACAGTCTATAATTTATACTTTGAACCCAACAGGTTTCGTTTATTCTGTCCAACAGTGCCAGCAGAACGCAAATCACGGCAGACTTTCTGTTTGCAAACAGACGACACAATGACACACTGACACAGAAAGGCGGCCGTTAAACCCAACAATCAAATCATCACATGATTAAACAGTACTTTTGCTTAAAATGTAGTTAAGTTTTATATATCTGCCATTTCTCATGTGTCAGATCGAAGAAGAAACTTTTAAAATTGAAGGCTGGTTTCGATTTCACAGTCACACAGTGACACACATGTTTACATCTGTACCACGTGTTGAATAAAACAAGCAAAAACAAAACATACTTACTGAGTTCATGGAAATGATGCATGGATCAATGTTGTTTTGCTTTGATGCAAAAGTGCTTCAACAAAGACAACAGAGAAAAGGTTTCTAGCTGCAGCAGTTCGTTCAAAAGAGTCCCCTTTCCTCATGGTGTATTTACAGAGCGTCGCCATTTTGCTTTTAAGGGAAGTAACTCCGGTGGACAAACTCTGGCACCGGAAGCTAAGAAACCAGGCGCCAAATTCTTTGGAAGCACGTTGTTAGAACTGAGAAAGATTTTGTAATCTCCATTTATCTGAAAAAATGGCATGCCACCGATTTGTCAACTTGTTAGGCATGAAGAAATGCTGTATTCTTCATCCCAAACAAGAGTTTGAACTTGGAGGTGCCAGACACAAAAATAACAGATGAGTGAAACTGAAAGCACCATGGGTGAAACTAAGAGCAGCGATCTCACTTGAGTGGCAACAAGCTGTATCCTGATTTTCTCAGGAAAAACAAAGGTAGGTGTTTTAATTTTATAAAAATTCTTTTATGTTTGATATTGTTGTTTGTTTTAGGTGACATTATAGATATATATATCTAGGATCTAGGTTTAGGTTTTTATTTTTTATTTTTTTTACAATAACGTGAATAAGTGAATAACAATTAAATGCTTTCTCTCTTGTTTGCAAGATTTTAAGTGAAATCAGTTGAGTTAGACCTGTAGGATTTGTTTATTTTGAACTATCATTTGTTTTGGTAGGATTGCATGACTTTTTACTCAAGCCCTTTCAAACCTATTCTTTTCAGTCTCTGTGTAACTGTAAGTGTAATTTGCACATGTATCATTCATTGATTGTAATATATATGTGTCTGACAGTGATACTAATAGTCAAGTGTCAATCAGCAAGCCGGCACTAAATTGTTTTATTTTTTTCAAATAATTGTCTTCTGAGTATTAGCTAGTCAATTACAAGACTTTACAGGAGACTGGGTTTGGTCAGGAACATATATTTATACTTATAGAAATTCCTGCATGAACAAAGATGATTACTATTAGTATTATTTGTAAACAGTTCAGTATTTACCCCTTATTAGTAAATATAAATATATATTCAAACTTGAGCATTTATAATTATATATATAATGGTTGTTCTAATTTGATCACTTCTCATTTTTACAGATGCTGCATCAAAAGGCAACAAGCTGCAAACCATCAACCCATCAACATCTTGTCAGAGAGTGCATTAGTCTTTTCAAGAGCTTCAAGAGGTGCTCAAGCCCGAGTCAAGGCCATGGGAATAGTGATGCAAGAAGAGATTTCCTCAGGTAATTAAGTGAAGGCAATCAACATTTATTGATTTAAACCTTTGTCACAACAACATTTGGGATAATTAAATGAAAGCACAAAACATGATGAATGAATTATTCCTAAACTGAAGAAAAAAATGGCTTGGAATCGCAACAAAAAGTCTCTTTGAAAATTAAATTAGTTAAATACTGTAATTTCTTTCATTCCTGGCCCGTTGCATGTCAGTCCCCAAAAACTCTCTGGATGGCATTTCTGGAAATGAAGCTAACTAAAGCTATCATTTAGTTGTTTCAATACTTTTATGAATGGTGACTTATTTGATAAAAACATTGACATGGAACCCTTGATTTGACAAAATTCACAAAACATTTTTCGATTTTGTAACCATCATTTCTTGAACAGTTAATGTTCTCAGCATCCAGGCAACTGATACATACTGTCATACATTTGGTGTGGATAGAATCTGCATGAAGAATACTTCATAACTGTATTGTTTATTTTGTAGTCATTTTAAAACGGAACAAAATACATAGTAATAAAAGTATCCAGAACAGGAATTTTGCATTTTGACACCTTGACAGATTCCTGACCATATTGTTGACTCTTTAAGCATGATGAAAAAAAGCACAACAAAGAAACATTTAGACATTTAAAATTGTATTTTCATTGCACTTTACAGGGCATCCGCAACCTGCAAAGCATCGGCTCCAGTATTCAGACTGCACCCGGTGTGACCAGTGGAAAGGTTCTTCGCCAAATGAATAACCATCACCGATTTATCATCCTTCGAGTAGTTAAATTACATGTGATAAAGTATTGAATGAAATCTTGTTTTGTCTGCTGTATCAAGTATTGATGGAGGAAAAAATCACTTAAAATATTCTTGTTCTGTTATTAGTCATTAGATAATTGTACTATCATTCTGATTTGTATGAAGAATATATTCTTAATGGATTTATTCTTAAATGCCAGCACAGAATATTCCAAGATCATTCTGAAAATTGTGTTGAGAGTATACTAGAAGTAGAACTTCAACCTAGTTTTGAATATTCTAGAATACTTAAGACATGTTCAAGAATATACTTTAAGTTAACAGGATTCAAGAATATTCCAGAAAAATGTTAAGATTCAAGAATTCTCATTTAATCTTTATGAATAATTCAAGAAACTTCTTGAATATATAAATTCATGAATATTCCTGAACTTTTTTGAATTATTCTAGAATAGTGTTAAGAATATTCTAGAATAATGTTAAGAATATTCTAGAATAATGTTAGGAATATTCTAGAATAATGTTAGGAATATTCTAGAATAATGTTAGTGTCATTCTAGAATATTGTTAGGAATATTCTAGAATATTGTCAGGAATATTCTAGAATAATGTTAGGAATATTCTTCAAGTAGGCAAGAATATTCTAGAATTATTCAAGTCCTTTTTCAAGAATATTCCTTACCAAAACATCGAAATATTCTAGTTAAAATTCAAGAATTCTCATTTAATCTTTATGAATAATTCAAGAAACTTCTAGAATATATATTCATGAATATTCATGAACGTTTCTTGAATGGTTCTAGAATTATTCTTGACCGTTTCGCCGGGGTTAAGAAAGGTAAAACAAGAAGGGCAAAGCCCATACGACTCACATGCTTTACACATTTTTCCTACCAAAATACATGTCAAGGTCATCCAAGGTCATGCAACACAAAGCTGTTAATTCAAGACATAGGAAGTACAATGGTGCTTATTGGCTCTTTCTACCATGAGATATGGTCACTTTTAGTGGTTCACTACCTTATTTTGGTCACATTTCATAAGGGTCAAAGTGACCTTGACCTTGATCATATGTGACCAAATGTGTCTCATGAAGAAAGCATAACATGTGCCCCACATAATTTTTAAGTTTGAAACAGTTATCTTCCATAGTTCAGGGTCAAGGTCACTTCAAAATATGTATACAATCCAACTTTGAAGAGCTCCTGTGACCTTGACCTTGAAGCAAGGTAAACCAAACTGGTATCAAAAGATGGGGCTTACTTTGCCCTATATATCATATATAGGTGAGGTATTCAATCTCAAAAACTTCAGAGAAAATGGGAAAAATGTGAAAAATAGCTGTTTTTTAGGCAACATTTATGGCCCCTGCGACCTTGACCTTGAAGCAAGGTCAAGATGCTATGTATGTTTTTTGGGGCCTTGTCATCATACACCATCTTGCCAAATTTGGTACTGATAGACTGAATAGTGTCCAAGAAATATCCAACGTTAAAGTTTTCCGGACGGACGGACGTCCGGACGACTCGGGTGAGTACATAGACTCACTTTTGCTTCGCATGTGAGTAAAAAAAAAAACCACCATGTTGGTTGGATTTAAAAATTATTTTGTGGGGTGTGTATTAATACAAGGAAATGGAACGAATATGATAAAATAAAATAATCAACAAGAACAACCCAAAAATCAATGAGACCATGAATTGCATCAAAGACAGGTTAGAATTTGTGTAGTGTGACTCCTCTTTTATGGTGCATTACACTGAAGAGCACTGAAGAGCAACCGCCCTGATATTATACGTTATTTGCGTTTTTGACCAAAATATGACATTTTACACACATCTCGACAGTCATTGTTCACCTCGACTGCTAGCGCAGTCTCGGAGAACAATGACTGTCTTGATCTGTGTAAAATGTCATATTTTGGTCAAAAACGCAAATAACATTTATTTATCGATTGCATTCCTTTCAGGTACTGACTTTGTTGTTTTAACGATTGAACGAGCACACACACACTTGCAATCAAACACATAAGCTTCATATTTGGGCGTTTCAGGTTGGCCGAAACTTCAAAGGAACTACAAAACACACGTCATGTACTGACTTTGTTGTTGTTTTGACATTGAACAGCACACACACATGCAATCAAACACATGACGTGTGTTTTGTAGTTCCTTTGAAGTTTCGGTCAACCTGAAACGCCAAAATATGAAGTTTTGTATGCCTCTGACGTCACATGGCTCAAAGAAGGGAAATCCAATGTCCAATCGATACATAACCCTTTGTGGTGGACTGGGCATTAAGCAAACATACAAACAAAGAGACTGAAGAGCGCAAGTCTGCTGTATGTACACTGAGCACAAAAAGTTAAGTTCTGTGAAATTTGGAGAGCCTGCAGCTACCCAGCAAAAACACCATTAAAACCATTGATTTTTTGCTGTTTTTCAGTTTTGTGGTCGCTCTGTTTTACACACTAGATCAGCCTGACAGCGCGACAGATTTGAACGAAATTTGTATGAACCATTAGGTAAGACACCAAATAAACTTTCGAATGTAAAAAATGTAAAATATTCAGTTTAAGTCACTGTTTCAACGGTTGAAAGTGAATCAAGCCATCAAAAAACACAATTTTTGAGAGTAGATGTGGTCACGGACCAGTGACATCATACCCAGATATTGCTCAGATTCCAGAAACACATTTTTGAGCAGAAGAAAGACTGATTTTCAAATTCACGTATATTTCTGACCAAATAACTGCTGTTATCTGGGGTATACCATTGAAAAAAATATCCTTTACTTTTTTGTGCTCAGTGTATCAGTGCACGGCAATGAAAGTCACAAAGTTAAAAAGTGTGTGGAGTTGTACCTGCAATGTGTGGCCTCTCCGATGAGAGACCACATATCCCTTTTAAGGCACAGTAAGCCTCCCGCAAACCATCAAAGACACACAGTACAAACACCCTTTTGTTTGAACACTCACCGCTTGAGAATATCTGAGGTGCCTTACGTAAAGAGCCAGCAATTTTCAATGAATTTATTTTTGCATGGTTTATCTAACGCCATAGCCATCGTGGACCCCGGGGTGTGATCAACTTTCCTTTTTTTTCACAATCTAGTCGTCAGTTTCTGATTTCAATGCGACTCGCCTTATCTGCATCAGAACATTATCGTGTAACTCTGAATCTAAAATGCAACAACGACTGCGAATCACACAAACTTAACGGTGGAGTTTGGCTTCAAAGAAGCAAGTTCAATGCAAAAAATGTGTCTGCTTCGGGAAACACTTCTTTGCGTGACAAGCTTCCGGACTCCCTTTTTGTCCATTTTTCAAAACTTCGAGTTGTACTGATCTTTTTTTGATGAAAAACAAATCTTTTAGGATTAATGAATGCTTGTGTTACAAGTCGTCAATTTATTATTTAGATTTTAGTACTAGCGCCAAAAAGCGTCTGATTTTGGTACTAGACAATCCTGCAGGCCATGCAAAAATAAAATCTTAAAAAAATGCTAGCTCTTTACGGAGGGTACTTAGGATGTTCGCAAGCGGTGAGTGTTTAAATGAAAGGGTGTTTGTACTGTGCGTAAAAAACCTGGCAATGTCTGTTCAGAAACTGATAGTTTACGTAAACCAGAGTGTGCTGACGCTTTCTGTTGTCCATTTGTCTATTATCCCTACCAAAATTACCCGTCAACATGACAGGCCACCTTCAATTTAAGGACACTTCTGGCAAGTCATTGCAGGTACCCCTGTACTATCTTTTGCAATCAGTATATAAGAAAACTAGCTATTGTAGTCTAAAAATCAGTACTGGCACAATGGTGCACAAGTGCTTTCCATGACCACTTGTGATCTGGTTTAGCTCCTTGCAGGACACATACCAATTAATTCCGTCTCTGCCATGGTTTCGGATGATCAAGAGGGCCTGCGAGCGTTGGGGCTCCGGAAGAGCCTGGGCCGCAGCAACATCTGCCTCCTCGCTGTGGCTTTTTATGAGGTGCCGGTTGAGGTGTTGAGCAAAGTACTTTTCGCAGAAGATACAAAAGTATCGCTTGCCCTCTGTCTGGATTTTGACTCCTGAAACCCATGATACTTGAATAATGAAGTTGGAAACTACATCACAAAAGAAAGGAAAAAGAGGGGTTAGTTTAAAGGTCCTTATAATAATAACAAAATATATTATATATATATACAAGTGCCGACCTTCAACAGGGTCAGGACAGCATCCCCCCAACTATTAGAGAACAATTCCAAAATTCTTTCACAGTAACAAAAACTATGTTCCTTGTTTATAAAAAATAATGACACACCTTTTATTCGCAGTTATAGCAACAACAAAGAAAACTGCCTGAAATGGAAGAGGGGGAAGACCAAATTGAATCAAATCTTATTTTACAAGGTTTGTGGCATAAGCATTACAGAAATTCTTTCTTTTTCATACTACTCTAATCATATATACACACGGACATACAAATAGAACAGAGAGAGAAAGATAATGGTTTATATTACTAAGGCCACAGACCCATATACAAACCAATGGGGGTGAGAGAGAGAGAGAGAGAAAGAGAGAGAGAGAGAGAGAGAGAGAGAGAGAGAGAGAGAGAGAGAGAGAGAGAGAGAGAGAGAGAGAGAGAAAGACAGAGAGAAAGAGACGGACAGTGAGAGAGAGAGAGAGAGAGAGAAAGATAGATGGGTTCTTTTTCCCAACTATTGGTTTTTTTGGGGGTACTCCTTTTTTTATGTCAGGTCGATTTGGGGGGTACCCTTGCTTGAGCATCGTCATGTGACCACTGTGAAAGAAATTTTTGATCAGGAAAAAAGTACCACAGAGTCAAGTGGGGTGCCTTTACTGGCCTAATAGGATTGAATGAAATGAAATGGGGATGAATGCCTTAAACATATTGCAGTAGAAGTTTAGGCAACTCTCATTCATCCCATAAACATTCTCAGTCACTGAAGACATGCGTGCATACCTTTGCTTGTATTTTCCTCCGGTGATGTCGGGCTTTTGGTACCTGCATACAGAATGAAAGTAAATTAAAACTTGTGCATGCTTAGTTTGAAATTGAACAGATCATGAACCAGGTACCAAAAATATATACCGGCACGGTTGGCCTAGTGGTAAGGTGTCCGCCCCGTGATTGGGAGGTCGTGGGTTCGAACCCCGGCCGGGTCATACCTAAGACTTTAAAATTGGCAATCTAGTGGCTGCTCCGCCTGGCGTCTGGCATTATGGGGTTAGTGCTAGGACTGGTTGGTCCGGTGTCAGAATAATGAGACTGAGTGAGACATGAAGCCTGTGCTGCGATTTCTGTCTTGTGTGTGGCGCACGTTATATGTCAAAGCAGCACCACCCTGATATGGCCCTTCGTGGTCGGCAAACAAACAAACAAACCAAAAAGATATAAACACCAAAACGCTTTTGTATGACGGCTTACTAGTGCCAGAACCTAAGGTTACCATTTTCCCGTGAAAATTAGTAAATAACAGTGTTAATTACTTATTTTCAATTTTGCCTCGTTTTTGGTCACAGTAGTCGGACTTTAAGAGTCCGCACTGAGAGGCTACAACGTCCGTCAAACATCACTCTCACAATATTTCTGAAATATCTTTTAATAGAAGGCCTTATCGAGCAAGTTATCCGACGGGAAGATGCATGTCAGTTTTCTGCAATAGCACTTTCCTTAACGTTGTTTTGGGTAACTTAAAAAAGAATAATCGAGCCCAAAAACTTTTGAATCGAAGCTGCTTTTAGCAGACGGACTTTTGATCAGCTGTGCTCACACACTTTCACATATATCTTTCAATATAATTCCTTATTCGACAAGTTGTCAGGCAGACACTGTCACTGGGCGAAAAGTGGCGTTTTGTATCTTACAAAACTACTCAAAATCCCAACAAAACTTCAAGTTTCAATGGGTTTATCACATTTTGGTGTTCACGACAACGCCAGATTTTGATTGGATTTTGTTGAAGTTATCGCAGCGAAATTGCCTGGAATTTCAGCGCGTTTTGCGACGGTCAAAACATCATGTTAAACCATGTTACAGCATGTCTGTAACATGCAAAAATTCCAAGTTTTGATGGCATTAAAGCTTTGGTTTAACGCCAAGTAACATCATGTTATCGTAGACTTAACTTGCAAAACTGCTTGTTTTGGTGGTGTTACAGCTTGCTTGTAATGTGATTAACATCATGTTATCGTAGACTTAACTTGCAAAACTGCTTGTTTTGGTGGTGTTACAGCTTGCTTGTAATGTGATTAACATCATGTTATCGTAGACTTAACTTGCAAAACTGCTTGTTTTGGTGGTGTTACAGCTTGCTTGTAATGTGATTAACATCATGTTATTGCTGGTATAACATGCAAAACCCCATGTTATGTTGGTGTTAAAGCTTGCTCAAATGCCTATTAACTCCATGTTATGTTGGTGTTAAAGCTTGCTCAAATGCCTATTAACACCATTTTAGTTGGTGTAAGGCTTGATTATTAATGTAAAAACCATGTTATGACGTTCACATAATTGTTTTCCACTGGATGGAATTTTGTGGAAAAGAAAGCATGTTGTTTGGGAATTGTGTGCGGGTTTCATGCTTGGATATTGCACTATGCTGACTTGTCACAGGTCAATTTACATTTAACAATATTAGTTTTCAAATGCATCATCCTTCACACATTATGTAAACATCTTTAACATTAACACTTTGGTTGTAAAATGATTGCACTTTATTCAAACAGGACAAAAACAAAAATGCTGATTCACAATGTACAATAGCAAAGGACTATTTTGAGTGGAGACAGTGTTCATCCACACTATAGATGCCCTGTGAAAACATTGGCCATAGATATATGTGAATTACTTCCCTTGGGTATGAACATTTATGAATGATTAAATGGGTGAAAGAAGGCCACACAAAATGAAAATCAGTAAATAACAAAATCACTTCCCTTGTGAGTAAGAACAGTCATACCATGTTCCAACTTTTTGCTAAAAATTCGCCCACAATGTGACCTTCAAAGTTAACAAGAAGAGCAAACGCTCGATCGAGTCACTTTCGCAGTTCTGAATATTATATGAGGCATCAGATGGACAGGAAGAAATTGCTATTCACAACACAATGAGTCACGTTCACATAAAATTTGAGCCCGGTCACTTTTATAGTTTCCGAGAAAAGCCCAACGTTAAGTTGTGTGTTGCCGAACAGAAAAGGCTAGTTATCTCCCTTGTTTTTCTGATAACGTTCGTAAAAGGCTACAGATGTAAATACTTTGATGTAAAGAATAATCCTACAAAGTTTCAATCACATCCGATGAACTTTGTCAAAGATATAAAATGTCTAATTTTTCCTTTGACGCTGACCTGTGACCTTGAAAAAGGTCAAAGGTCAACGAAACCATCGTTAAAGTGTAGAGGTCATTGGAGGTCACGACTAAACAAAATATGAGCCCGATCGCTTTGATAGTTTCCGAGAAAAGTCCAACGTTAAGGTGGTGTCTACGGCCGGCCGGCCGGCCGGACAGACTAACACTGACCGATTACATAGAGTCACTTTTTCTCAAGTGACTCAAAAAGGGGTAACTGAACTTCATGTTTGGATGTCATGGAGTCATGGAGTCCAACATGAAGAAATGTATAAGAACACAAGAATGTATGCATGACAAAGAACAAATGTTTATTTTTGAATGTTTTATGTATGTTATTATTACGGACACAAAAGCTCAGCAATGCAATTTCTCTTTTAGAGATTAATAAAGTTATTTTATTGTATTGTATTGTATTGTATGTCAGTAAATTTTGAAAGCCCTAGATTCATAAACATCTGAAAACTGCTCAACGTCTTTGCATCACGGCACATTAATAAAAGTAAGAGTTAGTAAGACTGGCCTAACTGCTATGGTGAGGCAGTAATAACTCGTTGATGAAGAATTATTTGAATTCTGAATTTCGAACAAACAAATACAGTGTCCTTCCAAACACCCTTTTCAGGCCTCCAAGAATAAAAAAAATAAGCTGGTCTTATAAAGGAGGAAATCTGCTTAATATCTAGGTAAATGTACAACAGGTTGTGAACAGAAAATCCAAAAATGTAAGGTCTGAAAAGCGGGGAAGTTTGAAAAGGGGGGAAGGGGGGGACCTAAAATGTGACGATCATAACAACCATAATTTATCTAACAAAGTTCATTCTGAAATCTTCTTCAGCGTTTGATTATGGAGAGACTAAATCCTCAGTTCAGATGTGGTCTTAACTCCTTGTCTCCCAGGTACACACAGTCACTATGTACATTGCATCTGTTATCATTCGGCACATATCTGCATCCTGCTTAGACTGTTAGCTTCAGTCGCTTCCTGTAACGTTGATCTAACGCCAGGATTCTAGCCTGTTGATACAGTTTCTACAATTCTGAGTGACCTGCTGCAGCACAGCTGGTCTCGGCTTAAAAAATCTTGGTCAACATAGATGGGGTACAAAGTGTTAAAATAAAGCGTCCTTCCAAAGTTGATGACAGGTCCCCAGAGTATTCACAAAATTATATGGTACTGGAACTGGAAGCCTTGCACGGCGACGAAAAAGATGTCCACGCCTACATGAAGAAGCATCCTTCACGGCTTCAGCGGAAACAGTCGGCTGGGGATGAGGACAGCACCTATGTAAAAAATATAGACAAGAACAAAATATATGTCAATGGGAAAACAAAGAAACAAGTAGAGAAGGACCTCCCCACCTTTACACAGTGAAAATGAAAAACACATGTGAATGTACTTATGTTTTAAATCTCCCCCCCCCCACCCCCCCCCCCCCCCCCCCAATTAAGACCAATTATCCAAGATATTTTTCAGTCCTCAAAGGAGAATTTCACTGTTCTCACGGAACCCTGAAGAAAACTGAGCTGTGCTAATATATTACATAACTGCAAACATCCCTCAAATTCAATATTGCAAGCCACTATACATTTCTCATAAAGGCACTTCATGCTCACGTGTGAAAACTAACATAAGTTTACAAGTGTGTATCTACTTATAATAATAATAATAATAGCGGGCATTTATAAAGCGCCTTATCAGAAGTTCAAAGCGCGTGACAACAATACGTGTATAAAAAATTCATACAATCACTGTCAGATTCAAACAACACATCATGCACATCTCACATCCCCAGACTCTATGCTAAGGCCAAAAAAAAAGAAGTCTGTTTACGGTATCCCGACCGACCCTATTTTTTTGCGCGACCCTAGACTTTTTTTTGGCATTTGGGGGGGAAAAAAAAAATTCAAAATTTTAAAACAAAGTTTGTTTTTTGGCAAAATAATTTGATGTTTTTTGGAGAAAAAAAAAATCCCGACCTACCGACCCTATTTTTTGGGCCGATGTTACCGTAAACAGACTATTTTTTTGTTTGGCCTAAGGAACTATCCGTAATGTTGTTGGAACAAGTGAGTTTTCAAATTGGACTTAAAAGATGAAATGTATGGAGAGTGACGTAATAGAAAGGGGAGTGAATTCCATAACTGAGGGCCATGATATGAAAACGTGCGGAAGCCATGAGCCTTGCGTTTAAAGCAACCTTGACGGAGAAGTCGAGCATCAGCAGAAGAATGAAGGGTGCGAGAGGGAGACCAGTTCCGAAAGATAGGCAGGTGCCGATTCAGAGATGATCTTGTAGCAGAAGCAGGCAGCTTTATACCTAATACGTTGAGACACAGGAAGCCAGTGAAGTTCTTTCATGAGAGGAGTGCTGCAGAGTGTTGTACTTTTTGCAAGGGTTGGAGAGTGGAGTCAGGGCAGCCTATGAGAAGGGATTTGCTGTAATCTAATCTACACAGAATGCAGGATGTAACGAGAGTTTTAGTGGCATCAACAGTCAGAAATGTTCTTGTGGAACCTATTCTTCTAGTTCTAATGTAGTACCTGTTTGTAGTGAACTCACCAGCAGGAGTATTGCATACATAATTACGCATTACTGAATTAAAGTAACTATTTTCAAAGCTTCTCGCTTACCTTGGAATAGTGTCAAGCAGCTTATGTTGTGTCTAGATCAGCAATCAGATCTTCACACTCAGCCTGCACTTGCTGAAAACTGGACATGCCTGTATCTCAATCAAGCTGTTGTTGCGGAGACAACGGAATCATGCTCAAGTCAGGTCCAACTGAAATAAAAGCATATTGTTAGCTGATAAATGATTTGATCAAGCAAAACCATGCGGTATTTTTTTAATAAAATATTTTGTATACCCCGCTAATGCAAAAATAATGTACTTATTTACTATCAGCATTAATTTTAGCTGGTCATTCAAACCAGAGCTTGTTCTAGAACTCCACAAGAACAACAATGGCAGTTGGCAATGGCACTGGCAGAATACAGATCAAAACAATATTAGTATTAGCCTCACCAAGGGTTGACTTCCCATCAAAATGAATGACGGACTGAATCAAACTTCAGAGACATTACAATTTTTCACAACGATTTTTTCAGCAAACAGCCATGTTTTAATACCTGTACAAATGTATCAGTGATATCACTATGAGTATGACAGTATGACAGTGTGGTAAGCTTACCGACGATTCGTTCAGTATAGTCTTTCTATGTAAGTAGTGGTCCAGTGAACGATACCTTCCGCCTGTGGTTCGAGACAGAGATTAAGTTGAAACTTAATTCGAGAAGCCAAACACTGACGAATACTTACGTATTTTGAGCAAAACCCACGCACGTCGACCACAAGTTGATGTCTGCTGGAGTACGTAATCATAACGTAGAGGACAACAGTTTCACTTGGCTGGCTTCGGTTATTCCCACCTGTATCTGTTCCTTGCTGTTCTCCAAGAGACACCATGGTGCAGCAAGCTGAAGGGTGTCCTGTCGTATTTCCTCGAAGTTGTAGTAGGCAACCAGGAGGTGGGGGGCGACTGACCTGCAGCAGAATTCAAATCAATTAGTCAAGTCACTATGACATATCTTTATTGTTATCGCCACACGACGGGCGCTGTGGCGGGGTGGTAAGACGTCGGCCTCGTAATCGGAAGGTCGAGGGTTCGAATCCCGGCTGCGGCCGCCTGGTGGGTTAAGAGTGGAGATTTTTCCGATCTCCCAGGTCAACTTGTGTGCAGACCTGCTAGTGACTTATCCCCCTTCGTGTGTACAGTAGTCCCTTCCATTTCCGGCCCTTTCGTGGGCGTGAACCTACCCGGAGCGGCCAGCTTTCCCATGACTAATGAGTTTTCCTTCTATAATTGACTCTTAATGGCCGTTAACCTGTCTGACGCGGTCAACGGTCACTGATTTTTGCCCTAAGGTGCCCCTCTTACTCGACAGGAGCGGCCACTTAACGGCCACTTGTCACTTTCGCGGGCGAGCGCCTGTGGTGTGTGTGTGTGTGTGTGTGTGTGTGTGTGTTGTGTGCACAGACGGCACAGCACGAGCAGACGACATGAATACTTACGCATGCGCAAACTGTAAATACAGACATGCGCATACATGTACATTTACGGCAGTCACTTCCGGATCGATCACAGCTGATGTGAGTTTGAAACACTTGTTTATCTGACACTCAAATACATATATAATAATCCAAACAACACACATAGAAACATACGAAACAATAGCTTAGCCAAGACGATCGAGTTAAACACGCAAATAATTAAGATGTATAAACGAAAGCAAAACTAACAGAGACAATGAATCGGCGGCTCGTGGATGATCGCTTTCTTTTCTTCATGAAAACTTGATCGTGTTTTTTGGGTTTTTTGGGAGGAGGAGGGGGCCTGTAATGAACGGCCACCTGATATTTGCGGTCACCTTTGCAATGACTAATGGGTGACCGGATATGGCAGGTACTACTGTACACGCAACCACAAGACCAAGTGCGCACGGAAAAGATCCTGTAATCCATGTCAGAGTTCGGTGGGTTATGGAAACACGAAAATACCCAGCATGCTTCCTCCGAAAGCGGCGTGTGGCTGCCTAAATGGCGGGGTAAAAACGGTCATACACGTAAAAACACGAGTGTACATGGGAGTTTCAGCCCACGAACGCAGAAGAAGAAGTTATCGCCACACCAACCCTAAATTTTTCCTACCATACTGTATTTGTTATCCGAGAGAGAAAAAATCCATGTTGCAGACTCAACTGGAAAAATTCCCTTCTCCATCATCTAGTGGACAGAGCTCACATGATTTCAAACAAATCTTTTTTTAAAGTCACATACTTTGTGCGACAGTGTTAGTTTACTAGTATAACTGTAATTTATAAATAGCAAATTAAAAAATATCACTTATCAGATAATCAGCTAAATGCCTGGCAGATGACCCTCATTCAAAGTGAGTCGTGGCTAAACCATGAAACTAGAAAAACAGGTTATACCACAATATAAATCTCACACTGACAGCGGACAAAACTGAGAAAACACCCAGTATACATGTACCGGTACTCACAAAAGAGTTACAAGTAGCATATTATCACTATCAGTATCACTAATAGCATACTATACTGGGCAAATAACAGCAATTTTTACTCACTGGGGGTTTCCTGGCTGGAGTCTTTGGTGTTTCTACTGACTTCTGTAGCACATGGTTGGTTGGCAGACTTCCTGGAATGAGTGCTCGCTTGCCTGTAGGCCCAGCAAAAAAACATGCAAAGAAAATGTTCAAAATGCTGAGTCGAAATTATAAGTTAAATTAACTAAACAGACCTATACATTTAGATCTATTGAAATAGAAACAAGAATTAGTAAAACACACTACTGCAAATCTGTCAAGAATGAACAAGACTGACTCAGTGACCGAGTAAAACAACAAAAGAAATCTAAGTTCTACTTCTAACCCAGAAGTTTACTAGAATATATTCAAAAACACATTATCACAAGAACAAAGAGTGGTTTTTTCCCCCATTACCTAATAATTATAGCTCAGAATTACGCCTTTGTCAATGTATGATTCAGAATACGATTGTGTTATTTTTTGTCTGCGAGCTGTAAAAGTACTAGTTACTACAAGTTCAGTACAAGTACTAAGCTTCATACTGATTGATTGATACTACTAGAGCTTCGTCACTTGAAGCATTACAAGCAAAACAACACAGCACAGACAATCAGATGAAAGCTTATTTTCGCTATATTACTAGTTTTTTTACGTACCGTATTTGAAGCATGTTTCTTTGAAATGTCGGGAACATCCTCGCATTCTTCGGGTTGAAAAGCTTGTCAGCACGGTTGATTTTGTGGAAGAGCAGCTCTCCATTCGGCATCCGCTTTTCCGTTTGGTATACCATGGAAAGTTATAAGCGTTGAAGATCTTAGTGAGCTCACGCTGCATCCAGGCATACAACAATTTGCACCGGGCATCTTGAAATCATGGTTCACTTCTCTGGCATCATCGAAAAATGGCGAAACGGAAGTGACTTTTTTCGGAATGCAGCTTTCTTCCGGTTGTCAGCACTTACCGCGAGCGCAGCGAGTTGATCCAGTCACAACTATGCGCCGGCATAGACCACTGATCTAACAAGAAAAATGTTCATTCAAAATGAACAGCGTCGATGCAATGTCCACCAAAGATTTATTTTGGGAAGTGTTAAAGGTTAGGGTCAAAAGTTAATGAATTGCATGTTGTGCTGGATATATATAAATGGTTTATTTCAGTCAATGCTTGCCATAATTGATCAAACAGCCACAAGAAAAAAACACTTTTTAATTAAAAAATAGAGCTTGTTTGAAACAGGTAGAAAGGAAGAGTTGATATTGCAATATCTGTACGTGGGAATGTGGTGAAAAAGAGTGCTAAAAGTAGTAAGTCAGTCTCAGATCCATTTCAAATATTTATTGCAGAAAAACAAAATACAAATTACAAAAAAACACAGAACCATTACCAGGTGTCATAGGAATGTTTGAAAACAATAGTTTTAATTTTACACTGTAAATACAGGAATCAGAATTAAACACCTCAAACTGATTGGCACATGCATAATGAATCACCTGGAATTGCAACAGGGAGATACTGAAGTAATTGGAAACAAACATCTGAAATTGACAGAGAAACAATTGAAAATATAGTACCAGTTGACATGAGCGTACAATATTTTAATGGAAGTGCAATTTTAGCACGAAGCATCCGCAGGAGGATGCACTAACAATTACATAGTGCCACAAAATGTGTACGGACATTTCACAACCGTGCATTATTAGCACAGAACACATACATGGGGGCGCACAAAACATTATTGTGACAATAATTTACACGAAACATTTCACAGTACATTTTTATGCATGGTGCATCTACTACAGGAGGGTGCTCCAACAATGATGCATAGTGCCAACATTTAGCGCAAACTTTTGACAAAAGTGCATTATTACCACAAAGCGCATACAGCGATTATATAGTAGCAAGTTGCACTAAACATTTGAACAAAATGCATTTTGTTCAAATGTTAACAGCACAGCACCAAGTTTTGCATAAGTGCACAACAGCACTGACCATTTCACAAAAGTGCATATAACAGCTGTGACAATTTTACAAAAGTGCATTGACCATTTCAGGCAGATGGCTAACATGCAGATTTCGCTTTGTCTGTCTTTCTTTGAAAAGTAGGCATGTTCAAGATCGATGAAGTCATGAGCAATTGGGTTAGATGACAGAAAAGATTCAAAAACGTCAGATTCAGTTAGATGACAGAAAAGATTCAAAAACGTCAGATTCAGTGTTTTGGGCACTGTTGAACAGGAACATTCTCTCCTGTTCAACAAATGTGGGTTCAATTCAAAAGCAACATTGTCACAGATAGGCTAGTGTTACATTTCTGTAAGTTTCAAAAACATCTTCCATGTGTTGGTTACTGTTGAACAGAGGCATATTTTCCTGTTCAAAAAAGTCTGACACAAATTTTCGTAGTTGTGGGTTAAGGTTCGATCTATACCGTCATTCAAACGAATCGTAGAACCGTCATTGTCACAGACAGTGTTACATTTCTGTTTTACATTCAAACGAGTCGTAGAAGTAGTAGTAGATTTGCGTTTGGTTGTTTTTATATTTAGTCAAGTTTTGACTAAATATTTTAACATCGAGGGGGAATCGAAACGAGGGTCGTGGTGTATGTGCGTGCGTGTGTGTGTGTGTGTGCGTGTGTGTGTGTGTGTGTGTGTGTGTGTGTGTGTAGAGCGATTCAGACTAAACTACTGGACCGATCTTTATGAAATTTGACATGAGAGTTCCTGGGTATGAAATCCCCGAAAGTGTTTTTCATTTTTTTGATAAATGTCTTTGATGACGTCATATCCGGCTTTTCGTGAAAGTTGAGGCGGCACTGTCACGCCCTCATTTTTCAACCAAATTGGTTGAAATTTTGGTCAAGTACTCTTCGACGAAGCCCGGGGTTCGGTATTGCATTTCAGCTTGGTGGCTTAAAAATTAATTAATGACTTTGGTCATTAAAAATCTGAAAATTGTAAAAAAAAATAAAAATTTATAAAACGATCCAAATGTACGTTTATCTTATTCTCCATCATTTGCTGATTCCAAAAACATATAAATATGTTATATTCGGATTAAAAACAAGCTCTGAAAATTAAATATATAAAAATTATTATCAAAATTTTTTTTTCGAAATCAATTTAAAAACACTTTCATCTTATTCCTTGTCGGTTCCTGATTCCAAAAATATATAGATATGATATGTTTGGATTAAAAACACGCTCAGAAAGTTAAAACGAAGAGAGGTACAGAAAAGCGTGCTATCCTTCTCAGCGCAACGAATACCCCGCTCTTCTTGTCAATTCCACGTGCACTGCCTTTGCCACGGGCGGTGGAGTGACGATGCTACGAGTATACGGTCTTGCTGCGTTGCGTTGCGTTCACTTTCATTCTGTGAGTTCGACAGCTACTTGACTAAATATTGTATTTTCACCTTACGCGACTTGTTTCTTTTAGATTCCTGTCACTCATACCAGCAGTATTGATTGAGGTACATAAATCTGTTGATGTACAGGGATGACTTGTTTGTAATGAATCCTTGTTTCCTCCACATTGAGTTTGCATTGCAGTTGGACAGAAATGAACAGGTGTTAATTGATAAACACATTGATAATGGCTTTTGAGAAAATCAATCAATTCTGCAAAGGAATTAACTTGATGACATCAAAACTGCAGCGCCATTTGAAGAATGGTTACCATTTCTGTTTCTTTGATGGGAATCAAACAAATAAAAACTTTGACTATCCAAGTTACCATGAATGCTCATTTTCTTTCCAAGCACCTAGCCAATGGAACACACTACCTCTCCCCCTCCGTCAACAACAGTCCCTCGAATCATTCAAATCTGCACTTAAGACATTCCTTTTTTCCAAATAATCCATGCATTCTACACTGCCCACCCCATCCCACCCTGAATAACTACAGGTACATATTTTAATGGTTGATGGTGTGTGTGTGCTAGTGACTTTAAGTCTCCGTGTGTGTGAATGAGTGTATGTGCGCCTTGAGTCGCCTGTTGGTGAGATATGTGCGCGTTATAAATATTCGTATTATTATTATTATTATTAGTTGACCGTCCTGAAAAGTAGCAAGGATATAATTTGAGACGATAAACGCCTGATGCAATACATCCTCAAGGTCAGTCAACTCAAAACCTTCATCATTCGCAACATCAGTAGGCAACACAGCGGGATTCGTATGTCCAGAAATCATGTCGAAAAAATATTCCATTTCAAAAGCATGTCCAACCACAGTTGTTGGCAAGTGTTCGTGTCCGAGGTAGCCTTCAGTGTGTGTATATATGTATTCATGTGACAGAGAGCGTGACCTCATTCTTCAATCCTCTCTCTCTCTTCTTTCTCATTCGAACGCACACACGCAAGAACGTAGCCTACGCACGCATGCACGCGCGCACACACACACACACACACACACACACCCCGCTGACGCACAAACCACGCACTCACACACTGACTGTCGGCAGGCATATCTTTTTGTTACATTTAGTCAAGTTTTGACTAAATGTTTTAACGTAGAGGGGGGAATCGAGACGAGGGTCGTGGTGTATGTGCGTGTGTGTGTGTGTGTGTGTGTGTGTGTGTCTGTCTGTGTGTGTGTGTAGAGCGATTCAGACTAAACTACTGGACCGATCTTTATGAAATTTGACATGAGAGTTCCTGGGTATGATATCCCCATACGTTATTCATTTTTTTGATAACTGTCTTTGATGACGTCATATCCGGCTTTTCGTGAAAGTTGAGGCGGCACTGTCACGCCCTCATTTTTCAACCAAATTGGTTGAAATTTTGATCAAGTAATGTTCGACGAAGCCCGGACTTCGGTATTGCATTTCAGCTTGGTGGCTTAAAAATTAATTAATGACTTTGGTCATTAAAAATCTGAAAATTGTAAAAAAAAATATTTTTTTTTAAAAACGATCCAAATTTACATTCATCTTATTCTCCATCATTTGCTGATTCCAAAAACATATAAATATGTTATATTTGGATTAAAAACAAGCTCTGAAAATTAAATATATAAAAATTAATATGAAAATTACATTTTCGAAATCAATTTAAAAACACTTTCATCTTATTCCTTGTCGGTTCCTGATTCCAAAAACATATAGATATGATATGTTTGGATTAAAAACACGCTCAGAAAGTTAAAACAAAGAGAGGTACAGAAAAGCGTGCTATCCTTCTGAGCGCAACTGCTACCCCGCTCTTCTTGTCAATTTCACTGTCTTTGCCGTGAGCGGGTGACTGACGATGCTACGAGAATGCGGTCTTGCTGCGTTACATTGCGTTCAGTTTCATTCTGTGAGTTCGACAGCTACTTGACTAAAATTAATGTTGTATTTTCGCCTTACGCGACTTGTTTTCTTTACCTTTGCTTATTGTGTTTTCGATATTTGTGTTTATTTTTTGCTTGACTTATCTGTTTTATTTTAATGTTTGCTATCCACATCGTGTGATAAATGTTTCTTCTCAGTCTCTGAGTCAGTTTAGTTTCTGCACGCCGCTTTGGTACTCCTTGTTTTTCTAACTGGTGTATTGTGCGCGATTTGCGGATTTATTTTTACATTTAGTCAAGTTTTGACTAAATGTTTTAACGTAGAGGGGGAATCGAGACGAGGGTCGTGGTGTATGTGCGTGCGTGCGCGTGTGTGTGTGTGTGTGTGTGTGTGTGTGTGTGTGTGTGTCTCTGTGTGTGTGTGTGTGTGTGTGTCTGTCTCTGTGTGTGTGTAGAGTGATTCAGACTAAACTACTGGACCGATCTTTATGAAATTTGACATGAGAGTTCCTGGGTATGAAATCCCCATACGTTTTTTTTAATTTTTTTTATTAATGTCTTTTATGACGTCATATCCGGCTTTTCGTGAAAGTTGAGGCGGCACTGTCACGCTCTCATTTTTCAACCAAATTGGTTGAAATTTTGGTCAAATAATCTTCGACGAAGCCCGGACTTCGGTATTGCATTTCAGCTTGGTGGCTTAAAAATTAATAATGACTTTGGTCATTAAAAATCTGAAAATTGTAAAAAAAAATAAAAATTTATAAAACGATCCAAATTTACGTTCATGTTATTTTCCATCATTTTCTGATTCCAAAAACATATAAATATGTTATATTTGGATTAAAATCAAGCTCTGAAAATTAAATATATAAAAATTATTATCAAAATTAAATTGTCGAAATCAATTTAAAAACACTTTCATCTTATTCCTTGTCGGTTCCTGATTCCAAAAACATATAGATATGATATGTTTGGATTAAAATCACGCTCAGAAACTTAAAACAAAGAGAGGTACAGAAAAGCGTGCTATCCTTCTTAGCGCAACTACTACCCCGCTCTTCTTGTCAATTTCACTGCCTTTGCCATGAGAGGTGGACTGACGATGCTACGAGTATACGGTCTTGCTGAAAAATGGCATTGCGTTCAGTTTCATTCTGTGAGTTCGACAGCTACTTGACTAAATGTTGTATTTTCGCCTTACGCGACTTGTTATTCCTTTCATATGCTGTTGAAGTGTTGTGGGTGTTATTGTCTGTATATGCTATGTTGCGTCTGTGTATGCCTACAAGAATTTGCATTCGCTCTCTGCCAGTACAAGTCCAAACTTTAGTGGGTGTAATGTGCCTGTGGTCTGCTGGCAGTCGAGCACAGATAGTTTTCAAACATTCCTCCAGTGAGCCGCCGCGCGCTGCGACCTGAGTAAAGCGCTTCTTTGGTCTCTGGCAACGTTGAACTGCGCTGATATGCCCAGCGACGTGCGGACAAAGTCATCGCTGTATTCACCCTCTCTGGATAACTTGCACATGTCAAAACAGTTGCAGAAACACAAATCTCAAAACTGTTAGGCTTTTTCTCTTTTTTTCACTTTTGGCAGCGTTCACTCTAAATGTGCTGCCTAAAACGGACTCGTTTCTGTTCACAGCCAAAGCTTTCACACAAAAATTGCTATGACAGCTAAGGCCGCATTTGTTACATTTTAGCAGTGTTGACCCCAAGTTTCTACTTCAAACAAAAAATCAATAGCAAAATCTCAAAGTATGTGCGAGTCCCCTAAAATATGGACCACCTTCAACAAATCGAAGAAAAAGAAGCTAAAGGCTTTTTTCATTAATTCATTAAGAAGCTTGCTGGAAATAACCTATTACTAGCCCTCGAGATCAGTTTAAAAAAAAAATAACAAAAAGTCTTCTTTTCGTGCAAGTTGATAATTTTACTTATTTTCACTCTGTTTTTGATAAGCTTCTTTAGTTTCCTGGTGTTCTTCAAATAATGCTCTCATCAACCCGAAACAGATCAATCTAAAGCATTATTTGAATTAGTCTGACTTGTACACTAAGTTGTATCATGCTATTTTGAAGTATAGGGGGCTTTTTTTTTACAGTGATTCGTGAAGGCCGCTTCACTGGTCCATATTAGGCGCCCAGGCTCCTAATAAGTACCATTTGTGATTTTGTATGTATTTAATTTTTGCTGAATGTCTATCAAAGCTATTTCACTCTAATTAGGCCTAACGGCCAACCTAAGAGAGAAGGACTACCAAACACAAAATAAAACTTCTTCGCAAGAAAACAAGCTAGTTATCAGCATGAAACAAAAAGTGGTCCATATTAGGAGCCCTTCCTAACTGTCTGTGTCTGCGTCGAAGATGTTACCGTGAATGTGTTTTTAAAAGACATTAATTTTGTCAGGGCGGCATTCAAACCACACGCACCAGACACGAACCGACGAACAAAATACTTCTGACAACAACTTAAATGTAAAATCAACAAGAGTACTGTAGCAGGGACCTGTATTAATATAGGTCTATGAGTGTAGTAAGATTCCAAATTGTATTCAGACCAAAACAACAATCATAAAACATACATGGGATTTTTCATATATATATATATATGTGTGTGTGTGTGTGTGTGTGTGCGTGTGTGTGTGTGTGTGTGTGTGTGTGTGTGTGTGTGTGTGTGTGTGTGTGTGTGTGTGTGTGTGTGTGTGTGTGTGTGTGTGTGATGATGATAACTAGTTTTAACGTCCTCTTAGAACTGCAACTGGCTTTAGGACAGGTAGAGTTAATATGCTTTATGTGGGGACAAGACACTGAACAAACATGCAACCAGAGAACACATATGGTCGTGTTATAATCATATCTGGAAGTCTGTTGCGATGTTTCAAAATGGGGATGGAAGTGAAGATTGTGTACGCGGAATATGGTTGGACTGGAGCGGTTTTGTAGGCTTATTTTTTTTATATTTTTTATGTGGAATATTGTTATATTTGTGGCTGAATAGGTAAGTAAATACATAACTGGAAAAATAATACAATGAAGAAGAAAAAGCTCGGCGTGAGAGAGTATTGAGGGGTGGGAAGGAGGAACAGAGATCAGGGTTTTTAAAACAGATATCCTATTTCAGCCTTATATATTGAGAGACACAGGGTGTATGCTAGCTTCCATTGAAGCGTGCAATGTTTATCTAAAAAAAAAAAACTCATGGGGTTTCAGTTTGTGTTCGTTGACAAGGGTGTGTAGCACAGGAGCTCCTGTGGTGTGTAGGTTGCGGAAGTCTTGTTGGAGTGATTGGCAGCGGTCAAGGAGGTGTAAAAAAAATATAAACTTTTCACATTCACAGAGACGGGGAAAGCACTTGTGAGCGCATCCATCCGTGCGATTGCTGCGACGTAATTTAAAGGAGGGAGGTGGGGAGTGAAGGCCTGTTTTGTTTTGTTTGTCGGGGCAGAATAAGCCAACCATGAGCATTGCCTTCTATTTTTAATTCTGTTTCCCAGTGACGCCAGATAACTTTGGCCATTTTGTGTTTTGCTCCCGTCTTAGTTAATTTTATGTCATGAAATGCTGCTTGATCTGTAACAGCCTCTTTTGCTTCTCTGTCAGCCATATCACTGCCTCTGATCCATGTGTGAATGATTGATTGATTTGTTTTTTGGGAGATCAAAGATGAGTTAGAGTGCAGCCATTTCGGCTCTTTAGTTTTAGATTCGATTTGTGTGTGTGTGTGTGTGTGTGTGTGTGTGTGTGTGTGTGTGTGTGTGTGTGTGTGTGTGTGTGTGTGTGTGTGTGTGTAGAAGCAGGAAAATATAGCATAATAATAGCAAACTAAAGAAGGGGAAGGAAAACGAAAAGGAGGGTAAAAACCACGCACTTCTTTACTCAAACTTCATAAAACCGACTGTAAAACTAACACCGGCTATTCTCCTTTCTCAATCATTATCAAAATCGATCCTAAAACAAAACAAGTCGCGTATGGCGAAAATACAACATTTAGTCAAGCTGTCGAACTCACAGAATGAAACTGAACGCAATGCAATTTTTCAGCAAGACCGTATATTCGTAGCATCGTACGTCGTCAGTCCACCGCTCGTGGCAAAGGCAGTGGAATTGACAAGAAGAGCGGGGTAGTAGTTGCGCTAAGAAGGATAGCACGCTTTTCTGCACCTCTCTTCGTTTTAACTTTCTGAGCGTGTTTTTAATTCACACATATCATATCTCTATGTTTTTGGAATCAGGAACCGACAAGGAATAAGATGAAAGATGATTTAAAAAATGTAATTTTGATCATAATTTTTATATTTTTAATTTTCAGAGCTTGTTTTTAATCCAAATATAACATATTTATATATGGTTTTTTTAATCAGACAATGATGAAGAATAAGATGAACGTAAATTTGGATCGTTTTATAAAACAATTATTTTTTTTACAATTTTCAGATTTTTAATGGCCAAAGTCATTAATTAATTTTCAAGCCACCAAGCTGAAATGCAATACCGAAGGCCGGCCTTTGTCGAAGATTGCTTGACTAAAATTTCAATTAATTTGATTGAAAAATGAGGGTGTGACAGTGCCGCCTCAACTTTTACAAAAAGCCGGATATGACGTCATCAAAGGTATTTATCGAAAAAAACAAAACGTCCGGGGATATCATACCCAGGAACTCTCATGTAAAATTTCATAAAGATCGGTTCAGTAGTTTGGTCTGAATCGCTCTACACACACACATGCACACGCACACAGCAACAACTTGCTGAATTTGTATACAACTGCATGATTATACGCAATAATGACATAACTACAGATACATAACAATGTTGTAATCACTGCTCCATGGACGATATTTCTTCTTGTCTTTACAAATATCCACTTCGTGTCTGATAAACCCTTTACTGTGTTTTTATGACAATTAAATGAGTTCTGAGTTCTGAGTTCTGAGTTCACACACACACACACACACACACACACACCACGACACTCGTCTCGATTCCCCCTCTATGTTAAAACATTTAGTCAAAACTTGACTAAATGTAAAGAGACAGTATGTATTGCATCTAAACACGAGCTAAGTAAAACATTATCAGAAAAGGTAGAGCAAGAGAAATCCCAAAACTCAAATTCGAGTCACTGCAGTTCGTACTGTACAAGTTGAGAAAGTTGCAAGTCCAGTCAGTAGCCACCATCTCGGACGGATGTTTCGGGGAGGGGGGGGGGGGGGGGGGGGGAGTAGAACAAAGACCTATCTGTGGTCCGTTGCCGCTTCGAATTCCTTACAGGTCCCACACACATGGGAAAACGATTAACTCGGCCAGTACCCCAGCAAAAGTGGAAAGGAATATAGAAGAAAACTAAAATCTGACCGCGCTAAATAGTCAGCTGAGAATGACCTACTTTCTCTGCTCAACGCACGGGCAATGCAGTCTCTCGTGTACACTGTACTGTGACAAGGCTCATAATTATAGAGAAAATAAGAGATACCCCCAAAAATGTTTGTGCACTGCACTTTTTTTCACATTTATAAACTGATGATCAGTGTGTGTGTGTTCAGTTGTGTGTGCGTGTGTGTGTGTCAGTTCAAGGGGTGTCACGGTATGTGTGTCACTGTGTGCCCGTGTGTGTGTGTGTGTGTGTGTGTGTGACGGTCAGTCAGTGTCAGTCACAGTGTGTGTGTGTGTGTGTGTGTGTGTGTGTGTGCATGTGTGTGTGCATGTGTGTGTGCCGTGTGCAGTGACAGTGTGAATGTGTGTGACGGTGTGTGTGTGTATGATGTATGTGCAGTGTGTGTGTGTGTGTGTGTGTGTGTGTGTGTGTGTGTCACAGTGTGTGTGTGTGTGTGTGACCGTGCTGAGAGAGAAACTAGAGAACAAGAACAAGAACAAGAACAAGAACAATTCTTTATTTTACGAGGGTAATAGAGTAAGCAGTGATCTGCTTTTTTTACATCTGGCCCTCGCCCTAAAGAGGGACTAGTCTAAAATTGCTAAAGAATAAGCAAGTAAAGAAAACAAACTACTGCTACATGATTATAATAGAAATGAAAGTAAGAACATATCATCAATTTACATACAATACATTGCTTAAATGAAAAATGCAGAGAGAGGGAGCCGATAATCGTCTGATTCTGCAGGTTCGGCACCAGGCTGATGAAAACGCAGAATAATCCATCAAAACAACACTCTAACATCAAGTTTTAGAAACCAGAAAAACTTATCGTAACTCCACAGGTTTCGTGGTGTTTTGCGCACTGCTGAAACGCGTTTAACACGACGTGAATCGCCGTGCGTTAATGTAGCGAAAACGTCCAAAACGCAGACACCAAAACTCGATGTTTTACTGTGTTTTGCACCGCGCTAAAATCCCAGGGATTTTATTGCGTTACGGCAGTTTTTCTAACTTGATGTGAATCGCACAGGTATAATGCCACAAAATTCAGTTGATTAACTTCATGTTTCATGTTATATGCCACGTTATAGTGCCAAAACGTGACTTTTCGCCCAGTGTGTGCCTCATATTCATTTACACTACAACACTCATACATCTGCTTTGTAGTGTATTACTATTAGTGAAAGACAATTGATCCAAAAATGTTCGAATCGAGAGAGGAAAAATGGCGTGTGGCCGGACGTGTGCTAAAGGTCCGACCACTAGCAGACTGATCTGTTCGGTCTAGGCTAACACACTTTCACAAATGTCTTTCGATAGAATTCGTTATTCAACAAGTTGTCGGACACACAGTTGTATGTCACTGTTATCTACACTGTAACACATGCGTTCAGCTCTTATTGTTAATTTGCATCGGATTAATAGTCTACCAGCCAGCCTTCTATGTCATGTATGAAACCTGGAAATGACTCTGTTCCTGTAAATCTTTATGACGGAAATGTAATCTATAGGGTACGGATAGTCAAATTAGCTTGGTTGCCTAAAGTTGCACTTTGGGAAATTCTCAGAATCCAAGATGGCCGCCCAACGGTCATCTTGAAGATGGTCAATATGTAACTTTTGATCCAGATGGGCTAAAGAGTCGTGTAATACCTCAATATAGGGTTTTTTGATGTCGGCGAGTTCATTTCTGAGGTTGGTTTGTCAATCCTGTCAACAGAATCCAAGATGGCCGCCAAGATGGCCGTCAAAATATATAAAAACACATTTCTCGCCATATCTGGGTTTCTAAAGCAGCTAGATTCATGATCTTAGTGCTGACCATGTTTCCAAAGGCTGGGAAGCCGTTCTGATATCACCCAGATGCAAGATGGCTGCCAAGATGGCAGGTAAACGTCATTCACGCTCAAATCAATGTCACACAAAAATAAGGAAAACGCCATATTGTTTGTCTTTTGTCTGAAAGAACATGTTAGCATCCAGTTAAAGAGGCAACTTTCAGAAAAGCCGATGGGTCTCGATGGTGGGGATGGACAGAAGGAGAGCAAGCACAAAGAGGAAGGTGAAAGAAGGCGAGCGATCGACGCAGCAGACCGGACGAAGATTGCAGAGGAACTGCAGAAGTACTCGCACCCTCTCATTGTTGAGTCCACTGCAGACCTGTTTACCCCCATAAGTGTTTTGGAGTAATGCTCAGCCCCAAAAATAGTAATCCTGGCACAAAAATAGTAATCATCCAGCATTCGTCGCTAATTACAACGCACATGACAACTGTGTCTGCGAAACGCAATCATGCACATATATCCATCATTCACAAACAAAACACATCAGTCAGTTTTTGTAGTCATCATAATTTCAAAGAAGATCACATCAAAAGCACATGCATCACTGATTCTTTTTCTTTTGCTCGTAGTAGGCCTTTTTCAGTGTGTCAAGCGCTTCTCTACTGTACTTGCGCTTGCCGAATGAGTGAGGGCGAGACTTCACCACTAGAATAAGGCTCTCCAGCGTCTCATCAGACAGACATGATCTCTGGTCAGTCCTGTGCTTTTTCACCCCATTTTGCCATTGAAAAAAACAATGCCAAACATGTGAATTGATAAAAAACTAAAAAAAATTAAAAAAAATTAATATTTTTTTATTTATGAAAATTGTAGTCTTGACACGGATAGCGGAATGGCGTATTTTTTGCAGAAAATCGTAATAAATTACGCCAAAATCGTAAGGGTAAACAGGTCTGCCACTGACCTGTACAACATCGTCAACGGGCAGATCGCGCCAGCAAAAGTAGGCCTAAATGTCCAAGATGCACTCAAGATCGGCAGCACTCAAAGTGAACAGTTCGCCGCTTCGCTTCACAGCACATTCCATGGCCCGATCGAGAGGAAAGTGAAGACCATGCAGGAGATGAAAAAGGTAGTGGTTGTGAAAGACAAGGCCATCTTTGACATTGAAACATTATTCGTACGGCTTCAGATCATTAGGCAACAACGTGGTGTGAAGGCGACAGACATCTTCAAGTACGAACTCAGTCCCGTACCTCCATCTCTCATCGACGAGTTCGGGAGTTTGAGGAAAGGAGACAAGGCTGTGCTCGTCAAGTGTCATGGTGTGCCGGTCAACAACGCACCTGCACCAGACGTGGTGCTGGTCGACTCCTGTACCATGTTGTGTGGCCAGTTGCGGGGACAGCAGGAGATTTTGTCGCGAGTTTCGGCGCTCGACTGAGCCGCTATCCTCCAGCAGCACAGAAACTGGTGTTGTTTGACAGGTACCATGAGAATCAGCCAACTGCGAAGGACCACGAGAGGATGAGGAGGGCAGGGGAAGGATCAAAGGACTTCCGTCTGACACCCACAACCCCCCTCCCACACAGAGAAGCTATCATGAAGAATGCCAACAACAAACGCCTCCTCAGCAACATCCTCTGTGGACATCCTCTGCAGAACAACGTGGAGCTTGTCAGCAGTTTCGATTGTCTTGTCACCCATGAGGAGGCGGATATCACGCTGTGCAGCTACATGCTGAAGGCTGCAGCAGGCGGGGCGGAGACGATCAGGGTGCTGTGTGATGACACTGATGTGTTCGTCCTTCTCGTGTACTTGGCATGGAGGAAGAGGATACAGAAGAGCATCCAGATGGAGAAATGGGACGGCACGGTGCTTGACATTCGCGCAACAGTGGACAAATTGGGGGACAAGTGTGGTCAGCTACTCGGCATGCACGCCTTATCGGGCTGCGACACCGTGTCGTACCCCTGTTACAAGGGCAAGAAGTCGGCGCTCAAGGTGCTTGGAAACAGCGACATCCTAGGCCTGCAAGATGTCCTTGGGGAGCCAGACGTCAGTCATGACCAACTTAAGGCCACTGCCGACTCATTCTTCCTCGCGCTGTACAGTCAGAAGAAGGCCAAGTCCCGCAATGGTGCAAGATCCAGACTGTATCTGGGCAGGAAGAAACCACCACCTTTGAAGAGGCTACCACCAACCGATTGCAACCTGAGGCTGCATGCTCTCCGAGCACATCTGCAGATGATGTTGTGGAAAGCAGCAGACCATAAAGATCCACCAGCCGAGGCTCATGATATCCGCTGCTTCGGATGGGATATCGATGAATCTGGTGCTGTGACACAATCGCTGTCTAATGCGCCGATAGCACCGCAGCAGCTCTCAGATGTCGTGAGCTGTAGTTGCAGCGCCGAGGGGAAAGCGTGCAGCGAGAAGAAGTGCAGTTGCCACAGTGGGAGACTTACGTGCACTGAATACTGTTATTGCGAGGGAGGAGATGGCTGCTGCAGCGCTTACACGAAGCATGAGCCTGTGGTGGAGGAGGAGGAAGAGGAGGAGGAAGAAGAGGAGGAAGAGGAGGAGGAGGAGGAGAAGGAAGAAGAAGAGGAGGAGTTTGTTGAAGACGACCAGTAAGACGAGAAAGAAGCTGACATTGAAGAAGGAGATATGGTTTCAAAGTTTGAATCGTTTGTTTGCTGTAAAGCAAGAGCAGTAGAGTTCTATTTCGGTCGTGGCGTGCCAGCTAAGCTGCTTTTGGACATGGACTTTCCCACATGGACTTGATTGAGGTCCTGAAAGTTGCCTCTTTAACTGGATGCTAACATGTTCTTTCAGACAAAAGACAAACAATATGGCGTTTTCCTTATTTTTGTGTGACATTGATTTGAGCGTGAATGACGTTTACCTGCCATCTTGGCAGCCATCTTGCATCTGGGTGATATCAGAACGGCTTCCCAGCCTTTGGAAACATGATCAGCACTAAGATCATGAATCTAGCTGCTTTAGAAACCCAGATATGGCGAGAAATGTGTTTTTATATATTTTGACGGCCATCTTGGCGGCCATTTTGGATTCTGTTGACAGGATTGACAAACCAACCTCAGAAATGAACTCGCTGACATCAAAAAAACCTATATTGAGGTATTACACGACTCTTTAGCCCATCTGGATCAAAAGTTATATATTGACCATCTTCAAGATGACCGTTGGGCGGCCATCTTGGATTCTGAGAATTTCCCAAAGTGTAACTTTAGGCAACCAAGCTAATTTGACTCTACATACCCTATAGATTACATTTCCGTCATAAAAGTTCACAGGAACAGACATTTCCAGGTACTCTTTTTGGCAAGTAGACTATAAAGAACTATGGGCCAGAAAAGTATTGAATCGAAGGATTTTCGCTCTGGCCGGTGTAACAGTCGCGCATGCATGTGCATTGAACCTCCACAGTCACAAGGCACATGAAAATTAGTAATTAACGCATGAAATTTTTGTTTTGGCGCTAGTAAGCCATCAGGAGGCGAGCCAAAACTGAAAATTAGACATTAACACTTAAAATAGTCATTAACATGTGAAAATGAGTAATTAACACGTTTAATTGAATTTTTGCGTGAAAATTAGTCACTTTCACGGGTTAATTACGAATATATTGTTTTGGCGCTAGTAAGACCTCATACTTTTGGTTAAAAGCCTGTAGTAAAATTGTTCCCTTACCTGGTAAAATATCAGAAGCCCTAATACAGTACGACATTACAAGTGCATCGTGCATTCTAATCAAATTCGCAATTGGCCCAGAGAGTCACCGGAAAGGCAAATGCTTGCAACGAAATTCACGATTGGCAAAGCAAGTCACGTGGACAACCTCAATCAGTCATAACAGACTGGTTCGCAACCATTGGTACTCGGCTACTTGTGCTATGTTCATTGTTGATTGTCGAGCGATGATTGAACATTTTGCATGCCTGTCATTTTGTGTTTGAACGTAGCGTAGAGTTTAGCGTAGCAATTACAGCAAAATCGTAGCATTCTACGCCAAAATTGTAGCAGTTGGCAGCTCTGTGGGTAGTACATGTTTCTCCACATCAAATCTGCCTGAAGGGTTTTTGAGATCCAATTTGCCAAAGAAAACGGCTCCTTACATAGTACACCATTATCTTTAATGTGAAAGTAACAATAAACTGACTTACACTCAGATGTCTCAGACGCTGGGTCGGGGGAAGAGGTAACACTTGCTCCTTCGGGGTCTTCAGCACTTGTCTGGGCTCCTGTGAGGATACAGACATTAAATTCAATAAATTCTGCTCTTCAAAGAGAACCAGATTTGTGGTTTGGACATGCAGGCATGATAGTTGGCCTGGCCTGGTTATATTTCTGCCGGGTCTGTTATCATTTGCTAACAGTCAGCATTTTATAAATAACTTATACTAAATACATTACATTTCAGACGCTCCTTTAATTTCAGACACTCATTTGAGATGCATGAAATGAAAACCCTGTTATACAAATAATTACAAACTAATTGCAAAGTGCTTTCAAATCATTTGTGCATTGCCTGTGCTTTATGTGTAGCAACACAGTTCTTATTTGATGAGAACGAGTACGTTACACTCAGCCGAAGACAAGGCGTAGAACACAGTCAAGATATGGGATCAATAAAGCCCCTCTGACATAGAAATGGAAAAACTTGCTAAATGAAGATATCTGCTTTGATGCAGTTGTTTTCTGATGGGAGCCGCCGTACATGTTTCTTGATCATGTACACGTCTGCACTCTTGGGGCCCAACAGCTCAGATGGCAGGTCTTACCCAATCAGCAGCATTGCGTCTCTTGGCCATGCTTGATAAGCTTGCCTCTATGTTTTTGGCATGAGTTATTTCCAAAAAAAAGTAAGTCCCTGCAGGCAATATAATCAGCTGTGCAGACAATGCCCTGTACCAGAGACTGTTGAGTACATGCCTGGTTGTCTGTGTGTGTTTTAGCTACCAGGGTAAGGCATCGAGTATGTGGGGGAGCAGTAGTAATTCTCTTGAAAAAGGATACTCTCTTTCCGCCAAATTTTTCTTTCCTTCTTCCGCAGCAAAACTTGAAAACAAAAGTGCAAATGTTTCAGAATCTCTCATCAAAGAAAAAATTATTTTGGATTGAGGAAACAGACCAGTACACTGTACCTTCATCATCTGCTTAGAATACTGATGCTCTCATGAGACATAAGATGGTAAACATGTCTCTGTGCCACTACAACACACGAAGTGAAACAAGAAACAGATGGAGAAATATGTGGCCATGATGGCAACCACTAACAATTCAGTTTTTGTTTCCCAATCCATTAACAACCCAAACTTTGGTTCTGCCTCCCATTACCTTGCAGAATTCCCTCCTAGATTGCAAGGTAGCTGCTTGTTTTGTGGGGCATAGGACCTACCTGTCACGTTGGTAGAGTCTTCGGTGCAATCATCCAAAAAGTCGAAGTTGTGGACATCTTCAATTGTATCATCAGAATCATCATCTGAAAACAGAAATAAAAGTCAGATATCTAAATTTAAAGCACAATCTCCCCTCAAGGAGGTAGGTCTGTTAAGTTAAAAGACGTCACATGACTTTTGACATAATTATGGTCAAGTGCCGCTAATCAAGTTACTTTTAGAAACAGGATTTTCCGGTTAAACCTTAAACAGTTTTTAAAAACAAGATTTTTGGCGAGTACCGGAAAGGTGTTAGCCCTGCAATGAGTCACAAAGACCCTTGACAAAAAGAGGGACATAGGAAAACATAAAATAACATGGAAGAAAGCTTAACCTACACACTTGCAAAAGCATTCAATAAAATTAATTGCCATTTTCAAATCCCTTGAACGGCTATTTGGCACGCGTAAACCACTCATCAGTTATCGTAGTTAATTCAACCCCCCAGCCATCGCAACTCTGTGTGACCCATTTTATTCATACAGCCATCTGCAATTATTGTGTACCTCTGAATCTAAAATACAACAAAGGACTTGGAGTGACACAAACTGACTGAGCGGCGGCAGTTGACTTTAAAGAAACTAGCGATGTGCATAAAATGTGTCTGCTTTGGCAGTGGTAAGATGAAGCTCATGAGATGTGATTTTATCCCTGTCGCTGCAGTACCTATTTAAGCACAACACTAATTCTACTCAGACACAGCAACAAACAGTTTCAATTGTTTGGAAATCTCAGTCGACATTTTTTCCAGAAAGGGAAAATTACATTGTTTTTTGGTAGCATACTTCTCTGCCATCAAGTCAAAAGATAAATTTCTTTTCAGGTGAGTCAACCCATTTTGAGGATGCCCTTTCACACAGTGAGATTATATTAGTGCTGTGCATTTAACTTAAACTTTCTGTAACTGACATTTTGAGGTGAGACCAGCTGCCTTCCCTAGTTCATAGACAATGCATATCACTTGAGAGAGAATGTTGCTTGCGTGTCTTTGTAAAGGGATGTGCATACAAGTGTTCCCTTCTTTAGCCATACAATAGGTAAAGAGATCAATAACTGAATAAGGCACATGGGTCCAAATTGGGGAAAACAGTAGCACCTTACAGTCCTGAAAGTACTATATATGGTAGATATCCAATTATTCAAGCAAAACAAAACACACACAGAAACTAGTTTCTTTGAAAAAAATAGACAAGAAATATTGTGTGCTATTGCCATACTGAAATTCCCACTTAAATCGCAGGGTAGCTGCCTGCTTAGCTGTGCATATAGGACCTACCTGTCACGTTGAGAGGGACTTTGTTGTCATCATCAGAAACGTCAGAGCATTCAAATTGAGCATCGAGTTCAGAATCAGCATCTGGAAACAGAATCAAGTTAGAAATATTGATTTAAAGTACAATCCCCCCTCAAAAAATAGTCGTTGCGCACTACCTCAGATACAGTTGGGTTTTTTTCCATGTGGGTCAAGCTAATTCCCCGACATGCATACCGGTACATGCACATAATCAACAGCCAGGCTGATATGGTAAGTTGCATTGTTTTCAGAAGTTACTTCTTTTTAGATTTACTAGTTACCCCAAATAAACCATTTTGCAGAGAGCATCCAGGCTCTACTTTTAGAATGTGATCAAGTTGAGTTATCATTCTTTCAAACAAGCATCTGTCAATGTCTGTGATAGTGAGGTAAACACTTGTTTCCACAACCATCGCTAGCATAATACGCAACATACTCTTCATTTTGAAATGGTGTGACATTATGCGGCTTTTGCTCTCAGGACATCTGAAATAACCCCATTTTTAACTTTTCATGAACATAACCCCCCCCCCCCCCCCCCCCCCCCCTGTGATGCCAACTTTTGCAAAAGGGGGAAGGGGGGGGGGGGGAGGGGGAGGTGGGGTCAACCAAATTAGGGTCATGATAGCAGATTATTAAACCCTTGAAATTTGAAAACTCTAGCTTCAAAGACGCCTGATATAATGTTTTATGAATTAAAATTAACCCCAGTGTCCTCAAAACTTGACGAGGGCCAATCAATCTTAGGTCAAGGTGGGATATAATCAAACCCTACAAGTGTGGACAGTTTTAAAAGTATAACTTTAAAACCATCTGAGATAACCTCAACGTGTAATTTCTATAACCCCGCTGTGGCCCCAATATTTGACGAGATTTAACTCATTGTCTTTCAGGCAGGGATATATCCGTACCCACTCATATGGCTCTATATGACCAGGTACGGATATATATCCGCTCAGGCTGGTCTCGGCTAAAAAAATAATTTGTCAACATAGGTGGGTAGAAAGTGAGGTCATTACTGAAAATCAAACCCTTTTTGTTCACGGCCGGCCGAACAGACACAGGTTATTCAGGCAGGCGAGTCAAAAGTGAACATGCAAACAATTTTGACTTAGCAAATCGCACATATAATTATAATGGAAACACGCGTTCTTTCATACTACTGTTGCAATGGGTTTTGACGCTGCCGCCACCTCGCCGCAACCATCGTGCCGCCATCGCATTGCGTTATGGAAACACGCCTTTAGGCAACCAAGATACTTATACAAAAATTTCTTTAACCGAGTGTAAACATATTATCATCATTAAGGCGACGATGTAAAACAAATGATTCTGAATCTTGACTGATTTTCTGTCAATTCATGACTGTTGGGTGTAGGTCACACAAAAATTGAAAAACTTATCCTGTGTAGTGTGTATGTTCTTCCTGAAACTGGAAGGGTAATTGTTAACGTGTTAAATTCATTATTCAGATCAAATTCATACATTGATTTAAGCCCCCAAATTTGCAGAACCTGCATAGTAAGCATGTAAAAAGGCATATCAGATCCCTTTGCCTTTGCATGGTGTCACGGAATGAACTGTACCGATGAATGCTCGGAATGCATTTTGTTCACATATATACATCAATATATATATATATGAAGTCTTATATCGCGCGCGTATCTCCAGACTCGGACTCAAGGCGCAGGGATCTATTTATGCCGTGTGAGATGGAATTTTTTACACAATACATCACGCATTCACATCGACCAGCAGATCGCAGCCATTTCGGCGCATATCCTACTTTTCACGGCCTGTTATTCCAAGTCATTTCATACTCACAAGGAGGCGGACAGCGGAGGGGGGGGGGGGGGGGGAGGCGGGTGATTGTGGTGGGCATTACCCTGGCAGATATGTTGAATGCCACAAAAATAACAGCCGCTCAGCTCGGCGGCTGTGTCGGCGTATCAGTTGTTGGGACTTTCGGTTCAGCCGGAAGACAGTGAATCAACTGAGTCAACTGAGCTATAGTTACGTATAGACTACACAACTGATTTGCCTTGCGAGTAACCAAATACTGCAGCAGTTTGTCTAGCAGGTTTTAAAAAAAAACCAGGAATCTGCATATGTTTATTTTGCTTTAAATACGTGTGATTGTAGAACAGAATACGCAAACGGTGCTTACAACTAAATATAAGCTCTAGGATCAGTGTCCACTGATACAAACTGGCGCTAAATATAAAAACACAAACTCAAAATCTTTCAGTTTTGGGTCCTGGAGTTTTATTGTTCTGCAAACCATACAGTCTCAACAGTTGGTTGTCAGTTTTGGTTTGGTTGCCCAGATATGCGCAAAAGATTTGCTGACTACTAAGTAGGTTAAAACTGTACATTATGTAGGTCACCTACATCGGCTAATTAGGTCATAATTTATAGTAAAGCCGTCGGGACAGCCAGTCGCTCTGCGCTATATATATAAACAATACGGCTTGCAGCCTCCCTTTGTCCCAAATAGAAACTTATTCTGGGGACACAAATAGAAACTTAGCCTCCCTTTCTGCTATCGTTGCTCGTCACATTTGACAGGTTCCACAACAGACGAGGGAAATCCACAACAGACGAGGGAAAACTCTAGTGGTAGGCTAGGCTACCTCTTATAGCAGCAGAGGTTCATAGGTCATGTTTACGACCATAATTATTTGAGCGGCGGTCACTGACGTGTTTTTGTTTGTTTTATTGTTCTTATTTTAGTTTTTTAAGGCTGTTGTCATATGTTGTTTGGTTGTTTTAAGAGCAGATGAACTTGTGACCACACTTTTCCATCCATTGTTTAATTGTATGCACAATAACGATGATCTTATGTCTAGTTATGTCTTATCCCTGTAAAATTGAATCTCAAATCAAGTGCCGAAGTAATCACTACTGCTGATTGTGGGCAATAATGGAAAGACAAGACAAGACAAACGGCGATCCTGATCGTTAAGTAAACGGCCTTGTGACTGGATTATAAAGTTTAAATGAAATGACACTTTAATTTGGGTTCGAAATTTGGTGCAATAACTTGATGGCTAAGCCAATTACGTCATTTCGAATTTTAAAGTACCGTAACCAAGTGCAGCCGCGGAAGCTTTTTCTCGATAACTTCATGTCAAAATAATTGCGGACGCATTATCATTAAAAAAAAAATGGACAGGATTTTTATTTTATTTTACTTTTGTACATATTTGTCACATTAATTCAGCTAAGATTGTAATTGACACATTTTAAGCATTGTCGGTCCCGTCTTTCTAGCGCGGCGAACAAAACTTCTAATCGCGTAAGGCAAAATAAAATGTGTGTGTGTGTGTGTGTGTGTGGGGGGGGGGGTGCTAAAGTTATGAGGAAAGAAATAGAACTAACAAGTTTCACACTAAACAACAGTAGGCTACCATAAACTAAATCCAACAACAAAAAGACTGCCAACGTTTCAAAACTCAGAATAATAAACACACAAGAAAAGTAAGATGCTGGAACGTTTGTTATTGACGTTACAGTCACAAAAATATGGACCCAACGGGTTTTTTAAGTTAAGAGACAATATATTAGTGACAAAAACTGAATTGCTTAATTCGCCTTCCTAGCGAGCGACCGAACATTTCATTGAGCTAAGATTTTGTCATAAACTATTTGGTTTTTTTCCACTTAGAAGACCGTATTTGAGTCAAACGTTCGAATTTACCTTTCTTGTTTTTTTTAAATTCTCAACAGTTTACACATGTTTAATCAATGTCACAGATCCTACCAAATAAAAAGGAAACACGCAAACAAACAAAAATACTTACGGTTTGGTTATCCGGTTGAATCTTGATGATCTGCCCAGAAGTACTATTGAACTGCAGACAATGACCTTGTATCGATGACTTGTCACAATCAAACCACGAAAAAACACTTTCATCCGTGAATCTTTAGTGCACGTCACAACGCACGCTCTGCACTAATGCTAAGCTCGTTCCAATGAAACAACAATGACAACTGCTTGTGTGTAGTTTACTTAAAAAGAAAGAAAACAAAAGAAATGACAGATTTGAGCACCGCCCAGTTCTTTGCGATTGACCAATAAGAAGCCAACCACTGCCAATAAGCCAATTAAGTATAAGCATAACCGTAATGTGGGCGGAGTATCTCCTGTTATCGTTATATTCGGATTTTGTTTATGGCTGTATTGCGCAATGTGGCGGGTAGGTGTTGAACACGCGAAGCTTCGAAGATCACACGCGTTTATTGAAAAACATTTCGCTCTTGACAAGTATTAAGTGGAAGCTGGTCGCGACAGTGTCGCTTTCATAAGCCACGACAGAAGAGCAGACCACCAAGCCGGCATTGGGCCACTTAATCATTTACGACTCAGGGAACAGCCGATGTGACATACTCACCGGCATCTCAGATCTGAATAAGTTAAGCACGTGTGGAAAAAATTACACAGAAAATAGGAAATTCAAAGGCGGCGATCCTGTCATTGTCTCTTCTCTGCCGAAGCTTGCGCGGGAAAAACCCATTTATCGAGTTTTTGTTTAAAGATTTTAATTTAATTCAATTCATTTAAATTTTTAGTTCCTCTACGAGCACACTTGCATCAATATAACAACACAACACAAAACATTTAAAACGATCATTTTCCATGCATGTTTTGAAACAACAACAACAACAACAACAACAACAACAACAACAAACAAACTAAAACCAAAACTATTGCTGCATCTTGTATAATCAATCTATTGATTACACAAACTGCACGGGTAATAATCAACTAATAGTCACAGGTTCAAGATTTTTGTTCTTATCTTAGTGAACAATCCCTAGGTTTCCACAAACGAGCGCAAAAAAGAACTTCAAGTGCAAACAAACAACAAGTCGCGTAAGGCGAAAATACAACATTTAGTCAAGTAGCTGTCGAACTCACAGAATGAAACTGAACGCAATGCAACGCAGCAAGACCGTATACTCGTAGCAAGGTCAGTCCACCGCTCACGGCAAAGACAGTGAAATTGACAACAAGAGCGGGGTAGCAGTTGCGCTGAGAAGGATAGCACGCTTTTCTGTACCTCTCTTTGTTTTAACTTTCGGAGCGTGTTTTTAATCCAAACATATCATATCTATATGTTTTTGGAATCAGGAACCGACAAGGAATAAGATGAAAGTGTTTTTAAATTGATTTCGAAAATTTAATTTTGATAATAATTTTTATATATTTAATTGCCAGAGCTTGTTTTTAATCCAAATATAACATATTTATATGTTTTTGGAATCAGCAAATGATGGAGAATAAGATTAACGTAAATTTGAATCGTTTTAGAAAAAAATAAAAAAAATTACAATTTTCAGATTTTTGATGACCAAAGTCATTAATTAATTTTTAAGCCACCAAGCTGAAATGCAATACCGAAGTCTGGCCTTTGTGGAAGATTGCTTGGCCAAAATTTCAATCAATTTGATTGGAAAATGAGGGCGTGACAGTGCCGCCTCAACTTTTACAAAAAGCCGGATATAACGTCATCAAAGGTATTTATCAAAAAAAGGAAAAAAAACGTTCGGGGATATCATTCCCAGTAACTCTCATGTCAAATTTCATAAAGATCGGTCCAGTAGTTTGGTCTGAATCGCTCTACACGCACGCACACACGCACACACGCACGCACACACGCACACACATACACCACGACCCTCGTTTCGATTCCCCCTCTATGTTAAAACATTAGATTTTAGTCAAAACTTGACTAAATGTAAAAAAGAGCGCGAAAGAGAGAGAGAGAGAGAGAGAGAGAGAGAGAGAGAGACAGACAGACAGACAGACAGACAGACAGACAGACAGACAGACAGACAGACAGACAGACAGACAGATCAGAACAGATTGCTGACTCGCATAAATTTGATCACTCTCATCCATTTTCTCATAAATTTATGTCAAGGTTTCGTTCATTCTCAACATCGGATGATTCGGATTCTGTTTATGGCTGTATTGCGCAATGTGGCGGGTAGGTGTTGAACACGCGCATCTTTGAAGATCACACGCGTTTACTGAAAAACATCTCGCTCTTGACAAGTATTAAGTGGAAGCTGGTCGCGACAGTGTCGCTTTCACAAGCCGCGACAAAAGAGTAGACAACAAACAAACCAAAACCAGTACTATTGCTGCATCTTGTATAATCAATCTAGTGATTACACAAACACATCTTTAACAAATGTCAACGATACTCGATGCTTGGTCTGTTGAGGGAATCGTCGTTGCATACAAAATGATATAGTAATGACAAATAAATAAGCAAACGCTAAGATTGAGATTAATTACTTTCTTTTTTTTATATATCGATTACCCCGGACGGATAAAGGACCTTCAAAAACAATGGCCATGCTTATGCGTGACATGGGAAAAGAAAGAACATTGAGGAAACTCAATTGGAGCGGCAAATAAACGATGTGGTTAAAACTGTCGACTTGATCAAGATATATCATGTACCGCGTGATCGAGACCATCATAGATTTGACAGATCCGCATAGAAATCTAATGATAAAACAGATTGAATTTAGGTCAGTTTTTCTTTTGGCCATAGTAAAGAAACTCGTTTTTACCAAACTGCACGGGTTAAAAATAAACTAATAGTCACAGATTCAATGTTTTTGTTCTTATCTTAGTGAACAATCCCTAGGTTTCCACAAACGAGCGCAAAAAAGAACTTACAAAAAATAAAGCAAGAGAGAGAGAGAGAGAGAGAGAGAGAGAGAGAGAGAGAGAGAGAGAGAGACAGAGACAGAGACAGAGACAGAGACAGAGAGACAGAGAGAGACAGAGAGGGAAAGAGAAGGAGAGAGAGAGAGAGAGAGAGAGAGAGAGAGAGAGAGAGAGAGAGAGAGAGAGAGAGAGAGAAAAAAAAGAGAAAGACAGAGAGAGATAGAGAGAGACAGACAGACAGAACAGATTGCTGACTCGCATAATTTTGATCACTCTCATCCAAATTGAAATTGATTTTCTCATAAATGTCAAGGTTTCGTTCATTCTCAACATCGGATGATTCGGATTCTGTTTATGGCTGTATTGCGCAATGTGGCGGGTAGGTGTTGAACACGCGCAGTTTTGAAGATCACACGCGTTTACTGAAAAACATCTGGCTCTTGATAAGTATTTACTTCTTCTTCTTCTTCGTCGTTCACTAGTATTTAAGTGGAAGCTGGTCGCGACAGTGTCCGCCGGGCTTTCACAAGCCGCGACAAAAGAGCAGACCACAAAGCATTGGTCCACTTAATCATTTACGACTCAGGGAACAGCCGATGTGACATACTCATCGGCATCTCAGATCTGAATAAGTTAAGTACGTGTGGAAAAAGTTACACAGAAAATAGGAAATTCAAAAGCGGCGATCCTGTTATTGTCTCTTCTCTGATGAAGTTTGCGCGGGAAAACCCCCCATTTATCGAGTTAAAAAAAAAAGATTATAATTCAATTCAATTCATTTA
This sequence comes from Littorina saxatilis, assembly GCF_037325665.1. Classification (NCBI taxonomy): domain Eukaryota; kingdom Metazoa; phylum Mollusca; class Gastropoda; order Littorinimorpha; family Littorinidae; genus Littorina; species Littorina saxatilis. The sequence goes on along the minus strand of NC_090250.1, from coordinate 10,470,531 downwards.
AATTCTGTCTGTTAGGGGCATCGTCACCGCATACAAAATGATATAGTAATGACAAATAAATAAGCAAACGCTAAGATTGAGACTTATTACTTTGTTTTTATATCGATTACCCCAGACGGATACCGCGTGATCGAAACAAACATACATTTGAAAGATCCGCATAGAAATCTTACGATCAAAAAAAGATCGATTTAAGGTCAGTTTTTCTTTTGGCCATTGTAAAGATATACTTATTTTACGTATGTCATTTCCTTTAATCATCGACAGTTACACCCAAAAGAGGGGCACAAAGAGGCAGAGAAAGAGGGGGAGAGACAGAGAGGCACACAGAGAGAGAGACGGAGGGAGGGAGAGAGAGAGAGATAGAGAGAGAGAGAGAGAGAGAGAGAGAGAGACGGAGGGGGAGAGAGAGAGAGAGACGGAGGGGTAGAGATCTCGAGAGAGAGGGAGGGAGGGAGAGAGAGAGAGAGAGAGAGAGAGAGAGAGAGAGAGAGAGAGAGAGAGAAAGAGAAAAAGAGAGAGAGAGAGCCACACAGAGGCACAGAGAGAGAGAGACGGAGGGAGAGAGAGACGGAGCGAAAGAGAGAGAGAGAGAAGGAGGGGGAGAGAGCTCGGGAGAGAGGGAGGGAGGGAGAGAGAGAGAGAGAGAGGCACAGAGAGAGAGACGGAGGGAGAGAGAGATGGAGCGAGAGAGAGAGAGAGACGGAGGGGGAGAGAGAGAGACGGAGGGGGAGAGAGCTCGAGAGAGAGGGGGGAGGGAGAGAGAGAGAGAGAAAGAGAGAGAGAGATCAAATCAAATCAAATTTTATTTTTTGAGGGTTGTGGCATAAGCAATACAACGAGCTTTTTTTTCAACCAGCCCTCGCCCAGAGAGGGGACTAATCTAATCCCATATTTACACGGATATTCACGTAGAAAAAAAAGGTAGAGAAAAACAACAACATATGAATATTTACATATTACATATTATACACAAATATATGTAACGTAGTGAAAACAATGCTAAATACACATGCATGAGTAAATGTGTTATTAAAGCTTTTATAATGAACAGTGACAGACAGAGAGAGAGAGAGAGAGAGAGAGAGGGAGAGAGAGAGAGAGGGAGAGAGAGAGAGAGAGAGGGGGAGAGAGAGAAAGAGAGAGACAGACAGACAGACAGACAGAACAGATTGCTGACTCGCATAATTTTGATCACTCTCATCCAAATTTGAAATTGATTTTCTCATAAATGTCAAGGTTTCGTTCATTCTCAACATCGGATGATTCGGATTCTGTTTATGGCTGTATTGCGCAATGTGGCGGGTAGGTGTTGAACACGCGAAGCTTTGAAGATCACAATCGTTTACTGAAAAACATCTGGCTCTTGATAAGTATTTAAGTGGCAGCTGGTCGCAACAGTGTCGCTTTCACAAGCCGCGACAAAAGAGCAGACCACTAAGCATTGGTCCACTTAATCATTTACGACTCAGGGAACAGCCGATGTGACATACTCATCGGCATCTCAGATCTGAATAAGTTAAGTACGTGTGGAAAAAGTTACACAGAAAATAGGAAATTCAAAAGCGGCGATCCTGTTATTGTCTCTTCTCTGATGAAGTTAGCGCGGGAAAAAAACCCATTTATCGAGTTAAAAAAAACACGATGTTAATTCAATTCAATCCATTTAAATTCTGTCTGTTGGGGGCATCGTCACCGCATACAAAATGATATAGTAATGACAAATAAATAAGCAAACGCTAAGATTGAGACTTATTACTTTGTTTTTATATCGATTACCCCAGACGGATACCGCGTGATCGAAACAAACATAGCCTACATTTGAAAGATCCGCATAGAAATCTTACGATCAAAAAAAGATCGATTTAAGGTCAGTTTTTCTTTTGGCCATTGTAAAGATATATTTATTTTACGTATGCCATTTCCTTTAATCGTCGACAGTTACACCAAAAAGAGGGGCTCACAGAGGCAGAGAAAGAGGGGGAGAGAGAGAGAGGCACACAGAGGCACAGAGAGAGAGACGGAGGGAGAGAGAGACGGAGGGAGAGAGAGAGAGAGAGACGGAGGGGGAGAGAGAGAGAGAGACACGGAGGGGGAGGGAGAGAGAGAGAGAGGGAGGGAGGGAGGGAGAGAGAGAGAGAGAGAGAGAGAGAGAGACGGAGGGGGAGAGAGAAAGAGAGACGGAGGGGGAGAGAAAGAGAGAGAGAGGGATCGAGGGAGGGAGGAAGAGAGAGAGAGAGAGAGAGAGACGGAGGGGGAGAGAGAGAGAGACGGAGGGGGAGAGAGAGAGAGAGAGACGGAGGGGGAGAGAGAGGGAGACGGAGGGGGAGAGAGAGAGAGACGGAGGGGGAGAGAGCTCGAGAGAGAGGGAGGGAGGGAGGGGGAGAGGGAGGGAGGGAGGGAGAGAGAGAGATATATATATAGAGAGAGGCACAGAGAGAGAGAGACGGAGGGAGAGAGAGATGGAGCGAGAGAGAGATAGAGAGAGAGAGAGAGACGGAGGGGGAGAGAGAGAGACAGAGGGGGAGAGAGCTCGAGAGAGAGAGAGAGAGAGAGAGAGAGAGAGAGAGAGAGAGAGAGATCAAATCAAATCAAATCAAATTTTACTTTTTGAGAGTTGTGGCATAAGCAATACAACGAGCTTTTTTTCAACCAGCCCTCGCCCAGAGAGGGGACTAATCTAATCACATATTTACACGGATATTCACGTAGAAAAAAAGGTAGAGAAAAACAACAACATATGAATATTTACATATAACATATTATACACAAATATATGTGACGTAGTGAAAACAATGCTGAATACACATGCATGAGTAAATGTGTTATTAAAGCTTTTATAATGAACACTGACAGAGAGAGAGAGAGAGAGAGAGAGAGAGAGAGAGAGAGAGAGAGAGAGAGAGAGAGAGAGAGAGAGAGAGAGAGAGAGAGGGGGAGAGAGAGAGAGAAAGAGAGAGAGAGAAAGAGAGAGAGAGAGACAGACAGACAGACAGACAGACAGACAGACAGACAGACAGACAGACAGACAGACAGAACAGATTGCTGACTCGCATAATTTTGATCACTCTCATCCAAATTGAAATTGATTTTCTCATAAATGTCAAGGTTTCGTTCATTCCCAACATCGGATGATTCGGATTCTGTTTATGGCTGTATTGCGCAATGTGGCGGGTAGGTGTTGAACACGCGAAGCTTTGAAGATCACAATCGTTTACTGAAAAACATCTGGCTCTTGATAAGTATTTAAGTGGAAGCTGGTTGCGACAGTGTCGCTTTCACAAGCCGCGACAAAAGAGCAGACCACTGAGCATTGGTCCACTTAATCATTTACGACTCAGGGAACAGCCGATGTGACATACTCATCGGCATCTCAGATCTGAATAAGTTAAGTACGTGTGGAAAAAGTTACACAGAAAATAGGAAATTCAAAAGCGTCGATCCTGTTATTGTCTCTTCTCTGATGAAGTTAGCGCGGGAAAAAAAACCATTTATCGAGTTAAAAAAAAAAGATTTTAATTCAGTTCAATCCATTTAAATTCTGTCTGTTGGGGGCATCGTCACCGCATACAAAATGATATAGTAATGACAAATAGATAAGCAAACGCTAAGATTGAGACTTATTACTTTGTTTTTATATCGATTACCCCAGACGGATACCGCGTGATCGAAACAAACATAGCCTACATTTGAAAGATCCGCATAGAAATCTTACGATCAAAAAAAGATCGATTTAAGGTCAGTTTTTCTTTTGGCCATTGTAAAGATATACTTAATTTACGTATGCCATTTCCTTTAATCGTCGACAGTTACACCAAAAAGAGGGGCACACAGAGGCAGAGAAAGAGGGGGGAGAGAGAGAGAGGCACACAGAGGCACAGAGAGAGAGACGGAGGGAGAGAGAGACGGAGGGAGAGAGAGAGAGAGAGAGAGAGAGAGAGAGACGGAGGGGGAGGGGGAGAGAGAGAGAGACAAGGAGGGGGAGAGAGCTCGAGAGAGAGGGAGGGAGAGAGAGAGAGAGAGAGAGAGAGAGAGAGAGAGAGAGAGAGAGAGAGAGAGAGACACGGAGGGAGAGAGAGAGAGAGACGGAGGGGGAGAGAGAGAGAGAGGGAGGGAGGGAGGAAGATAGAGAGAGAGAGACAAAGAGAGAGAGAGACGGAGGGGGGAGAGAGAGAGAGAGACGGAGGGGGAGAGAGAGAGAGAGGGAGGAAGGGAGGGAGGGAGAGAGAGAGAGATAGAGAGAGAGGCACACAGAGGCACAGAGAGAGAGACGGAGGGAGAGAGAGACGGAGCGAGAGAGAGAGAGAGAGAGAGAGAGAGAGAGACGGAGGGGGGAGAGAGAGAGAGGGGGGGGGGGGAGAGAGCTCGAGAGAGGGGGAGGGAGAGAGAGAGAGAGAGATCAAATCAAATCAAATCAAATCAAATCAAATCAAATTTAATTTTTTGAGGGTTGTGGCATTAGCAATACAACGAGCTTTTTTTCAACCAACCCTCGCCCAGAGAGGGGACTAATCTAATCACATATTTACACGGATATTCACGTAGAAAAAAAAGGTAGAGAAAAACAACAACATATGAATATTTACATATTACATATTATACACAAATATATGTGACGTAGTGAAAACAATGCTGAATACACATGCATGAGTAAATGTGTTATTAAAGCTTTTATAATGAACACTGACAGACAGAGAGAGAGAGAGAGAGAGAGAGAGAGAGAGAGAGAGAGAGAGAGAGAGAGAGAGAGAGAGAGAGAGAGGGAGAGAGAGAGAGGGAGAAGGAGAGAGATAGAGATAGAGAGAGAGAGAGGGAGAGAGAGAGAGAGAGAGAAAGAGAGAGAGACAGACAGACAGACAGACAGACAGACAGAACAGATTGAAGACTCGCATAATTTTGATCACTCTCATCCAAATTGAAATTGATTTTCTCATAAATGTCAAGGTTTCGTTCATTCTCAACATCGGATGATTCGGATTCTGTTTATGGCTGTATTGCGCAATGTGGCGGGTAGGTGTTGAACACGCGAAGCTTTGAAGATCACAATCGTTTACTGAAAAACATCTGGCTCTTGATAAGTATTTAAGTGGAAGCTGGTCGCGACAGTGTCGCTTTCACAAGCCGCGACAAAAGAGCAGACCACTAAGCATTGGTCCACTTAATCATTTACGACTCAGGGAACAGCCGATGTGACATACTCATCGGCATCTCAGATCTGAATAAGTTAAGTACGTGTGGAAAAAGTTACACAGAAAACAGGAAATTCAAAAACGGCGATCCTATTATTGTCTCTTCTCTGATGAAGTTAGCGCGGAAAAAAACCCCACATTTATCGAGTTTTAAAAAAAAGATGTTAATTCAATTCAATCCATTTAAATTCTGTCTGTTGGGGGCATCGTCACCGCATACAAAATGATATAGTAATGACAAATAGATAAGCAAACGCTAAGATTGAGACTTATTACTTTGTTTTTATATCGATTACCCCAGACGGATACCGCGTGATCGAAACAAACATAGCCTACATTTGAAAGATCCGCATAGAAATCTTACGATCAAAAAAAGATCGATTTAAGGTCAGTATTTCTTTGGCCATTGTAAAGATATACTTATTTTACGTATGCCATTTCATTTAATCGTCGACAGTTACACCAAAAAGAGGGGCACACAGAGGCAGAGAAAGAGGGGGAGAGAGAGAGAGGCACACAGAGGCACAGAGAGAGAGACGGAGGGAGAGAGAGACGGAGGGAGAGAGAGAGAGAGAGAGAGAGAGAGACGGAGGGGAGAGAGAGAGAGACACGGAGGTGGAGAGAGCTCGAGAG
>NC_090250.1:10449895-10464509 GCF_037325665.1 Littorina saxatilis | reverse complement strand
ACTTCACCACTAGAATAAGGCTCTCCAGCGTCTCACAGACAGACATGATCTCTGGTCAGTCCTGTGCTTTTCACCCCATTTTGCCATTGAAAAAAATATATGCCAAACATGTGAATTGAAAAAAAAAAAAAAAGATTAAAAAAAAATTAATATTTTTTTATTTATGAAAATCGTAGTCTTGCCACGGATAGCGGAATGGCGTATTTTTGCAGAAAATCGTAATAAATTACGCCAAAATCGTAAGGGTAAACAGGTCTGTCACTGACCTGTACAACATCGTCACGGGCAGATCGCGCCAGCAAAAGTAGGCCTAAATGTCCAAGATGCACTCAAGATCGGCAGCACTCAAAGTGAACAGTTCGCCGCTTCGCTTCACAGCACATTCCATGGCCCGATCGAGAGGAAAGTGAAGACCATGCAGGAGATGAAAAAGGTAGTGGTTGTGAAAGACAAGGCCATCTTTGACATTGAAACATTATTCGTACGGCTTCAGATCATTAGGCAACAACGTGGTGTGAAGGCGACAGACATCTTCAAGTACGAACTCAGTCCCGTACCTCCATCTCTCATCGACGAGTTCGGGAGTTTGAGGAAAGGAGACAAGGCTGTGCTCGTCAAGTGTCATGGTGTGCCGGTCAACAACGCACCTGCACCAGACGTGGTGCTGGTCGACTCCTGTACCATGTTGTGTGGCCAGTTGCGGGGACAGCAGGAGATTTTGTCGCGAGTTTCGGCGCTCGACTGAGCCGCTATCCTCCAGCAGCACAGAAACTGGTGTTGTTTGACAGGTACCATGAGAATCAGCCAACTGCGAAGGACCACGAGAGGATGAGGAGGGCAGGGGAAGGATCAAAGGACTTCCGTCTGACACCCACAACCCCCCTCCCACACAGAGAAGCTATCATGAAGAATGCCAACAACAAACGCCTCCTCAGCAACATCCTCTGTGGACATCCTCTGCAGAACAACGTGGAGCTTGTCAGCAGTTTCGATTGTCTTGTCACCCATGAGGAGGCGGATATCACGCTGTGCAGCTACATGCTGAAGGCTGCAGCAGGCGGGGCGGAGACGATCAGGGTGCTGTGTGATGACACTGATGTGTTCGTCCTTCTCGTGTACTTGGCATGGAGGAAGAGGATACAGAAGAGCATCCAGATGGAGAAATGGGACGGCACGGTGCTTGACATTCGCGCAACAGTGGACAAATTGGGGGACAAGTGTGGTCAGCTACTCGGCATGCACGCCTTATCGGGCTGCGACACCGTGTCGTACCCCTGTTACAAGGGCAAGAAGTCGGCGCTCAAGGTGCTTGGAAACAGCGACATCCTAGGCCTGCAAGATGTCCTTGGGGAGCCAGACGTCAGTCATGACCAACTTAAGGCCACTGCCGACTCATTCTTCCTCGCGCTGTACAGTCAGAAGAAGGCCAAGTCCCGCAATGGTGCAAGATCCAGACTGTATCTGGGCAGGAAGAAACCACCACCTTTGAAGAGGCTACCACCAACCGATTGCAACCTGAGGCTGCATGCTCTCCGAGCACATCTGCAGATGATGTTGTGGAAAGCAGCAGACCATAAAGATCCACCAGCCGAGGCTCATGATATCCGCTGCTTCGGATGGGATATCGATGAATCTGGTGCTGTGACACAATCGCTGTCTAATGCGCCGATAGCACCGCAGCAGCTCTCAGATGTCGTGAGCTGTAGTTGCAGCGCCGAGGGGAAAGCGTGCAGCGAGAAGAAGTGCAGTTGCCACAGTGGGAGACTTACGTGCACTGAATACTGTTATTGCGAGGGAGGAGATGGCTGCTGCAGCGCTTACACGAAGCATGAGCCTGTGGTGGAGGAGGAGGAAGAGGAGGAGGAAGAAGAGGAGGAAGAGGAGGAGGAGGAGGAGAAGGAAGAAGAAGAGGAGGAGTTTGTTGAAGACGACCAGTAAGACGAGAAAGAAGCTGACATTGAAGAAGGAGATATGGTTTCAAAGTTTGAATCGTTTGTTTGCTGTAAAGCAAGAGCAGTAGAGTTCTATTTCGGTCGTGGCGTGCCAGCTAAGCTGCTTTTGGACATGGACTTTCCCACATGGACTTGATTGAGGTCCTGAAAGTTGCCTCTTTAACTGGATGCTAACATGTTCTTTCAGACAAAAGACAAACAATATGGCGTTTTCCTTATTTTTGTGTGACATTGATTTGAGCGTGAATGACGTTTACCTGCCATCTTGGCAGCCATCTTGCATCTGGGTGATATCAGAACGGCTTCCCAGCCTTTGGAAACATGATCAGCACTAAGATCATGAATCTAGCTGCTTTAGAAACCCAGATATGGCGAGAAATGTGTTTTTATATATTTTGACGGCCATCTTGGCGGCCATTTTGGATTCTGTTGACAGGATTGACAAACCAACCTCAGAAATGAACTCGCTGACATCAAAAAAACCTATATTGAGGTATTACACGACTCTTTAGCCCATCTGGATCAAAAGTTATATATTGACCATCTTCAAGATGACCGTTGGGCGGCCATCTTGGATTCTGAGAATTTCCCAAAGTGTAACTTTAGGCAACCAAGCTAATTTGACTCTACATACCCTATAGATTACATTTCCGTCATAAAAGTTCACAGGAACAGACATTTCCAGGTACTCTTTTTGGCAAGTAGACTATAAAGAACTATGGGCCAGAAAAGTATTGAATCGAAGGATTTTCGCTCTGGCCGGTGTAACAGTCGCGCATGCATGTGCATTGAACCTCCACAGTCACAAGGCACATGAAAATTAGTAATTAACGCATGAAATTTTTGTTTTGGCGCTAGTAAGCCATCAGGAGGCGAGCCAAAACTGAAAATTAGACATTAACACTTAAAATAGTCATTAACATGTGAAAATGAGTAATTAACACGTTTAATTGAATTTTTGCGTGAAAATTAGTCACTTTCACGGGTTAATTACGAATATATTGTTTTGGCGCTAGTAAGACCTCATACTTTTGGTTAAAAGCCTGTAGTAAAATTGTTCCCTTACCTGGTAAAATATCAGAAGCCCTAATACAGTACGACATTACAAGTGCATCGTGCATTCTAATCAAATTCGCAATTGGCCCAGAGAGTCACCGGAAAGGCAAATGCTTGCAACGAAATTCACGATTGGCAAAGCAAGTCACGTGGACAACCTCAATCAGTCATAACAGACTGGTTCGCAACCATTGGTACTCGGCTACTTGTGCTATGTTCATTGTTGATTGTCGAGCGATGATTGAACATTTTGCATGCCTGTCATTTTGTGTTTGAACGTAGCGTAGAGTTTAGCGTAGCAATTACAGCAAAATCGTAGCATTCTACGCCAAAATTGTAGCAGTTGGCAGCTCTGTGGGTAGTACATGTTTCTCCACATCAAATCTGCCTGAAGGGTTTTTGAGATCCAATTTGCCAAAGAAAACGGCTCCTTACATAGTACACCATTATCTTTAATGTGAAAGTAACAATAAACTGACTTACACTCAGATGTCTCAGACGCTGGGTCGGGGGAAGAGGTAACACTTGCTCCTTCGGGGTCTTCAGCACTTGTCTGGGCTCCTGTGAGGATACAGACATTAAATTCAATAAATTCTGCTCTTCAAAGAGAACCAGATTTGTGGTTTGGACATGCAGGCATGATAGTTGGCCTGGCCTGGTTATATTTCTGCCGGGTCTGTTATCATTTGCTAACAGTCAGCATTTTATAAATAACTTATACTAAATACATTACATTTCAGACGCTCCTTTAATTTCAGACACTCATTTGAGATGCATGAAATGAAAACCCTGTTATACAAATAATTACAAACTAATTGCAAAGTGCTTTCAAATCATTTGTGCATTGCCTGTGCTTTATGTGTAGCAACACAGTTCTTATTTGATGAGAACGAGTACGTTACACTCAGCCGAAGACAAGGCGTAGAACACAGTCAAGATATGGGATCAATAAAGCCCCTCTGACATAGAAATGGAAAAACTTGCTAAATGAAGATATCTGCTTTGATGCAGTTGTTTTCTGATGGGAGCCGCCGTACATGTTTCTTGATCATGTACACGTCTGCACTCTTGGGGCCCAACAGCTCAGATGGCAGGTCTTACCCAATCAGCAGCATTGCGTCTCTTGGCCATGCTTGATAAGCTTGCCTCTATGTTTTTGGCATGAGTTATTTCCAAAAAAAAGTAAGTCCCTGCAGGCAATATAATCAGCTGTGCAGACAATGCCCTGTACCAGAGACTGTTGAGTACATGCCTGGTTGTCTGTGTGTGTTTTAGCTACCAGGGTAAGGCATCGAGTATGTGGGGGAGCAGTAGTAATTCTCTTGAAAAAGGATACTCTCTTTCCGCCAAATTTTTCTTTCCTTCTTCCGCAGCAAAACTTGAAAACAAAAGTGCAAATGTTTCAGAATCTCTCATCAAAGAAAAAATTATTTTGGATTGAGGAAACAGACCAGTACACTGTACCTTCATCATCTGCTTAGAATACTGATGCTCTCATGAGACATAAGATGGTAAACATGTCTCTGTGCCACTACAACACACGAAGTGAAACAAGAAACAGATGGAGAAATATGTGGCCATGATGGCAACCACTAACAATTCAGTTTTTGTTTCCCAATCCATTAACAACCCAAACTTTGGTTCTGCCTCCCATTACCTTGCAGAATTCCCTCCTAGATTGCAAGGTAGCTGCTTGTTTTGTGGGGCATAGGACCTACCTGTCACGTTGGTAGAGTCTTCGGTGCAATCATCCAAAAAGTCGAAGTTGTGGACATCTTCAACTGTATCATCAGAATCATCATCTGAAAACAGAAATAAAAGTCAGATATCTAAATTTAAAGCACAATCTCCCCTCAAGGAGGTAGGTCTGTTAAGTTAAAAGACGTCACATGACTTTTGACATAATTATGGTCAAGTGCCGCTAATCAAGTTACTTTTAGAAACAGGATTTTCCGGTTAAACCTTAAACAGTTTTTAAAAACAAGATTTTTGGCGAGTACCGGAAAGGTGTTAGCCCTGCAATGAGTCACAAAGACCCTTGACAAAAAGAGGGACATAGGAAAACATAAAATAACATGGAAGAAAGCTTAACCTACACACTTGCAAAAGCATTCAATAAAATTAATTGCCATTTTCAAATCCCTTGAACGGCTATTTGGCACGCGTAAACCACTCATCAGTTATCGTAGTTAATTCAACCCCCCAGCCATCGCAACTCTGTGTGACCCATTTTATTCATACAGCCATCTGCAATTATTGTGTACCTCTGAATCTAAAATACAACAAAGGACTTGGAGTGACACAAACTGACTGAGCGGCGGCAGTTGACTTTAAAGAAACTAGCGATGTGCATAAAATGTGTCTGCTTTGGCAGTGGTAAGATGAAGCTCATGAGATGTGATTTTATCCCTGTCGCTGCAGTACCTATTTAAGCACAACACTAATTCTACTCAGACACAGCAACAAACAGTTTCAATTGTTTGGAAATCTCAGTCGACATTTTTTCCAGAAAGGGAAAATTACATTGTTTTTTGGTAGCATACTTCTCTGCCATCAAGTCAAAAGATAAATTTCTTTTCAGGTGAGTCAACCCATTTTGAGGATGCCCTTTCACACAGTGAGATTATATTAGTGCTGTGCATTTAACTTAAACTTTCTGTAACTGACATTTTGAGGTGAGACCAGCTGCCTTCCCTAGTTCATAGACAATGCATATCACTTGAGAGAGAATGTTGCTTGCGTGTCTTTGTAAAGGGATGTGCATACAAGTGTTCCCTTCTTTAGCCATACAATAGGTAAAGAGATCAATAACTGAATAAGGCACATGGGTCCAAATTGGGGAAAACAGTAGCACCTTACAGTCCTGAAAGTACTATATATGGTAGATATCCAATTATTCAAGCAAAACAAAACACACACAGAAACTAGTTTCTTTGAAAAAAATAGACAAGAAATATTGTGTGCTATTGCCATACTGAAATTCCCACTTAAATCGCAGGGTAGCTGCCTGCTTAGCTGTGCATATAGGACCTACCTGTCACGTTGAGAGGGACTTTGTTGTCATCATCAGAAACGTCAGAGCATTCAAATTGAGCATCGAGTTCAGAATCAGCATCTGGAAACAGAATCAAGTTAGAAATATTGATTTAAAGTACAATCCCCCCTCAAAAAATAGTCGTTGCGCACTACCTCAGATACAGTTGGGTTTTTTTCCATGTGGGTCAAGCTAATTCCCCGACATGCATACCGGTACATGCACATAATCAACAGCCAGGCTGATATGGTAAGTTGCATTGTTTTCAGAAGTTACTTCTTTTTAGATTTACTAGTTACCCCAAATAAACCATTTTGCAGAGAGCATCCAGGCTCTACTTTTAGAATGTGATCAAGTTGAGTTATCATTCTTTCAAACAAGCATCTGTCAATGTCTGTGATAGTGAGGTAAACACTTGTTTCCACAACCATCGCTAGCATAATACGCAACATACTCTTCATTTTGAAATGGTGTGACATTATGCGGCTTTTGCTCTCAGGACATCTGAAATAACCCCATTTTTAACTTTTCATGAACATAACCCCCCCCCCCCCCCCCCCCCCCCCCCTGTGATGCCAACTTTTGCAAAAGGGGGAAGGGGGGGGGGAGGGGGGGAGATGGGGTCAACCAAATTAGGGTCATGATAGCAGATTATTAAACCCTTGAAATTTGAAAACTCTAGCTTCAAAGACGCCTGATATAATGTTTTATGAATTAAAATTAACCCCAGTGTCCTCAAAACTTGACGAGGGCCAATCAATCTTAGGTCAAGGTGGGATATAATCAAACCCTACAAGTGTGGACAGTTTTAAAAGTATAACTTTAAAACCATCTGAGATAACCTCAACGTGTAATTTCTATAACCCCGCTGTGGCCCCAATATTTGACGAGATTTAACTCATTGTCTTTCAGGCAGGGATATATCCGTACCCACTCATATGGCTCTATATGACCAGGTACGGATATATATCCGCTCAGGCTGGTCTCGGCTAAAAAAATAATTTGTCAACATAGGTGGGTAGAAAGTGAGGTCATTACTGAAAATCAAACCCTTTTTGTTCACGGCCGGCCGAACAGACACAGGTTATTCAGGCAGGCGAGTCAAAAGTGAACATGCAAACAATTTTGACTTAGCAAATCGCACATATAATTATAATGGAAACACGCGTTCTTTCATACTACTGTTGCAATGGGTTTTGACGCTGCCGCCACCTCGCCGCAACCATCGTGCCGCCATCGCATTGCGTTATGGAAACACGCCTTTAGGCAACCAAGATACTTATACAAAAATTTCTTTAACCGAGTGTAAACATATTATCATCATTAAGGCGACGATGTAAAACAAATGATTCTGAATCTTGACTGATTTTCTGTCAATTCATGACTGTTGGGTGTAGGTCACACAAAAATTGAAAAACTTATCCTGTGTAGTGTGTATGTTCTTCCTGAAACTGGAAGGGTAATTGTTAACGTGTTAAATTCATTATTCAGATCAAATTCATACATTGATTTAAGCCCCCAAATTTGCAGAACCTGCATAGTAAGCATGTAAAAAGGCATATCAGATCCCTTTGCCTTTGCATGGTGTCACGGAATGAACTGTACCGATGAATGCTCGGAATGCATTTTGTTCACATATATACATCAATATATATATATATGAAGTCTTATATCGCGCGCGTATCTCCAGACTCGGACTCAAGGCGCAGGGATCTATTTATGCCGTGTGAGATGGAATTTTTTACACAATACATCACGCATTCACATCGACCAGCAGATCGCAGCCATTTCGGCGCATATCCTACTTTTCACGGCCTGTTATTCCAAGTCATTTCATACTCACAAGGAGGCGGACAGCGGAGGAGGGGGAGGGGGGAGGAGGCGGGTGATTGTGGTGGGCATTACCCTGGCAGATATGTTGAATGCCACAAAAATAACAGCCGCTCAGCTCGGCGGCTGTGTCGGCGTATCAGTTGTTGGGACTTTCGGTTCAGCCGGAAGACAGTGAATCAACTGAGTCAACTGAGCTATAGTTACGTATAGACTACATAACTGATTTGCCTTGCGAGTAACCAAATACTGCAGCAGTTTGTCTAGCAGGTTTTAAAAAAAAACCAGGAATCTGCATATGTTTATTTTGCTTTAAATACGTGTGATTGTAGAACAGAATACGCAAACGGTGCTTACAACTAAATATAAGCTCTAGGATCAGTGTCCACTGATACAAACTGGCGCTAAATATAAAAACACAAACTCAAAATCTTTCAGTTTTGGGTCCTGGAGTTTTATTGTTCTGCAAACCATACAGTCTCAACAGTTGGTTGTCAGTTTTGGTTTGGTTGCCCAGATATGCGCAAAAGATTTGCTGACTACTAAGTAGGTTAAAACTGTACATTATGTAGGTCACCTACATCGGCTAATTAGGTCATAATTTATAGTAAAGCCGTCGGGACAGCCAGTCGCTCTGCGCTATATAAACAATACGGCTTGCAGCCTCCCTTTGTCCCAAATAGAAACTTATTCTGGGGACACAAATAGAAACTTAGCCTCCCTTTCTGCTATCGTTGCTCGTCACATTTGACAGGTTCCACAACAGACGAGGGAAATCCACAACAGACGAGGGAAAACTCTAGTGGTAGGCTAGGCTACCTCTTATAGCAGCAGAGGTTCATAGGTCATGTTTACGACCATAATTATTTGAGCGGCGGTCACTGACGTGTTTTTGTTTGTTTTATTGTTCTTATTTTAGTTTTTTAAGGCTGTTGTCATATGTTGTTTGGTTGTTTTAAGAGCAGATGAACTTGTGACCACACTTTTCCATCCATTGTTTAATTGTATGCACAATAACGATGATCTTATGTCTAGTTATGTCTTATCCCTGTAAAATTGAATCTCAAATCAAGTGCCGAAGTAATCACTACTGCTGATTGTGGGCAATAATGGAAAGACAAGACAAGACAAACGGCGATCCTGATCGTTAAGTAAACGGCCTTGTGACTGGATTATAAAGTTTAAATGAAATGACACTTTAATTTGGGTTCGAAATTTGGTGCAATAACTTGATGGCTAAGCCAATTACGTCATTTCGAATTTTAAAGTACCGTAACCAAGTGCAGCCGCGGAAGCTTTTTCTCGATAACTTCATGTCAAAATAATTGCGGACGCATTATCATTAAAAAAAAAAATGGACAGGATTTTTATTTTATTTTACTTTTGTACATATTTGTCACATTAATTCAGCTAAGATTGTAATTGACACATTTTAAGCATTGTCGGTCCCGTCTTTCTAGCGCGGCGAACAAAACTTCTAATCGCGTAAGGCAAAATAAAATGTGTGTGTGTGTGTGTGGGGGGGGGGGGGTGCTAAAGTTATGAGGAAAGAAATAGAACTAACAAGTTTCACACTAAACAACAGTAGGCTACCATAAACTAAATCCAACAACAAAAAGACTGCCAACGTTTCAAAACTCAGAATAATAAACACACAAGAAAAGTAAGATGCTGGAACGTTTGTTATTGACGTTACAGTCACAAAAATATGGACCCAACGGGTTTTTTAAGTTAAGAGACAATATATTAGTGACAAAAACTGAATTGCTTAATTCGCCTTCCTAGCGAGCGACCGAACATTTCATTGAGCTAAGATTTTGTCATAAACTATTTGGTTTTTTTCCACTTAGAAGACCGTATTTGAGTCAAACGTTCGAATTTACCTTTCTTGTTTTTTTTAAATTCTCAACAGTTTACACATGTTTAATCAATGTCACAGATCCTACCAAATAAAAAGGAAACACGCAAACAAACAAAAATACTTACGGTTTGGTTATCCGGTTGAATCTTGATGATCTGCCCAGAAGTACTATTGAACTGCAGACAATGACCTTGTATCGATGACTTGTCACAATCAAACCACGAAAAAACACTTTCATCCGTGAATCTTTAGTGCACGTCACAACGCACGCTCTGCACTAATGCTAAGCTCGTTCCAATGAAACAACAATGACAACTGCTTGTGTGTAGTTTACTTAAAAAGAAAGAAAACAAAAGAAATGACAGATTTGAGCACCGCCCAGTTCTTTGCGATTGACCAATAAGAAGCCAACCACTGCCAATAAGCCAATTAAGTATAAGCATAACCGTAATGTGGGCGGAGTATCTCCTGTTATCGTTATATTCGGATTTTGTTTATGGCTGTATTGCGCAATGTGGCGGGTAGGTGTTGAACACGCGAAGCTTCGAAGATCACACGCGTTTATTGAAAAACATTTCGCTCTTGACAAGTATTAAGTGGAAGCTGGTCGCGACAGTGTCGCTTTCATAAGCCACGACAGAAGAGCAGACCACCAAGCCGGCATTGGGCCACTTAATCATTTACGACTCAGGGAACAGCCGATGTGACATACTCACCGGCATCTCAGATCTGAATAAGTTAAGCACGTGTGGAAAAAATTACACAGAAAATAGGAAATTCAAAGGCGGCGATCCTGTCATTGTCTCTTCTCTGCCGAAGCTTGCGCGGGAAAAACCCATTTATCGAGTTTTTGTTTAAAGATTTTAATTTAATTCAATTCATTTAAATTCTTAGTTCCTCTACGAGCACACTTGCATCAATATAACAACACAACACAAAACATTTAAAACGATCATTTTCCATGCATGTTTTGAAACAACAACAACAACAACAACAACAACAACAACAACAACAACAAACAAACTAAAACCAAAACTATTGCTGCATCTTGTATAATCAATCTATTGATTACACAAACTGCACGGGTAATAATCAACTAATAGTCACAGGTTCAAGATTTTTGTTCTTATCTTAGTGAACAATCCCTAGGTTTCCACAAACGAGCGCAAAAAAGAACTTCAAGTGCAAACAAACAACAAGTCGCGTAAGGCGAAAATACAACATTTAGTCAAGTAGCTGTCGAACTCACAGAATGAAACTGAACGCAATGCAACGCAGCAAGACCGTATACTCGTAGCAAGGTCAGTCCACCGCTCACGGCAAAGACAGTGAAATTGACAACAAGAGCGGGGTAGCAGTTGCGCTGAGAAGGATAGCACGCTTTTCTGTACCTCTCTTTGTTTTAACTTTCGGAGCGTGTTTTTAATCCAAACATATCATATCTATATGTTTTTGGAATCAGGAACCGACAAGGAATAAGATGAAAGTGTTTTTAAATTGATTTCGAAAATTTAATTTTGATAATAATTTTTATATATTTAATTGCCAGAGCTTGTTTTTAATCCAAATATAACATATTTATATGTTTTTGGAATCAGCAAATGATGGAGAATAAGATTAACGTAAATTTGAATCGTTTTAGAAAAAAATAAAAAAAATTACAATTTTCAGATTTTTGATGACCAAAGTCATTAATTAATTTTTAAGCCACCAAGCTGAAATGCAATACCGAAGTCCGGCCTTTGTGGAAGATTGCTTGGCCAAAATTTCAATCAATTTGATTGGAAAATGAGGGCGTGACAGTGCCGCCTCAACTTTTACAAAAAGCCGGATATAACGTCATCAAAGGTATTTATCAAAAAAAGGAAAAAAAAACGTTCGGGGATATCATTCCCAGTAACTCTCATGTCAAATTTCATAAAGATCGGTCCAGTAGTTTGGTCTGAATCGCTCTACACGCACGCACACACGCACACACGCACGCACACACGCACACACATACACCACGACCCTCGTTTCGATTCCCCCTCTATGTTAAAACATTAGATTTTAGTCAAAACTTGACTAAATGTAAAAAAGAGCGCGAAAGAGAGAGAGAGAGAGAGAGAGAGAGAGAGAGAGAGAGAGACAGAGAGAGACAGACAGACAGACAGACAGACAGACAGACAGACAGACAGACAGACAGACAGACAGATCAGAACAGATTGCTGACTCGCATAAATTTGATCACTCTCATCCATTTTCTCATAAATTTATGTCAAGGTTTCGTTCATTCTCAACATCGGATGATTCGGATTCTGTTTATGGCTGTATTGCGCAATGTGGCGGGTAGGTGTTGAACACGCGCATCTTTGAAGATCACACGCGTTTACTGAAAAACATCTCGCTCTTGACAAGTATTAAGTGGAAGCTGGTCGCGACAGTGTCGCTTTCACAAGCCGCGACAAAAGAGTAGACAACAAACAAACCAAAACCAGTACTATTGCTGCATCTTGTATAATCAATCTAGTGATTACACAAACACATCTTTAACAAATGTCAACGATACTCGATGCTTGGTCTGTTGAGGGAATCGTCGTTGCATACAAAATGATATAGTAATGACAAATAAATAAGCAAACGCTAAGATTGAGATTAATTACTTTCTTTTTTTTATATATCGATTACCCCGGACGGATAAAGGACCTTCAAAAACAATGGCCATGCTTATGCGTGACATGGGAAAAGAAAGAACATTGAGGAAACTCAATTGGAGCGGCAAATAAACGATGTGGTTAAAACTGTCGACTTGATCAAGATATATCATGTACCGCGTGATCGAGACCATCATAGATTTGACAGATCCGCATAGAAATCTAATGATAAAACAGATTGAATTTAGGTCAGTTTTTCTTTTGGCCATAGTAAAGAAACTCGTTTTTACCAAACTGCACGGGTTAAAAATAAACTAATAGTCACAGATTCAATGTTTTTGTTCTTATCTTAGTGAACAATCCCTAGGTTTCCACAAACGAGCGCAAAAAAGAACTTACAAAAAATAAAGCAAGAGAGAGAGAGAGAGAGAGAGAGAGAGAGAGAGAGAGAGAGAGAGAGAGAGAGAGAGAGAGAGACAGAGACAGAGACAGAGAGACAGAGAGGGAAAGAGAAGGAGAGAGAGAGAGAGAGAGAGAGAGAGAGAGAGAGAGAGAGAGAGAGAGAGAGAAAAAAGAGAAAGACAGAGAGAGATAGAGAGAGACAGACAGACAGAACAGATTGCTGACTCGCATAATTTTGATCACTCTCATCCAAATTGAAATTGATTTTCTCATAAATGTCAAGGTTTCGTTCATTCTCAACATCGGATGATTCGGATTCTGTTTATGGCTGTATTGCGCAATGTGGCGGGTAGGTGTTGAACACGCGCAGTTTTGAAGATCACACGCGTTTACTGAAAAACATCTGGCTCTTGATAAGTATTTACTTCTTCTTCTTCTTCGTCGTTCACTAGTATTTAAGTGGAAGCTGGTCGCGACAGTGTCCGCCGGGCTTTCACAAGCCGCGACAAAAGAGCAGACCACAAAGCATTGGTCCACTTAATCATTTACGACTCAGGGAACAGCCGATGTGACATACTCATCGGCATCTCAGATCTGAATAAGTTAAGTACGTGTGGAAAAAGTTACACAGAAAATAGGAAATTCAAAAGCGGCGATCCTGTTATTGTCTCTTCTCTGATGAAGTTTGCGCGGGAAAACCCCCCATTTATCGAGTTAAAAAAAAAAGATTATAATTCAATTCAATTCATTTAAATTCTGTCTGTTAGGGGCATCGTCACCGCATACAAAATGATATAGTAATGACAAATAAATAAGCAAACGCTAAGATTGAGACTTATTACTTTGTTTTTATATCGATTACCCCAGACGGATACCGCGTGATCGAAACAAACATACATTTGAAAGATCCGCATAGAAATCTTACGATCAAAAAAAGATCGATTTAAGGTCAGTTTTTCTTTTGGCCATTGTAAAGATATACTTATTTTACGTATGTCATTTCCTTTAATCATCGACAGTTACACCCAAAAGAGGGGCACAAAGAGGCAGAGAAAGAGGGGGAGAGAGAGAGAGGCACACAGAGAGAGAGACGGAGGGAGGGAGAGAGAGAGAGATAGAGAGAGAGAGAGAGAGAGAGACGGAGGGGGAGAGAGAGAGAGAGACGGAGGGGTAGAGATCTCGAGAGAGAGGGAGGGAGGGAGAGAGAGAGAGAGAGAGAGAGAGAGAGAGAGAGAGAGAGAGAGAAAGAGAAAAAGAGAGAGAGAGAGCCACACAGAGGCACAGAGAGAGAGAGACGGAGGGAGAGAGAGACGGAGCGAAAGAGAGAGAGAGAGAGACGGAGGGGGAGAGAGCTCGGGAGAGAGGGAGGGAGGGAGAGAGAGAGAGAGAGAGAGAGGCACAGAGAGAGAGACGGAGGGAGAGAGAGACGGAGCGAGAGAGAGAGAGAGACGGAGGGGGAGAGAGAGAGACGGAGGGGGAGAGAGCTCGAGAGAGAGAGGGGGGAGGGAGAGAGAGAGAGAGAAAGAGAGAGAGAGAGATCAAATCAAATCAAATCAAATCAAATTTTATTTTTTGAGGGTTGTGGCATAAGCAATACAACGAGCTTTTTTTTCAACCAGCCCTCGCCCAGAGAGGGGACTAATCTAATCCCATATTTACACGGATATTCACGTAGAAAAAAAGGTAGAGAAAAACAACAACATATGAATATTTACATATTACATATTATACACAAATATATGTAACGTAGTGAAAACAATGCTAAATACACATGCATGAGTAAATGTGTTATTAAAGCTTTTATAATGAACACTGACAGACAGAGAGAGAGAGAGAGAGAGAGAGG
>NC_090250.1:10397395-10447395 GCF_037325665.1 Littorina saxatilis | reverse complement strand
AAAATGATATAGTAATGACAAATAGATAAGCAAACGCTAAGATTGAGACTTATTACTTTGTTTTTATATCGATTACCCCAGACGGATACCGCGTGATCGAAACAAACATAGCCTACATTTGAAAGATCCGCATAGAAATCTTACGATCAAAAAAAGATCGATTTAAGGTCAGTTTTTCTTTTGGCCATTGTAAAGATATACTTAATTTACGTATGCCATTTCCTTTAATCGTCGACAGTTACACCAAAAAGAGGGGCACACAGAGGCAGAGAAAGAGGGGGGAGAGAGAGAGAGGCACACAGAGGCACAGAGAGAGAGACGGAGGGAGAGAGAGACGGAGGGAGAGAGAGAGAGAGAGAGAGAGAGAGAGAGACGGAGGGGGAGGGGGAGAGAGAGAGAGACAAGGAGGGGGAGAGAGCTCGAGAGAGAGGGAGGGAGAGAGAGAGAGAGAGAGAGAGAGAGAGAGAGAGAGAGAGAGAGAGAGAGAGACACGGAGGGAGAGAGAGAGAGAGACGGAGGGGAGAGAGAGAGAGAGAGGGAGGGAGGGAGGAAGAGAGAGAGAGAGAGAGAAGAGAGAGAGAGAGACGGAGGGGGAGAGAGAGAGAGAGACGGAGGGGGAGAGAGAGAGAGAGGGAGGAAGGGAGGGAGGGAGAGAGAGAGAGATAGAGAGAGAGGCACACAGAGGCACAGAGAGAGAGACGGAGGGAGAGAGAGACGGAGCGAGAGAGAGAGAGAGAGAGAGAGAGAGAGAGACGGAGGGGGAGAGAGAGAGAGGGGGGGGGGGAGAGAGCTCGAGAGAGGGGGAGGGAGAGAGAGAGAGAGAGATCAAATCAAATCAAATCAAATCAAATCAAATTTAATTTTTTGAGGGTTGTGGCATTAGCAATACAACGAGCTTTTTTTCAACCAACCCTCGCCCAGAGAGGGGACTAATCTAATCACATATTTACACGGATATTCACGTAGAAAAAAAGGTAGAGAAAAACAACAACATATGAATATTTACATATTACATATTATACACAAATATATGTGACGTAGTGAAAACAATGCTGAATACACATGCATGAGTAAATGTGTTATTAAAGCTTTTATAATGAACACTGACAGACAGAGAGAGAGAGAGAGAGAGAGAGAGAGAGAGAGAGAGAGAGAGAGAGAGAGAGAGAGAGAGAGAGAGAGAGAGGGAGAGAGAGAGAGGGAGAAGGAGAGAGATAGAGATAGAGAGAGAGAGAGGGAGAGAGAGAGAGAGAGAGAAAGAGAGAGAGACAGACAGACAGACAGACAGACAGACAGACAGAACAGATTGAAGACTCGCATAATTTTGATCACTCTCATCCAAATTGAAATTGATTTTCTCATAAATGTCAAGGTTTCGTTCATTCTCAACATCGGATGATTCGGATTCTGTTTATGGCTGTATTGCGCAATGTGGCGGGTAGGTGTTGAACACGCGAAGCTTTGAAGATCACAATCGTTTACTGAAAAACATCTGGCTCTTGATAAGTATTTAAGTGGAAGCTGGTCGCGACAGTGTCGCTTTCACAAGCCGCGACAAAAGAGCAGACCACTAAGCATTGGTCCACTTAATCATTTACGACTCAGGGAACAGCCGATGTGACATACTCATCGGCATCTCAGATCTGAATAAGTTAAGTACGTGTGGAAAAAGTTACACAGAAAACAGGAAATTCAAAAACGGCGATCCTATTATTGTCTCTTCTCTGATGAAGTTAGCGCGGGAAAAAACCCCATTTATCGAGTTTTAAAAAAAAAGATGTTAATTCAATTCAATCCATTTAAATTCTGTCTGTTGGGGGCATCGTCACCGCATACAAAATGATATAGTAATGACAAATACATAAGCACTACGCTAAGATTGAGACTTATTACTTTGTTTTTATATCGATTACCCCAGACGGATACCGCGTGATCGAAACAAACATAGCCTACATTTGAAAGATCCGCATAGAAATCTTACGATCAAAAAAAGATCGATTTAAGGTCAGTTTTTCTTTTGGCCATTGTAAAGATATACTTATTTTACGTATGCCATTTCATTTAATCGTCGACAGTTACACCAAAAAGAGGGGCACACAGAGGCAGAGAAAGAGGGGGAGAGAGAGAGAGGCACACAGAGGCACAGAGAGAGAGACGGAGGGAGAGAGAGACGGAGGGAGAGAGAGAGAGAGATAGAGACGGAGGGGGAGAGAGAGAGAGACACGGAGGTGGAGAGAGCTCGAGAGAGAGGGAGGGAGGGAGGGAGAGAGAGAGACGGAGGGGGAGAGACGGAGAGAGACGGAGGGAGAGAGAGAGAGAAATAGAGAGGGAGGGAGAGAGAGAGAGAGAGAGAGAGAGAGACGGAGGGGGAGAGAGAGAGAGAGACGGAGGGGGAGAGAGAGAGAAAGAGAGAGGGAGGGAGGGAGAGAGAGAGAGAGAGAAAGAGAGAGAGACGGAGGGAGAGAGAGAGAGAGAGAGAGACGGAGGGGGAGAGAGCTCGAGAGAGAGGGAGGGAGGGAGGGAGGGAGGAGGGAGAGAGAGATAGAGAGAGAGAGGCACATAGAGGCACAGAGAGAGAGACGGAGGGAGAGAGAGACGGAGCGAGACAGAGAGAGAGAGAGAGAGAGAGAGAGACGGAAGGGGAGAGGGAGGGAGGGAGGGAGGGAGAGAGAGAGAGAGAGAGGGAGAGAGAGAGAGAGAGAGAGAGAGAGAGAGAGAGAGAGAGAGAGAGAGAGAGAGAGAGAGAGAGAGAGAGAGAAAGGGAGACAGACAGACAGACAGAACAGATTGCTGACTCGCATAATTTTGATCACTCTCATCCAAATTGAAATTGATTTTCTCATAAATGTCAAGGTTTCGTTCATTCTCAACATCGGATGATTCGGATTCTGTTTATGGCTGTATTGCGCAATGTGGCGGGTAGGTGTTGAACACGCGAAGCTTTGAAGATCACAATCGTTTACTGGAAAACATCTGGCTCTTGATAAGTATATAAGTGGAAGATGGTCGCGACAGTGTCGCTTTCACAAGCCGCGACAAAAGAGCAGACCACTAAGCATTGGTCCACTTACTCATTTACGACTCAGGGAACAGCCGATGTGACATACTCATCGGCATCTCAGATCTGAATAAGTTAAGTACGTGTGGAAAAATTTACACAGAAAATAGGAAATTCAAAAGCGGCGATCCTGTTATTGTCTCTTCTCTGATGAAGTTAGCGCGGGAAACCCCCCCCCCCCCCCCCCCCCATTTATCGAGTTTAAAAAAAAGAAGATTTTATATCAATTCAATTCATTTAAATTCTGTCTGTTGGGGGCATCGTCACCGCTATACAAAATGATATAGTAATGACAAATAAATAAGCAAACGCTAAGATTGAGACTTATTACTTTGTTTTTATATCGATTACCCTAGACGGATACCGCGTGATCGAAACAAACATATTTTACGTTTGTCATTTCCTTTAATCGTCGACAGTTACACCCAAAAGAGGGGCACACAGAGGCAGAGAAAGAGGGGGAGACAGAGAGAGGCACACAGAGGCACAGAGAGAGAGAGAGACGGAGGGAGAGAGAGACGGAGGGAGAGAGAGACGGAGGGAGAGAGAGAGACGGAGGGAGAGAGAGAGAGAGAGAGAGACGGAGGGAGAGAGAGAGAGAGACGGAGGGGGGGGGGGGGGGGCAGAGCTCTAGAGAGAGGGAGGAAGGGAGAGAGAGAGAAAAGAGGGGCACAAAGAGGCAGAGAAGGAGAGAGAGGAAGTGAGAGAGAGAGGAACAAAGAGACAGCGAGAGAAAGAGAGAGAGAGAGAGGGGCACAAACATTCAGAGAGAGAGGGAGAGAGAGAGAGAGGCATATAGGGCGAGAGAGCTCTAGAGAGAGAGAGAGAGAGCTCTAGAGAGAGAGAGAGGGGGGGGGAGAGAGAGAGAAGCACAATGAGGCACAGAGAGAGTATTGGTACAGACTTCGGTATTGTATTTCAGCTTGGTGGCTTGAAAATTAATTAATGACTTTGGTCATTAAAAATCTGAAAATTGTTAAAAAAATATTTTTTATATAAAACGATCCAAATTTACATTCATCTTATTCTTCATCACTTTCTGATTCTAAAAACATATAAATATGTTATATTTGGATTAAAAACAAGCTCTGAAAATTAAATATATAAAAATTATTATCAAAATTAAATTTTCGAAATCAATTTAAAAACACTTTCAGTTTATTCC
Organism: Littorina saxatilis; assembly: GCF_037325665.1. Lineage (NCBI taxonomy): Eukaryota > Metazoa > Mollusca > Gastropoda > Littorinimorpha > Littorinidae > Littorina > Littorina saxatilis. The sequence continues at coordinate 10,443,172 of NC_090250.1, read as the reverse complement.
TTGTCGGTTCCTGATTCCAAAAACTTATAGATATATGTTTGGATTAAAACACGCTCAGAAAGTTAAAACGAAGTACAGAAAAGCGTGCTATACTTCTTAGCGCAACTACTACCCCGCTCTTCTTGTCAATTTCACTGCCTTTGCAACGAGCGGTGGACTGACGATGTTACGAGTATACGGTCTTGCTGAAAAATTGCATTGCGTTCAGCTTCTTTCTGTGAGTTCGACAGCTTGACTAAATGTTGTATTTTCGCCTTACGCGACTTGTTTTATTTTGAGGTAATCGATAATAGCGTGGCATGAAAAACAATTTTGTGAAAACCCGGTGAAAACATATCGCTCCAATGAATGCTGTCCATCATGTGCGAGGCCGGGAAAAATGTTACACGTACGTATCGCATGAAAACGAAAAGTGTGAAGAGAAAACTGAAACTGAAAGGAATTAAAGCGGAGAAGTCGGTAACTCAGTCAACCAACCTCTAATAAAGTGACAAATAGTACTACACTATCGACTACTAAGGTTCATTTGCTTTTGTAACCAAGAAATTAGTTTTTGTTTTTAACGGCGCCATTAAGTTAAAAGAAATGCATCTTTTCTGGTCACGTTCACATTTAAATATTCAGCATTTACATTTAGCGTATACTGCATCCCGGTATCAGCATGCTTTTAAACACAATAAAATAAAAACAGCAAACCATGAACATAAGTTAAAGGTCCAGACCATGCTGTTTTAGCGTCAAAAACGCTTCGAATCGTGTTCCTGCGCGACCGAACACTTCCCGATGTTTGCAGTTAGTTAGAAAACCACTTTCTTACCGTCTTCAACAATGTTTGGTTTACTTCGGAATCTTGTAAGGCCGTAATCCGACGAATTTTGTGACCGAAGCGACGGATTTCTTCTCCAAAACGACCCGCCATTGTGCCGCGTGATCTTCGCGAGACTGGCTTATGAATAAATTATCCGTGACGTCACACAGTGTGAAGATGCTGTTTACCAACATGGCAACAAGCGTGACTGCAGACGAAATTGAACCGTACATGTTCGAACTACCAGTTTCTCTCCTCGAATCAAGCATGAAAGATGAGGAGCGGAGGCCACTTCCACTGAGCAGTAGTGAAAAGACAGTGACGATGAAAATTGCGACTCTGTTTGTCTCAGCGATCAAAGGTAAACACGCCCGCTCTCTCAGTCTCTGTGCTGAACTTATCGTCTGCTTTCGAGTCTGTGCTATTTTTTCACTCTCGCCTTGTCAACGCACTCGCGAATAAGTGGGATATTGTTTAAGTGTTCATGCATTGCATTCACGAGTAAAAGAACAACAGCTCATCGCAGTTTTAACTGTTCTTGATTATTTCAGAGACTGGTGTCAGAGTGGCCACTGTACCTGTTGTATTGTGTGGGAGGGGCAGATTTGAGAGAGAGAGGAAGCTAGCCTGAGGTACATTGTAGAATGAAAACTTGCAGGGGAGCAAGAATGCATCACCAGCCACGAAGGTGTACATACAACTTTTTTTGAGGTGCCTATATTTGTTTGATTTTTAAATGTATGTATTTGTTGTTGTTTTTAAAGGCTATCAAGAAAACTGTTGTCATTTAAATGTGACACTCAGTCAAATATAGTTTCACACACACACAAGATTAACTCACTTGCATGCCCACAGAAGAAGTTTGCTCTTCACATTGTTCTGTTGTTGTTGTTTTTATAATGTAATCATTGTAACATCAACACTCAGTAATAACCAATATTACAACACAATCACTTTTTCATCAGAACTCACTCACATACTACATGTATTAAACCCTGGTTTATGGACACTTGCATTTGTACTTTGCATGGGAAAGCAGCCTGAATTTCAGGTGAACTTTAATAAAAGAAGATTTATATGTATGTTGCTCTAGATGCATGTTTTAATAAATAATAATGACATTCAGGAAAGTAAAAGGACTGTTGAAGTTTGCTGTTGTAAAATGTCTGATGATTAGGGTTTTGTTGCACATTTAGTGAATTGACTGTACCAATTGCTGTTATTATTTACACCCAATCAGTGCATCCACATGATATTATGTAGCTTAAATTAAAGAAAATGTTTTGATGTGTTCAGAACATACTGACAAGTTGCACACTCACTGACTTTCCAAAAGAACAGGAAAGTTCTTCCTGCCTGTCTGGTCGCTGCCATCAGAGACCTCTTTCTGTCACAGAGCTACACAGGCTTCAAATGTATGTAAGATAAATAAAAGGTACATTACAACTCTCAACTGCGGGGTGTGTGTGTGGGGGGGGGGATGTGCATAACCATTGCATACTTAAGGTCGGCTTAAACTGCAAACAGAAATGTGGAGCTTGCGTAACAATTCTTGCTTTGTCAGATTTGGAGATAGGCAGCCTCAGTCTATATAGTTGGTCGCCAGTTGGGGCGTCCTGCTTGGTGACAACTTGAGCTTTGTCAACTGGTCTAGCTGTAGCAGTCAAAGTCTGGGCACTGTTGCATTGTAGTCTTGCTGTGTATGCAGAGCTTTGTTGTAGCTGCCATAGGCCAGTGTTGCCATAGGCCAGTGTTAGGATCACCACCCCCTCAAACAGCTCGTTCAGTTAACCTGATGCCTGTTTTAGACAGAAAAAAAAGTTACCACAATCAGCAGAACTTTCACTGGAGAATGGGCATAATTCTTTCATACTTTTCTTTCTCATAGCTTTTTTTGGTTTTTATAATCTCTTCATTACACTAAATAACATCCATCTTAAGACCTATTTTGAGCCTTAATTTAAGTTGACTAGTAATGATATTAATCATAATGTATTTATTTTTATAATGTACAAACTAGAGTATGTATGTGGATATGTGTGTGATGGTGCTGGTATGGATATGTGTGGTTTGGGTTATGTGTGTACTGATGTGTACATTTTATGTGTTTTGTATGTTTTGCGAGTGCGATTTTATGTGATGTTATTCTGTACACCAGCCAAAACAAAATGTCTGGTATATTAGATAATAAACGCACCTTTAAATTTATTAGCGACTACACCCCGTCACCCTCCAGTCCCCCTCCCCCCCATTACACCCTACACTTTTAACATTGTATAAAAAATCATGTCCCAATATAGGTCCTTAGTTACCTGGGAGGACGTTAAGCTCCATAATCAACATCAACAACGTATTGAATTGAATTGAAAAGCTGGGGTTAGGAGGTCTAACTTCTTGAATTAAAGTGTTTTTTTCTCAGGTGCATGTAGTTTTTTATTTGCTTGAAATCATGGTGTATTCTGGTTGTAAGAGAAGAGTCAATTTCCTTGTAAGCCTGCAAAATTAAGATTTGTCATTTTTGAAGTACACAAGTTTTTGTAAGAGTCCAAAATAGTCCAGGATAAGGAGGAAAAACATAGGGTGGGTCAGGAAATCTGAAACATTGCATAGTTTTGTTTTGCCTATGTAGACACAAAAAGTACTTAGAGCACTTCCCCCTCCCCCCCCCCCCCCAAGAGAGCATAGCTTAGTTTTAATTATTTTAATGCCACTGTTAGCAAGAGGAGTACTACAGACAGCAATCAAACAGTGGATTTTTTCTGTAGACATTGTTATTTCTGTTTAGGTGTTTCAGTAGTTTTCTATGCGGATAAATCATGCTGCATGATCACTAGAAACAATCCAGCTCTGTAGCATGCAAGTTTTTTAAAGGTTTTTTTTCCCATGTTACTCTGAGAGAATAAAAAACACCCACAGAGATAAAGTTGAACTGGCAGTTTGACTGAAGCAGTGGTAATAACACAGAGTTGTGCTCTTCCTACAATCAATGTTTTGATGTGGATGATGATGTCCGAACATGTACTTGGTTGTATTATTTTGCTAGACTATTTGTTTCTGTTAGATATATCTGCTCACATGATTGTTGTTCATAATTTGACATTACATTTACTGCTGATCAAAATGTATTGTTGGAATAGGTCTGCTTAATATTCTGACTGCAGTTTTGAAATAAAATCAAATAACACAGATGTTTTAAGTATCAAAGTGCTTTTCACACACACACACACACACACACACACACACACACACACACACACACTCACACACTATGAGTATGACTGCAAACATGAATTTGTACTTGTATTAATTATAATTACTGTATTACAGAACCTGATCTGAAAAAAAGGACAACAGCAAATTATTCATGCAAGCTTGCTGTATTAACGATTTCTTTATCCATTTAATACAACACTGAATTAAAAGATAACAACTATAACAACGTGTGTGTGTTTGTGTGAATGTCTATGTGTATATGGACGGACACTGATTAAACCTGAGACTCATCGATTACCCAGGTGAGTGTAAAAGAGGGAGAGAGAGAGGGAACTTTAAGGTGGGTGCATGGGGACGGACATACATGTAGTAACAGATATATGTTTTAATCTGTAATCTTAACACATGTGCTTAAAATTAGGAACAGATGCCATTCCACTACAAATACTGTCAGTCTGACAAAAACGCCCAGTGACACTGAACCCCTATCCCTTACAGAACACATTCAGTATACATGTACTCACTTCCTTTCGTCTGCGTTTAGTGAAAGCAGATCAGTCTTGCTGCAGAAGTTGTAAGCCCATCGGAAAAAGGTGACAACTGATGCCTGAACCTTTTTTCTATACTTCATAGCTATCAGCAGCCGTGCGCATTCCTTCGGCGTGTTGTTGATGCTCGATGTAGGCAAACGCCCACTTGAGCCTAAGCTGTACACGAAATGACGTCACTACCGGTTCTCGTCTACTGGCGGCCATTTCGAAGTCTCGTTTAGCAGACGAATTTGGCGGAACGTTTTTAATTAAATCACAATGATAAAGCTACGAATCGGTGAATTTCTTTACATTTTTGGAATCTTTAGGTGCATTTCTCTAACCTTCAGTCATCGGTTAGTGGTTCTAATAACCTTTAAAACAGCGTGGTCTGGTCCTTTAATGTCCTTGTAAATCTGTTTTGCTTCTTTCTTTATTTGTGTGGGGTGTTTTTTTTTTGCGTGTTTATTTTTTTGGGAGTATTTTATTGTTCCTCAAAAGCACTTTGGTCAATACCCCTTTAACTTTGAACTACCATTCAGTTTTAGGACTGAGTGCAAATCTTTTATTTTTGGACAACAACATGCACTGTTGGCGTTGATGTACAAAATTGATGATTGAGTACGTGTGTGTCGCCTAATAATAATGTAGCGGGAGAGCCCTGCTAGCTCAGAGTTGCAGGTACTCAGTGACCCCACCTTCCTTCTAGTCACCCCCCCCCCCCCTTTCCTGTAGATACCCCCATCCCCTCCCTTACAGCCAGCCCACAGCTATCACAGAAGATTAGTACCGAGTCTTTGAGAGACTGTAAAAGAGGCCGGCTCTGCGAGTCTCGTCAGTCAGCGCTGAATAAGTGCTTGCTCTCTTTCCCTCGTCTTTTTCTCTCTCTTTCTTACACGCTGCACAAGTGTGTACTCTGTCTCTGTTTCGTTGTTTGTTGTCTCTCAGCGTTGAACAAATGCTGTGTGTCTTGCTTGTTTGTTGTCTCTCAGCGTTGAACAAATGCTGTGTGTCTTGCTTGTTTGTTGTCAGTCTCTCAGCGTTGAACAAATGCTGTGTGTTTTGCTTGTTTGTTGTCTCTCAGCGTTGAACAAATGCTGTGTGTTTTGCTTGTTTGTCAAGTTGTCTCTCAGCGTTGAACAAATGCTGTGTGTTTTGCTTGTTTGTTGTCTCTCAGCGTTGAACAAATGCTGTGTGTCTTGCTTGTTTGTTGTCTCTCAGCGTTGAACAAATGCTGTGTGTTTTGCTTGTTTGTCAAGTTGTCTCTCAGCGTTGAACAAATGCTGTGTGTTTTGCTTGTTTGTTGTCTCTCAGCGTTGAACAAATGCTGTGTGTTTTGCTTGTTTGTCAAGTTGTCTCTCAGCGTTGAACACATGCTGTGTGTTTTGCTTGTTTGTTGTCTCTCAGCGTTGAACAAATGCTGTGTGTCTTGCTTGTTTGTTGTCTCTCAGCGTTGAATTTAAATGCTGTGTGTTCTGCTTGATCGTCTTTCAGCGTTGCATTTAAATGCTGAACGTTTGCATGTTCGTTCTGTCTTTCAGTGTTGAGTCTACGTGTTGTTGCCGTGTCTGTCTTGTGTATGAAACAGAGCCAGCAGGAACGAGATAGGCATACATAAGAAAGGAGCCGTAGGTGTTATAGTTATTAATCGGAGTTAGGGTAAACGCTAGGTAAGACTGATTGAAGGATTGTTTGGTGCTTTGTTTGATGGGTTTGTTACTTGTTTTTCATGTAATATAGTGTAAAATAAAACCTTGTAACTGTTTCCTATGAGTTATGGTGAACATCACTGTACGTACGAGACGGTGAGCGTGAACATGCGTGTGTCGGTGAACGAACGTAAGTGTGTGAGCTTGCTTTCGTGTCATGTATTGTAACTTCTGCCTCTCCTTGACTGTTGTCCTGTAAACATGTGTTGTTAAAACTGTACTGTACGTGGCAAACTCCAACATCCAAAACACACATCACAATATTTATGTAACGCACAGTCTAGATCACTAAGAAACACACAGGGTTTCCTCTGAATACCGAGGTCGGCTAGTATTGTAGGCACATGTATTGAACACAACGCGAGGCATAGACTACATTACAATAGGGCCAGAGTAAAGGTGAGATAAAGAGTTGCTCTCCTCGGCAATCTTCAGCCTCCCCCTGAGAACAATTAATGAGGATACGGACCCTCTCTAGGGCTCCGGTTACAATAAATATTGACCACCATCAAATCAACTGAGAACATAAAAGGTAAAGGCTAATTTGATTAATTCAGATTGGTGAAAATAACCTATAACTATTCCTCTAGCTTTCAACAAAAAAATCATTTCATTTTCATTTTCACCAGTTTCCATTTCAGGCTTTGTCCCATCGCTGGGAAGTTCGGGTCGCTCCGTTATTTTTTACATTTAGTCAAGTTTTGATAATTTCTTTGACTTAAAACTTGGTATAAAGTCAGATAATGTTGTGAAGATACTATATATATATAAAATATTACATGTACATGCTTTAGTTTGAGGTCGCGCAAGGTAGTGCAAGGTCGCGTGTGGTCGCGTGCGGTCGCGTAGTAATTAGTCAGACAGCTTTTGTGACGTCGAAAGCCGGAAAGGCAACACCGGGACCTGTGTGCACACTTCGAACTTTGAAGAGGACAACTTTTATTTGTCAATCACATAAAGTGGAAAATGGGATTTTCAAACACTCTTAAACTTAAAACCGGAGCAGTACCGACCATTCGTCCAGCAAAGTAACCCACCACCAGTAACCAATTACTCAGTACTCCGCCGCTGGACTACAGACGTTCGGATGAACCCAGTCCACATCAAGAAAGAAGAAGAAGAAGAAGAAAGCTCTGCGTCAAAAATGTCGGGGCACCCAAGGAGAAACAAAACTCAAAAGTCACTTTGAAAGTGACTCGAATACCGTGTGTCGTCGACGAACTGCGAGGTAGGTAGAACTCAAGATGTCGCCTTATAATTTCCTCTGTCCTCTGTCCTCCCTATATTGACTCTACACTGTTTGTTCCAAAAATGCTCTCTCAGACCTACTTTTTTTTTTCGCAACACGAGTAAGTCTACTCTAAGTTTTTTCAAACTTTAGATGAATAACTTTCCTCTGGGGAGTGACCTGACACAGTGAGTGAGTGACAGGAAATACAGTTTTCATCTAGATCAGTAGAAGTGATACATATTCATGTAAGAAACATTTTCTGCAAATCAGTTTATCCATGCACAGGCATCAGATTCAAACAACTTACAAGTCACCATGCCAGTCAGCTGTTCAGTATCACATTGTCCCATCCCCAGATGTTCGGCTTTGGATTGATTTAGATCCCCATATATATGTTTTGTCAATTTGTGCCAGTGCCACTCTTTTTCAGAACATATGTGATATAATATGTTTGTTAGAATTGATCAGTGTAGGCTAGGTGAACTTTGGTTAAAGAAGATAAAAGTAAATCAGGGATTATAAAATGGCAAGCGATTCCCAGAGCGCGGCGATTCACTGAGCGCGGCGCGTTGTGCAGCGCAGCGATTCCCAGAGCGCGGCTACTGCTGTCACATTGTTTTGTAATTATCAATTATCAGTAATCTGCAATGTCATTTGTTCTTCAGATGTTTCTGCCATTGCCGAAACCAAGGATGTCAGCGTCCAATGCAATCTGATCAACGCCCCACCTCAAAACGCAATGCGGTTCTAACCCTAAAGTGTAGGAACAGATGAGAGTGTGGGGAAGGAAGAACGAAAAGGCGAACGACAGCGCGCTGCAGCTGCGGAAGAGGACGAGCCTGCTGACGAGGATGGAGGTGAACCAGAAGATCCGCAGTTCTTGTAAGTTTTCAATAGACATAGATTCTCTACATTTTAAAAAGTAAGACAGAAGTCAAGGGTTACTTTGGGTGACAGTCAGCTATTTTTTAGCTGCTATCATTTTGTCCTTTGTTTTTGTCTTTCTCTCTCTGGTCTCTATCTCACTGGCCATAACCCTTTTTTGTCTATTAAATGGGTGAAAAACACCATAAACATGTCAAACATTTTTGTTGTGACATTATTTAGCTTAATTTCTCATCACAAGTAAGAAGCTGATTTCATCTTAAAAATTTTTTTTATACTGGATTTCACTGTCATTGCGACATGTATAACATGTAGTAATTATATCCATAGCACTAGCAGTGAATTTGTGCTTGTGTATGGCACATGTAGTTTCCATAGTAACCCTTTATGTGCTAAGAAAGTGTATAACCTGTGTGTTTTAGGAATGCTCCTGAGCCGAGACCCAGCCCCGACCTGGAAGACAAGTACATTGTCTTCCAGGCAAACTTGATGCAGCTGTTAGAGAGTTGTCCTCGATGCTCTCACCCTGCGAAGGCCTTCATATCGAAGACAGTGGGATCTTGCATCCACGTCCGACAAGACTGCTCCAAGTGCTGTTTCTTCAGAGAGTGGACCAGCCAACCGTACATAAAGCAGATGCCCTGCGGGAACCTGCTCCTGTCATCAGCTGTTGTGCTCTCTGGCTGCAGCCCGACAAAAATTCTCCGGCTGTTTTACCTGCACAATGTGCGTTACATTTTGGAGAGCACGTTCTTCTGGCATCAGCGGCACTTCATTTTTCCTATAGTGGAAAGAAAATGGAAACGGGAGCAGTCAGAGCTCATCTCGCAGCTTCAGGACGAGAGAGGAAGTCTAGAGCTGATTGGTGATGGGCGGTCAGATAGCCCAGGACACTGTGCCAAATATGGCACATACACTCTCATCGAACAGGGACTGGGGAAAGTCCTGGATATATACAGATTGTGCAGGTAAGAAAGATATTTAGGCGTTTCAGTGTCTCATACTCATAGACGCATCAAGGTAACTAATTACAATCAAAGTTTTGTAGAGAGGCATTTTTTTTCTTAAAAAATATTAACAGTAATGCATACCCAGTTCAAATCTTTTTTTTTAATCTGAATTTGACTCCTAGTTATCAACCAACCCCCACCCCACCCCAATCTCCCCCCTGACTCACCCGAGTAATTGGTGAGTGGGATTCCTTTGTGTCCGTCTTTTAGACCGAGTTGGATTTTCAGCGACTGCTTTTGACAATTGACATTTGAACTTGTCATGTACATGCCCGTTGAAACTATGTGCACGCTTAACTGGAAGTAGAACAACTCTAGATATAAACTGTGACGAATGCGATATTAAATAAAAGAGGGCAGGGAATCACAATTCCTGATAACACGACGGTGCACAACCGATGTGCAGTGAAACCCGTTCATATTTGTTTGCAAACTGTCATAAACTTTGGCAATAACATTATTAAACGAATAAAATGAGTGCCGGCTGCCGTAGCCGAAACAGTCGGCGGTCGTAACAGAAAAGTGGGGCGGCCGTATCAATGCATCGCTGGCAGTCGTAACTGCTAGCACGGCGACGCGTACCAAAAAAATACACATGCTCTTTTCCTCAGCCGATGACACAAACACACTTGCATATATATAGTATATTGGGACACTGCTATTGATGCATTTCGGTTATGATACATCACATTACCTGATCAAATGACCGTTGTTGCTTCAAGCCTCTTGTAATCTCCACCATTTAAAAAGAAATCCCCAAATCGAACAATTTCAGCAAATACGACGCTGTCACAAATCTAAAACAGAAGCCTCAAAAATTAAATCGATAACATGTTAATCCTCATGCAATCATAAATCCGCTGAGAACAAATAAACTTTGCTGGCTTCGATAATTACGCCGCAATAATTATTAGTTTGGAAGTTACACACCTTTCGGGCTCGAAACCTTGCTGACTATGGGACTGCAGAATGCTATCGTAACAAACGGCGATTTTTTCTGTCGTAACACTTTCCCCGGCGTGTGGGGGACTGGGAGACCTGTAACTTTAATTGTAAATAGTACAGACATGGGTAAACTGTCAGATGATTTTGAATAAAATTAACACTGTGATCAGCATATTTTAATGCAATTTTCTGTTCTTTACAGGAGATGTCATCCAGTGGCCACCAAAATGTGACCTGGCTCGATTAGCTGGGAAATGGGCAGCCAGAGCTGGTTTCCCGGGCGTAGTTGGAGCGATTGATGGGACCTACATAAAGATACCAGGAACCAGGGATGCGTACATCTGCCGTAAAGGTTTCCCAGCGATGCATCTCCAGGTAACAGATTTGATCACTTTCTGTTTCAGATACGTGGATTGTTAACCTTGGCAGAACTGACCATTATGGTGCCTGTGTATTTATTCCCTATTGAAATACTGGAGTAACACTAGCAGTGTCATTTCATAATTGGAATCTACTGTCATTTTAAGTCACTATTTGAATCTTTGAATTTAAAGACAAGTATTTAACGGCACAGTGCGCCTCCCGTAAACCATCACAGATACTGTCAGGCTTTTACACACAGTATAAACAACCTTCATTATGAACGCTCACCAAAGGGAACATCCTAGGTGCCTTACGTAAAGAGGCTGAACGAGTAATTTTCAAAGATTTAATGTTGCGGATTGTCTTCAAGACAATCGGACCGAGGTGCGTTTTGGCGCTAGACCTAACTTTTAAAATCAAAATAATAAATTGACAGCGTGTTACACAAACATTCTTAAATCATAAAATAAATATTTTTTTCATCAAGACAAGATCATTAAAACTCGAAGTATTTGAAGTTAAAATAAGGAACGCCCAGAAGCAGGTTCACGTAAGGTTCGCCAGTTCCTGTGAATAGTCAAAAGTCATCGCGAGGGTTCTTGTGAACCACAGCCGTTTGTTTAGTGCATAGTCAGAGGTACATAATAACGTGCTATTGCAGACAAGCTCACAGCGAGTCGCATTCAAATTCCTGACGACTGCTTTGTCAAAAAGGGAAACTGGAATAACAGAGTTCACGATGTCGATGGCTCCGGGGTAAGATAAACCATGCAAAACAATTTTTGTGTGAAAATTGCTCGCTCTTTACGGTAAGCACCTAGGATGTTCTAAAGCGGTGAGTGTTTCAATGAAAGGGTGTTTGTACTGTGTGTAAAAGCCTGACAGTGTCTGTGATGGTTTACGTGAGAAATATTAAATGTTTAAACCGATATTGGGAGTTCAGACAAGTTTGAATTATGATGGTGTGTGGATTAATTCCAAGAAAACCATCATGAAAATGTACCTACGCCTCGTTTCTCTGACTTTTCTTTTTCTGTTGTTAGATCTATACATGTCATATAATGATATACCGCTACCCCCCGCGGGTTAGGGGGAAGAATTTACCCGATGCTCCCCAGCATGTCGTAAGAGGAGACTAACGGATTCTGTTTCTCCTTTTACCCTTGTTAAGTGTTTCTTGTATAGAATATAGTCAATTTTTGTAAAGATTTTAGTCAAGCAGTATGTAAGAAATGTTAAATCCTTTGTACTGGAAACTTGCATTCTCCCAGTAAGGTATATTGTACTACGTTGCAACTATGCAAGCCCCTGGAGCAAATTTTTGATTAGTGCTTTTGTGAACAAGAAACTATTGACAGGTGGCTCTATCCCATCTTCCTCCCCCCCCCCCCCCCCCCCTTTTCCCCGTCGCGATATAACCTTGAATGGTTGAAAACGACGTTAAACACCAAATAAATAAAGAAAAAAAGAACATATACCGCTTTTAGTGAAAGTTGAGGCAGCACTTTCTGATCAAATTTATTAAAAATTTGTTCAAGCATTTCTTGACTAAGCATGGATAATCACACCGGGGACTGTGTTCCGCCTTATTTCAGCCGGGCTTGTTGTTACTCCGTTTTGAGCTGGGCTTGGTGTCACGCAAATGTAAGTGTCTGCACTAAAGTACAAACTATGTCTTCTAAAAAAACCTCATTTCCAGGAACGGATGTTTTTAGCACTAACCTAAGTAATTTGTCTCTCTATTGGTGTTATTTTTATCTGACAAGGTTTATTATGTGACCCCCATCGGCTTGAAATACGTGCAGGTTGTCGCTTTTCGGGCAAAAAAGCTGATCAAACTCAAGAAATGATAAGCAACGGTATCATGTTATGGTTTTTCTGTATCATAAGTTTGTTCTATAGTTTCTTGCTGTTATGCTGATGCATTTTCCCGAACCTGCTTTAAGGCGTTGAGGCACGAAAAGTAAAACCAAAACCCATGTCAGGCGAGTTTTGTTCCGTGCTGGACACCCAGAACAAAAGCAAGCCCAGTGGCAGTGCGGAACGCAGACAAAAATGCAGGAGGCCCAGCGCGGAACAAAACGTACACCACTTGCTTGTTTTGATTGCTTCTTATGACATAGTGAAGGACGCATTGAAGCACGCAATTGATACAGATGATTATAGCTTTACCCAAAATAGTAAAAATACAGGAATATTTGTTGTTCAAATCCATCTTTGAGAGAAATTTACGTTGAACCTTCATTTTTCACTAAAAAACCTGCATGTATGCCTTCCATTCGGCTATTGTCAATTAACCAGGTAAGCAAAAGACGTTTTTAGCTGTCTACAAAGAAAACAATTATTCCCCTTTCTACTGACATTCATCAATTTTAGCTTAAATCAGTGTGAAAGTCATAGTTTGTGTTTTTATGAAGACACTTTCGTTTGCGTGACACTGAGCCCGGCTGAAAACGGAGTAACAACGAGCCCGGCTGAAATAAGGCGGAACACAGTTCTCGGTGTGATAATGGGGATGTTTACCCTTCAAAAACATGATTTTTTTTATTGTTCTTTATCATTTCATATATGCATGTCATGGTTACGCTGAAAATGCACTCAATGATAAATGAATTATATGGGACAGTAGGCACCTCATTCACATGTTCTGCAGAGAGGAGCTGTGCTCAGCTCAGTCTTATGGTTTAGGCTAGCGAAGCATTAGGATATATACATGTAGCCTCTGTTGTGGTTGGTTTTTAGTTTCAGGCTGATAGATTATTTTTATATTGATTTACGCGACTTGTTTCAGGTTGTATGCGACAAAGACCTCCTCTTTCTGGATGTGTTTATGGGTTACACTGGGTCCGTGCATGACAGCCGAGTTTTCCCCAACTCAGATCTCCATGGAGTGTTGGAGTCTGACGCAAGTAAGCTGCCTCCAGAGTACCATATGATCGGGGACTCGGCCTACCCTCAGTCTCCGCAAGTACCTGCTGGTTCCATTCCGCGACAACGGCCATCTGACCCCTGTGGAAACTGCCTACAACAGAGCCCAGGCAAGGACAAGAGTTGACGTGGAGCGGGCTATTGGTTTGTTGAAAGGAAAATTCCGCAGACTGAAGGATCTCGAGATGACGAACATCCGTGAAGTTCCAATGTTAATTTTTTCAGCATGTGTCCTACATAACTTTATCATTATAGAAAATGGCTTGGACGAGGACGACATTGACTTGTCGGAGAGTGAAGATGAAGACGAGGACGGAGGTCAATGTGGTGGTGATCACTGCATGTCTGCAACACAAAAAAGACTGGAAATTGCAAATGTTTTTTCTTGAGAACTGTTCTATGTGTTTCAAGGACGTGTCGTATACCGTATATCATTCTACGAGGCTGAATTGATTGTAGATAACAAGTACTGCCAGTGTGTATTGAGTTGCATGTTTTTATGTGTTTCGTAATTTTCCATTTAAATTTTAATGTGTAGAATTAACTGGGTAAAGGTTGGGTTCCTGGTGAGATCTTAATCTGACTCACAAGAAACATACTGCCAAATGTTCAAATATGAAACTAAGTTATTATTTCTTTTTTCAGTTCAATGACATTTTCGTTATAAGATGACCAGACGTACCAAATAACCAAAGATGCTAATTAAAAAATATGAGTTTACAAAAAGGGGGAGACAACCTAAGGGAGAAATGCGAGGCACTCTAACAGCTGAGCACAAAACCAAAACTAGAAGATAATATTTGTAAAATAACTGTGACTCTAAAACGATAGTACAATAATAAGCAACAAAGTTTAGAACATAATAACTGAAAAAAACCACAACACAACGTAGTAAATAAAACTACAGTGATTGAGAGTTAGTATCGCAAAACAATAAAATTATGGTTATCTTACACACAAACTTAAGTAATTGACGATGTTGAGAAGAAATTGATAGAAATTCCTCTGAATCAAACGCCATTAATTCCAAATGTTCTAGTTTAAAATTGGTTATAAAGCACTGATTGGTTAATTTAGATCAATGTCAATGATGACCAGCAAAGTCACTATCTTCCTAGTTCAATATGATAAGCATCACTGTCTGAAGCATACTGAATTTTGACCAGGATTGTGCCACTCATAAAATACACAAGCATATGTTTGCCACTCAATGATTATACAGTGAGACTTGTCTCCACATATTGTTGTTAATCAATGAGCTATGTGTAGCTCCAACATAAACAACCAGAAGATTTACCTTCATTGTAAATGTTGTTCGTCCTTTGTTTTGGAAGATGACCGCAGACTCATGGTATGCTTGGATGTCTAGTCTGTCCATAAATAACTGATAAGCTTGTCCGGGCCAGGATTCCCGTTCCGCATGCGATTCTGCTACGCCATTATTGGAACTGAATATCAAGGTTTTTCAGAGAGGTTTTTAGTGTGTCCTTACAGATATATCTTTGCTTCGTCAAAAGAAACAACCTGCAGCGTACGGCAGCTGAAAATTAAAGGTACATATAGTTCAAACAATCATTCAACTGTATTTATTTGACCTTACACAGACTGTAGGAAGAGGCGAACCGTCTTGAACAAAAAAATTGTCCGCAGGAAGCGACTCCAAGAACACAGACGACTCGAAACTGAGTGACATACCTTGTAGTCTTTCTATGAAAGTAGTGGTCCAGTGAACGATACCTTCTGCCTGTGGTTTGACTTAGAGTTAGACTCTTTGAGGATGTTGATAATGACGCACGACACTGACAGACTACAGAGAGTGAGTGGGGGGGGGTGGACATTTTTGGGATTAAACACTGCCATGGAGTTTATTTTATAGGAATGTTTTTAAACCTAATCTCATTGTGTTCGTTTTGAATCAAAAGTCTCACTCCAAATTCCGACAATAAGTCAATATGTCCGCCGGGTATCGATATGGTTGCTACAAGGTTGCTTCGGTTACAATACGATGAATAATGTCGAGGAATTTGTGGCAAGTGGATTCAAGCTTACCAAGATACTATTTTCAACTTCCCATTCTGGAATAGTTGTTGGCATTTGTAATCATTGTCTCGTGTATGAAATCACGTCTATTTACAGTGGAACCCCTTTTAGACCCCCCTCCCCCTCCAGCCCCCTTTCCCGCAGTGGGGCACTGCGGTTATGAAATTAAAGGCCCCTCCTGTTTTTGGAACCGCAGGAGCTTTTTAGTTTGCTGTTAGGTAGATTTTTGGTTCCTCTTTCCTGTCATGCTCTCTTTTTCTTCATGAATTCTTTTCTTTTTTCTGCCTTCTTGCTCATTCGCCTGTATTTTTTCCAAAAATCTCTTCTCTTGCCGCTTGTCTCGCGATTCATGTATAGTTTAATCTGTTAGTGTTCTGATGTAAGTCCAGCAGTAGATAGGTTAAGCCTATTTTAACATACTGGAAACTGGTAATCTTCCAGTAGGTATTAATTTAGTTTTACTAAAGCCTGCTGGGACACAAGTAATGGGTTAGTGCATTTGTAAACAGGAATCGCTTGACAAGTGGCCCCCTTCATTCCCCCCTTCCTCGTCCTGATATGGCTCTGCGTAGTCGGCTGGACGTTAAGCAACAAATAAATAAATAAATAAATAAAATCCAGCCCCCTTCCTATTACAGACACCCCCCCCCCCCCCTCCCCCCTTTCCTAATCCCATTTCAGCCCTTGCTTTGTTCAGATTTCCTTGTCGACAATGTCTGAACATGTATATGCCCTGATAAATTCTATGATCTTATTTTCCAAAATAAAGTCTAAAGAGGGTGTTCCACTGTAGCAGACACAGGCAATGTGTTGTCATATGAAAGGCAATTGTTGTTTTCAAAACAAAAGTACAGGTTACTCACATTTTTGGTGTCTGGTAAACACAAAACCATCACATCATACTCATAGTGGCAGAGTGGTGATCTACATGTATATATATGTCTGATATTTGAAGGAAAATGGATGACAAAATAAACAACCTCTCTCACCACAACATCAAATTTATTTTCTAGGGGCTAGGGTTACGTTTTGTAAACTTGTGCACAAATTTAACGATCGATTTTGAATTTTTTTTATATCCTTTTTTTTATTTTTATTTTTTTTTTATTTTTTTTTTTTATTCTTTTTTGATATCCTTTATTTTTTTATATATATTTTTTTTTTCTACAATTATTTTTTTTTTGTTTTTTTTTTGTGCAGTGTGTACAATTACAATGATTTTTAAAAAAAATTTATTTTAAATTTTTTTTTTTTTTTTTTTTTTTTTCCAGTGTGACAATGATTTAAAAAAAATTTTTTTTGTTTTAAACTGCGAAAAAAAAAAGTGTGTGTGAACAGGGATTGTTACTGGTGTTATATCCGGACATACACAAAACACAAAAAGTAACTAAAAGTGTGTTTTTTCTCGACATTTTGCTAAATTGTAAAAATAAAGTCAAATTAAATTATTTATATGTATTTAACCTTATTTCAAGCCTCCATAGTTATTTTTGAGTGATTTTGAAGACTTGTTTTATTTCGACGTCGAGGTAAAATTTCATGTCGGAGTAAAGCTCAAAATTTCACGCGGGAGTCGAGGTATCCCACCATAAACACATACACACACACAGACAGAACGTGTGTACATGAGTGCGTGTGCGCGCGCGTGACTGCAAGTGTGTGTTTGTGTGTGTGTGTGTGTGTGTGCGTGTGTGTGTGAATGTGTAAAGTACCTGTGTGTGTGTGTGTATTTGTGTATGTGTGTGTGTGTGTGTGTGCGTGTTTGTGTGTGTGTGTATGTGTGTGTGCGTGAGGTAGCCTTACCCTAACATGATGTTCAATCAATCCCAATACATAAACAGTACCCTATGTGACAGAAATGACTTGTGTAAATAATCAATGTCATGTGTAAAGATAATTGTGACTTGTGTAAACAACATGTGCCTTCGTCTTTCGAGACTATGCTATGCCAATGACATGCAACAGAAATAACTTGTGTAAATAGCACATGTCCGGTATGATGACTTAATAATAATAATAATAATAAATGAGCATTTATATAGTGCAACATCATAACTTTACAATTATGCTCTTTGCGCTTGACACATTTAAAATTAAAACACAGTTATACAAGCATTTACATCTACATTCATAGTCAACAACGCTTAATTAAAAGCATACACCATCAAACATACATTACAAAAGATTCTTCCACTAACTAAGTAATAAAAACATGAATAAAATAGGTAGTGAAAACAAGGAAATACCAGCTGAATACCCTTAATCAAACAGAACATGTTATCAACAATACTGAAAACAGCCCTAGATGTGTATATACATTATCACATTATCACTAAAACAACAAATACACTACATGTAGCCTACTGATGGACTGAGAAAACAAAATCAGGGGTTGTATTTCTTGAAGAGGTGTGTTTTAAGTGCTCGTTTGAATGCTTGGGGTGACTGAGAGTGGCGGATGTGAAAGGGGAGAGAATTCCATTGTGTGGGTGCGCAGAAAGTGAAAGTGCGTTGTCCGTATGTTTTGGTTTTGGTGTGTGGAATGGTAAGGAAGCGACAGTCAGAAGAGGCACGGAGTTGTCTTGCTGGAGAATAGACGGCGAGGAGTTCAGAGAAGTAAGCAGGAGACGAGCCAGAAAAGAAGTTAAAACAGAGGGTGGACAGTTTGTAGTCAATGCGGGCTTGAATAGGTAACCATTGCAGTGTGCGAAGAAGTGGTGTTGCGTGATCTCGTTTTCGTGCTTTGAGAATGAGGCGTGCTGCCGAGTTTTGGACCTGTTGTAGTTTATGCAGGAGGTACAGAGGATAGCCAGAGAGAAGAGAGTTGCAGTAGTCAAGTTTAGAAAGAACAAAGGCACAAACAAGAGTGTTAGTTGTTTGAGAGGAGAGTGTGTGGCAAAGGGTGCTGATCTTACGAAGCTCAAAATAAGCTGCTCTACAGACTAAAGATATATGTTTGTTAAGGATCATGTCAGATGAAAGGGTGAATCCAAGGTTTCTAGCTGATGGTGAGAAAAGAATGTCGGTGTTGCCTATTTGAACAGAAATAGGTTGGGGAGAGGGAAGTGTAGTGTTCTTCCTTTTGCACAGTAAGACTTCAGTCTTATCATCATTCAGCTTAAGTTTGTTATCGACCATCCAAGATTTAACATCAGTGATGCATGTCTGAATGGTCTGGATGGCGGAATGTGTCTCTGCAGGGGGACTGGGTTTATACAGCTGGGTGTCATCAGCAAAAGACTGATTTAAAACAGAATGGTTTTGAATCAGTGTGGAGAGGGGATTAGGGTACATGATGAAAAGGATGGGACCGAGTACTGAACCTTGTGTAAATAACCCACGTACTGTGTACAGAAATGCAGGGTGCCCAGCCCAGGAAGCCCCACAGGAGCGGTGTTGATGTGCGTGGTGGGAGGCAAGATGAGCGAAGGCATCAACTTCTCTGATAAACTGGGCAGGTGCGTAAGTGTTGTCATCATCAACTTCAGAGGAGCCGGGTAGCTCAGTGGGTAGAGCACTGGGTCGACTTGTGATCCTAACGTCGCTTGTTTGAATCAAGGCCGGGCCGGACACGGGTCAACTCGATGTGCAGACTCAGATGCGGTATCCATGTCCCACCCCCGTGTCACCACAGGGGCACGTAGAAGAACCTCGGTCATTCTGCCATAAGTGCAGGTGGCTGGTTACACCTAAACACGCACACCCCTGGGTAGCGCGACTCTTGTTGATGCTAGCTTTCCACTGGGAGGAAGCGACCCGAATTTCCCAGCACTGGGATACCAGAGTCAGTGAAATGAAATGAAATGAAATCAACTTCTCTGACAACTGGGCAGGTGGGAGTTGACAGATATGGATTAGCATGGCCTACCCTAACATCGTGAGTGATTACTATACCTGCTATTGAAACTTGTTTTCTTTCACACGAGATGATGTTAATTGTCTAATGAAGTCGTCATGCTGAGTTATGCATGCACTAATCGAGTGTGAAAGAAAACTCTGTTCCACGATAAAGTCGGAAGAGCAATTATGTATTACAGATTTCAATACAGGAGAGAACAGAAACGTTATGCTTAAGCAATCAAATAAACTGCCTGATTGGCTTTTACTTTGACAATCCACATTTCACGTTGAGAGGAGGGATGACTTATACTGATGTTGCTAGGAGATTCGGAGTGACCAGGCAATCAGTTGCCTTGTGGCGAAAAAGGTACCAGCAAAACAACGGTAACGTTCGAGACCTGCCTCGCCAAGGACGGCCCCGTGTCACCAATCCTCAGCAAGACCGCTTCATTAGGGTGCAGCATCTGCGTAATCGATTCCACCCGGCCACTCTGAAATGAAATTTGTTTTGTTAATAAACGTATTGAGGCTAACCTTCACTGCTCCAGTGTAATTTAATTGCGGCTGCAATCAACCAGTGCACGCACAGCGCTGTCAAACACACGGCAGTGCTAAGTTTGTAAACTCCAAAATGACACCATGCGTCTTTGAGCTCAAATTGCAAAAAAAACGGAACAAGCAAGACTATTCCGGTTTTTTGCCCATAATGAGCAATTGAACAAGCTTTACGTTGGTACAAAAATCACTCCTGTAACTTTTTTCCGATTTTGAGATATTAAATTTTAAACAATGTTAAGTTATTTTATTCCGTGAGTATATAATTATTGTACTCTCAGTGTAGGTGCATTGTACTGTTGTTGTACATACACTGTGCTGTCAATTATTATTTCGAATGTGTTATTGCTTTTATGTTTAGGGTTGTTGTCATATGTTGTTTGGTTGTTTTAAGAGCAGATTAACCACACTTTTACATCCATTGTTTAATTGTATGGACAATAAATTATATTACGTCTTATATGTGTCTTATGTAAGTACATCGTTCTGTCATTGTGAGTGCATTATACTGTCAACCATTACTTTTTAAGTACAGCTTGGTATATAATACACAAACTTTGTAACTTCATTGTACCCTCAACGCTAGTTTTAAAAGAACATCGCGCCATCAACACAAACTTTGTAATTACATTGTGCCCTCAACACAAAGTGTGTAAGTTCATAGTTGCCGTTGTCCAAGTGTGCTGCAACCGACAGTCAAAGGGACACAAACCATCACTTGGCTTTTACGACTTCCTACGATATATCAATTGATGATCGATAGAGGGTGCCTCTTTGGCCAATGGTTAGTTTAAGATTCCTCATGAAACCCGTAAAATCGCAATACTGTTCATTATCAACGTGTGTATTGCCAGCCCCGTGACGAGAAAGGGAGGCAGGCTGGCCAGGTGCACTATGAAAACCTGTGTATGAAGGCTGTCAACCAGTCCATTGGTAATGTGTGTGTGTGCGTGTGTGTGTGCGCGCGCGCGCGCGCGCGTGTGTGTGTGTGTGTGTGTGTGTGTGTGTGTGTGCGTGTGTGTGTGCTATGAAAACTTGTGTATGAACCATTGGTAATGTGTGTGTGTATGTGTGAAACATGTGTATGAAGGCTGGCAACCAGTCGATTGGTAATGTGTGTGTGTGTTTATATATTATATGTGTGCGTGTTTGTGCACTACAAAAAGCTCCATCTGGGCTTCTTTTTATATTTAGTCAAGTTTTGACTAAATATTTTAACGTAGAGGGGGGGAATCGAGACGAGGGTCGTGGTGTATGTGTGTGTGTGTGTGTGTGTGTGTGTGTCTGTGTGTGTGTGTAGAGCGATTCAGACTAAACTACTGGACCGATCTTTATGAAATTTGACATGAGAGTTCCTGGGTATGAAATCCCCGGACGTTTTTTTCGTTTTTTTGATAAATGTCTTTGATGACGTCATATCCGGCTTTTCGTGAAAGTTGAGGCGGCACTGTCACGCCCTCATTTTTCAACCAAATTGGTTGAAATTTTGGTCAAGTAATCTTCGACGAAGCCCGGGGTTCGGTATTGCATTTCAGCTTGGTGGCTTAAAAATTAATTAATGACTTTGGTCATTAAAAATCGGAAAATTGTAAAAAAAAATAAAAATTTATAAAACGCTCCAAATTTACGTTTATCTTATTTTCCATCATTTGCTGATTCCAAAAACATATAAATATGTTATATTTGGATTAAAAACAAGCTCTGAAAATTAAATATATAAAAATTATTATCAAAATTAAATTGTCGAAATCAAATTAAAAACACTTTCATCTTATTCCTTGTCGGTTCCTGATTCCAAAAACATATAGATATGATATGTTTGGATTAAAAACACGCTCAGAAAGTTAAAACAAAGAGAGGTACAGAAAAGCGTGCTATCCTTCTTAGCGCAACTACTACCCCGCTCTTCTTGTCAATTTCACTGCCTTTGCCATGAGCGGTGGCCTGACGATGCTACGAGTAAAATGGCATTGCGTTCAGTTTCATTCTGTGAGTTCGACAGCTACTTGACTAAATATTGTATTTTCGCCTTACGCGACTTGTTACATTTAGTCAAGTTATGACTAAATGTTTTAACATCGAGGGGGGAATCGAGACGAGGGTCGTGGTGTATGTGTGTGTGTATGAGTGTGTGTATGTGTGTGTGTGTGTGTGTGTGTGTGTGTGTGTGTGTGTGTGTGTGTGTGTGTGTGTGTGTGTGTGTGTGTGTGTGTGCGTGCGTGTAGAGCGATTCAGACCAAACTACTGGACCGATCTTTATGAAATTTGACATGAAAATTCCTGGTTATGATATCCCCATACGTTTTTTTCATTTTTTTGATAAATGTCTTTGATGACATCATATCCGGCTTTTCGTGAAAGTTGAGGCGGCACTGTCACGCCCTC
The DNA here is from genome assembly GCF_037325665.1 of Littorina saxatilis. Classification (NCBI taxonomy): domain Eukaryota; kingdom Metazoa; phylum Mollusca; class Gastropoda; order Littorinimorpha; family Littorinidae; genus Littorina; species Littorina saxatilis. The sequence continues at coordinate 10,420,730 of NC_090250.1, read as the reverse complement.
AGTTTTCAACCAAATTGGTTGAAATTTTGGTCAAGTATTGTTCGACGAAGCCCGGACTTCGGTATTGCATTTCAGCGTGGTGGCTTAAAAATTAATTAATGACTTTGGTCATTAAAAATCTGAAAATTGTAAAAAAAATATTTCTTTTATAAAACGATCCAAATTTACGTTAATCTTATTCTCCATCATTTGCTGATTCCAAAAACATATAAATATGTTATATTTGGATTAAAAACAAGCTCTGAAAATTAAATATATAAAAATTATGATCAAAATTAAATTGTCGAAATCAATTTAAAAACACTTTCATCTTATTCCTTGTCGGTTCCTGATTCCAAAAACATATAGATATGATATGTTTGGATTAAAAACACGCTCAGAAAGTTAAAACGAAGAGAGGTACAGAAAAGCGTGCTATCGTTCTCAGCACAACTACTACCCCGCTCTTCTTGTCAATTTCACTACCTTTGCCGTGAGCGGTGGACTGACGATGTTACGAGTATACGGTCTTGCTGCGTTGCATTGCGTTTAGTTTCATTCTGTGAGTTCGACAGCTACTTGACTAAATGTTGTATTTTCGCCTTACGCGACTTGTTTTTTAATCATGTTTACATTACAAGTGAAGTTGCGCCTTGTATGGAAGCAGTTACAAAAATACTGTATATATGTATACATGTATATATGCACACATGCGTTCAGTGGGTGTTTGTGTGCTAATAAAAGTGATTGAAAGAAGCAGTGCTGCGACATTCGCTTTTTGCAGGTGACATTTCTGCCAATAGACATGATTGAAATCAAGTCAAATCAAATTTGACTCTACGAAGGTTGTGGCAAAAGCAATACAAACGAGCGTTTTTTTCAACCAGCCCTTGCCCAGAGATTGACTACACGGACATTATAACAAATTTAAAAAAAACTGCGAGGGCATTTCACTTTACCCCGTTGACTCTTCATCCCACAGGTCGCGCCATACGTCACAAAGAAGACTATGCTGCCATCATTCTTGCCGACCAGCGCTACGCTCGACCGAGTGTGACCAGCAAACTGCCCACCTGGATCTCACAGCAAACCATCACGCTTGACCGGTTCCCCCCCGCCGTGGCCGCTATCTCTAAGGTGAGCAGAAGTTGTCCTACCACCTAACCCTTACCCTCTTTTTACATTTAGTCAAGTTTTGACTAAATGTTTTAACTTAGAGGGGGGAATCGAGACGAGGGTCGTGGTGTATGTGCGTGTGTGTGTGTGTGTGTGTGTGTGTGTGTGTGTGTGTGTGTGTGTGTGTGTGTGTGTGTGTGTGTCTGTCTGTCTGTGTGTGTGTGTAGAGCGATTCAGACTAAACTACTGGACCGATCTTTATGAAATTTGACATGAGAGTTCCTGGGTATGAAATCCCCATACGTTTTTCATTTTTTCAATAAATGTCTTTGATGACGTCATATCCGGCTTTTCGTGAAAAATGAGGCGGCACTGTCACGCTCTCATTTTTCAACCAAATTGGTTGAAATTTTGGTCAAGTAATTTTCGACGAAGGCCGGGGTTTGGTATTGCATTTCAGCTTGGTGGCTTAAAAATTAATTAATGACTTTGGTCATTAAAAATCTGAAAATTGTAAAAAAAATATTTTTTTTATAAAACGATCCAAATTTACGTTCATATTATTCTTTATCATTGTCTGATTCCAAAAACATATAAATATGTTATATTTGGATTAAAAACAAGCTCTGAAAATTAAAAATAAAAAAATTATTATCAAAATTAAATTGTCCTAATCAATTTAAAAATACCTTCATCTTATTCCTAGTCGGTTCCTGATTCCAAAAACATATAGATATGATATGTTTGGATTAAAAACACGCTCAGAAAGTTAAAACGAAGAGAGGTACAGAAAAGCGTGCTATCCTTCTCAGCGCAAGTACTACCCCGCTCTTCTTGTCAATTTCACTGCCTTTGTCGAGCGTGGTGGACTGACGAAGCTACTTGACTAAATGTTGTATTTTCGCCTTACGCGACTTGTTGTTTCTTCTTCTAAATTTGAATATTTTTGAGTTGAACTGATTGATTTTGTGTCTTTTTGTTGTTGTTTAGTTTTGCGCATAACCTTTTTCTTTCTTTTTTAAAATTTGAATTATAATTTTGTGTTACAGATTTTTTTTTCTTGTTTTGTTTTGCATAATATGTAATAACCTGACTGTTTGCCATCTTTATTTATTTCTAGATTGCAAGTTTGATTTTCACCACTATAAGCCGTAGGCTTGCTGTTGTTACATTCAGTCAAGTTTTGACTAAATGTTTTAACATAGACTGGTGTCTGATATCTTTAATTTGTTCCAGTAATCATTTCTGATTCATGAATCTTAGTGCCAGGAACCATGAAAGATTCCAGATAACTTAGTGCCAGCTTTATCTGTCTCATTTCAGTTCTTCGGCAAGAGGAGAGAGGGTAGCCAGAGATGACGAACCTTGACTGTGAACTTTGTACCGGCGCTTGGTGTGAAGTTTCGAAACACATTATTCCTGAAAATCAGAAACAATGACAGGGGCAAATATGTGGAAGAATAAACATGCAACCGTTCATAAATGTCTTTCCTGTAGCTTTGTTGGAATGGGTGTCCACACACACACACTCTGACACACACACACACACACACACACACACACACACACACACACACACACACACACACACACACTCTGACACACACATAACAACTCATACACTCACACACACTTGCTTGCTTGTCTTGCATGCCTCTGTCCGGTGTAACTTCTTGTGATATCAATACAGTCACATCCCCGCCCATATCATACTATCAAAGACTTTGTAAATTATATATCTGAATAATACACTGTTTCTAGGATGCAATTGAAATTGACTTTTATTCATCTTAGTGAAAACGTAAACAAATTTAAGGAAACTATGGTTAGAATTAAGTGATCCCCCCCTATTGTCACCAGCAGCAAAAAGAACCCAGTTTACAGTTGCGAAAAATCAACCAGACAAGCTTCCTCCGACCCCCAAAACCAATAGGAAGATAACAGTGGCGCTCGTCAGAAATATGGTGAAGGAGTAAAACAGGAAGCGACGGCCACTTCCTTCCATGACATCATTTCCGGTGCTGAAGTCGAGGCTCGGGAAGGTGAAAAGGCCACGGACAGGGGCCTGCTCTTGCCGGTTGGAAGTCCGAAGTCGGTGGATTCCATTGTGGTTGCCAGTGGGAGAGGCGATCGAGGATTGTCATTTTCAGCGTCGCAGGTCAGTGGTGTCACCTGTATGATAAACAGCACGTACGTGTAAAGACAGGTCCCAGCGAAGAGAGCACTGTGAACTGTCAGAGGGTTTGACGTCACACAAAGGAATTACAAGAGGTCTCGATCATAGTTAGTCAAAGCGGGCCGTGACAAGCTTCGTCTTCAAAATTGGCCATTTTCACGTGCGAGTAATGTAGCTAAATTTAACCCTCGACTTGGGCATTTGGATTACTGTGAAGTCTGTCGACTGCGGTTGTCCCCGGATGACAGAGATTCGCTCTTGAAACGCCTGTCATTAACTAGGCGAAGTCGACTACGCGACGGGAGCAGTGGCGTGATGGTAAGACATCGGCTTCCTAATCGGGAGGTCGTGAGTTCGAATCCCGGTCGCTGCCGCCTGGTAGGTTAAGAGTGGAGATTTTTCCGATCTCCCAGGTCAATTTATGTGCAGACCTGCTAGTGAAGTTAACCCCCTTCGTGTGTACACGCAAGCACAAGACCAAGTTCGCACGGAAAATGATAAATGTTTGTGTGTGTCTGTGTATGTGTGCGTTTGTTTGTGCGTTTATGTGTGTGTGTTGGAAGCAATTATATATACAAATTCTCCCAATTTAGTTTGTACATTGTCTACTTGCAAAAGTTGACTTGGTACATCATATGAATATATAGGTCGATTAATTTCACTCATGAAAGATTATCGTAATTGGTTGTTTTCTATGCAGTTATCTAGAAAATGTATTTCATCTTCTAGTACTCCACATGTTTCACATAATCTATTCTCCCTAGGTGTATTGCTGTATCTACCAGTTTCCATTTTTTTGAGTCACTTGAGAAAAAGTGACTCTATGTAATCGGTCAGTGTTAGTCTGTCCGGCCGGCCGTCCGTTGACACCACCTTAACGTTGGACTTTTCTCGGAAACTATCAAAGCGATCGGGCTCATATTTTGTTTAGTCGTGACCTCCAATGACCTCTACACTTTAACGATGGTTTCGTTGACCTTTGACCTTTTTCAAGGTCACAGGTCAGCGTCAAAGGAAAAATTAGACATTTTATATCTTTGACAAAGTTAATCGGATGTGATTGAAACTTTGTAGGATTATTCTTTACATCAAAGTATTTACATCTGTAGCCGTTTACGAACGTTATCAGAAAAACAAGGGAGATAACTAGCCTTTTCTGTTCGGCAACACACAACTTAACGTTGGGCTTTTCTCGGAAACTATAAAAGTGACCGGGCTCAAATTTTATGTGAACGTGACTCATTGTGTTGTGAATAGCAATTTCTTCCTGTCCATCTGATGCCTCATATAATATTCAGAACTGCGAAAGTGACTCGATCGAGCGTTTGCTCTTCTTGTTTTAAATATTTTTTGTATGTGTGTGTGTGTGTGTGTGTGTGTGTGTGTGTGTGTGTGTGTGTGTGTGTGTGTGTGTGTGTGTGTGTGTGTGTGTGTGCATATCAAACCGAGCGTTAACCAGCAGAGAAAGTTAAAAAAAAAATGTAAAAAAAAAAGAAAAAAAAACCAAGTTGCGTAAGGCGAAATTACTACATTTAGTCATAGACCAAATAGCCTGGACCGCCAACTCGTCACGTGACCCTTCGAGGTTACGACGCTCGATTTTCACAGGGGCGCTCAGCGTCCGGTTTGAAAGACAGTGAAAAGAAAGCACGCTCCAGTTATTTGTGACAATGGGAGGTGACAATGAACTGGATTTTCCAAAACTCCAAACTAAACTTAACAAAACTCATCGAAAAACATGTTCCATATGCACTTTAGCTGAGTTTATTTTAGCATTTTCAGAACTTACCTCGGCAACTTCGTCCATGTTTACAATCGACACCGGATATGACATCCCCCTGATTTCTGAAAGGCCAAGAAGAGCGGGGTAGTAGTTGCGCTGAGAAAGATAGCACGCTTTTCTGTACCTCTCTTCGTTCCTAAATCGGGGTGGCCGCTACCTCGTAATAGAGAGAAAGAGCGGAGAGAGAGCTAGTTGGCGGTCCAGGCTATTTGGTCTATGATTTAGTCAAGCTGTGGAACTCACAGAATGAAACTGAACGTAGTCCGCCGCTAGTGCAAAAGGCAGTGAAACTGAGTGACGAGCCTGTTTGGCGCGGTAGCGATTGCGCTGTGCTTCATAGCACGCTTTACTGTACCTCTCTTCGTTTTAACTTTCTGAGCGTGTTTTTAATCCAAACATATCATATCTATATGTTTTTGGAATCAGGAACCGACAAGGAATAAGATGAAATAGTTTTTAAAACGATTTCGGAAATTTAATTTTGATCATAATTTTTATATTTTTCATTTTCAGAGCTTGTTTTTAATCTAAATATAACATATGTATATGTTTTTGGAATCAGAAAATGACGAAGAATAAGATGAAATTGTTTTTGGATCGTTTAATAAAAATATAATTTTAATTACAAGTTTCCGATTTTTAATGACCAAACTCACTCATTAGTTTTTAAGCCACCAAGCTGAAATGCAATACCAAACCCCGGCCTTCGTCGAAGATTGCTTTGCCAAAATTTAAATCAATTCAATTGAAAAACGAGGGTGTGACAGTGCCGCCTCAACTTTTACAAAAAGCCGGATATGACGTCATCAAAGGTATTTATTGAAAAAAGGAAAAAAAAATGTCCGGGGATATCATACCCAGGAACTCTCATGTCAAATTTCATAAAGATCGGCCCAGTAGTTTAGTCTGAATCGCTCTACACAGACACACAGACACACACACACACATACACACACACACACACACACACACACACACACACACACACACACACACACACACACACACACATAATAATAATAATAATAATAATGTGTTTGATAATGTTTGGCATGAAGCCCTGTTATTTAAGTTACGTAAGGTTGGAATCAGAGGAAAATGTTATAAAATAATAGAAAACATGTACAACAATACAACTGTGTGCACACAAATGATAAATGGATATTCCCATGACATAACAGTTAAGAAGGGAGTACATCAAGGAAACTTTGTTTAATATATTTATAAATGACATAGTTAAAGATATGCCAGATTTTGATTCACCTTCTATCAAAATTAACTCAAACGATAAAATATCATGTTTATTAGATGACATGGTTATGTTATCAAAAACAAAGGTGGGCATACAACAAAAATTGGATTATTTAGACATGTATTGTCGTAAATGGGGATTAGAAATTAATAAAGATAAAACTCAGATGGTGTTTTTTTGCAAAATAACCCCCACAATAAAGACAATATTCAAATGCGGTGAAAATATAATCAAAACAACCGACCAATACAAATATTTAGGCATGATATTTAATCAAAATGGTAAACTAACTTTGGCGCAAGAACATTTAAGTAAACAAGGAAATAAAGCAGCATATTCTCTTCGAAAAACATTTAGAAATGAAAATGTGCAAATTGATACAATATTTCATTTATTTGATTCATTGGTTAACCCCATTTTAACATATGGAGCAGAAATTTGGTTCCCTTACATGTTCACGAGCAAAAACGATACCAATGACATTGAAAACTTTTTTGAAAGATGTATTTCGAATGAATGTCTTCACGAATCTGTCCATGTTAAATTTTGTAGATTTATTCTTGGTGTGCACAAAAAAGCCATGTGGATTCCAGTTTTAGCAGAAATAGGAAGATTTCCTTTAGGACTAAACATGTTATCACAAAGCATATCGTATTGGGCACATATTTTGAAAACGGAGAATAAATCACTTATTCATCAAATATATGAAGAAATGTTAAACCAAGCGCCAAAAAATCCGTGGCTAACTTTCATCAAAGAGCTTTTGTACAAAATAGGTTTTAAACATGTATGGCTTAATCAATATACATTTGACATCGGTAAACTACAAAACGCCATACAAGAAAAGTTAAGGATTAACTACATAAAGTTTTGGGAGAAAATTAAATGTGAAGGTCGTCCAAGGCTGAAATTTTATTCCTCTGTAAGCAAGACATACGAAGTTCAGCCATACCTTATAAGCATTACGAATATTAAGCATAGACATTTACTGAGTAAATTAAGGACAAGTACACACTCTTTAAAAATTGAAACTGGAAGACATAATAACATACCAAGAGAAAATCGTTTATGTAATAAATGTAACGTTATTGAAGATGAAATTCACTTCCTAGACGGATGTCAAAAGTTCACTGAACTGCGAAATGATTTTATAAAGGATCTATCAAATATAGATATAAAGTATTCCAACAAACAAGTATTTTGCGAAGACAGAATACAAATTCGTCTAGGAAAGTTTATTTCAGATTGTTTTAATCGCTCTTTGTGTCAATAACCAATTTGGTTCCGACAATAAAATATATTCTATTCTATTCTATTCTATTCTATTCTATTCTATATATACACCACGACCCTCGTCTCGATTCCCCCCTCTATGTTAAAACATTTAGTCAAAACTTGACTAAATGTAAAAAGAAGGGCAAGTCGCACCCCGCACCGTGAATTTTGTGAAATCGAACTTCGAGCGTTGGCTTGTTGGCTTTTGTTCGTTCTGGGTCAAAGACCACCATGTGTGTATGCGTTTGCTTGTGCGTGTATGTGTGTGTGTGTGCGTATATTACCCAATATTGACGGACTGTGTGATGATATCTTCTGCTATGGTCTGTTGAGACAGTGATATCAAAATCTCGACCTCCGGTCTCGATTTTGATATCACTGTCGAAACAGACCAATGGCAGAAGATATCATCACACAGTCAGTCAATGTTAGATATATTGCTAATTCTCTGGACATTTTGTATTTTCTGTAAAGAAATTACAAAAGTATTTGTCTCAGGTTTGGCTGTTCCATATTCCTCCCTCTGATTTTTTCTTTTTGTTCACTCTTTTCTTGTACTTTTCAGTATTTTAAAATGTCTTTCCTTTTAAAAAGTCTTCACTTGCTCAACTAAATTCTGGGATAATTACATTTTCATATATATTTGTTTGTTTTTAAATTTAGGTGTTTTTGTTTTTGAAGTGGGGAAGCAATAAAGAGGTCGTCGATATCAAAACTGATATCGACGGAAATGTCGATATCACTTTTGCACTGAGCTCAGTTTTGCCCAATTGACCAATGGAAATCCACGTAAAATATGAAATAGCAATATATGTGTGTATATATGTGTGTGTGCGTGTGCGTTTATGTGTGTGTGTGTGTATGTATGTGTGTGTGTGTGTGTGTGTATGTGTGTGTGCGTGTAAGTGTGTGTTAGTGAGTGTAAGTGTGTGTACGTGTGTGTTAGTGTGTGTGTATGGGTGTGTGTCTGTGTGTGTAATGTATGTGTGCACGTGCGTGTGTGTGTCTGTGTGTGTGTGTGTGCGTTTGTTTGTGCGTTTATGTGTGTATATATATATATATATATATATATATATATATATATATAATCATTATATGTATGTGTGTGTGCGTTTATGTGTGTGTGTGTGCGTGTGTTTGTGCGTTTATGTGTTTGTTAGTTTATGTATGTGTGTGTGTGTGTGTGTGCGTGCATGTGTGCGTGCGTGTGTGTGTGTGTGTGTGTTTGTGTGTGTGTGTACATCCGTGCGTGTATATGAAGTATGTGAAGTAAGACCGGCACGGTTGGCCTGGTGGTAAGGCGTCCGCCCCGTGATTGGGAGGTCGTGGGTTCGAACCCCGGCCGGGTCATACCTAAGACTTTAAAATTGGCAATCTAGTGGCTGCTCCGCCTGGCGTCTGGCATTATGGGGTTAGTGCTAGGACTGGTTGGTCCGGTGTCAGAATAATGTGACTGGGTGAGACATGAAGTCTGTGCTGCGACTTCTGTCTTGTGTGTGGCGCACGTTATATGTCAAAGCAGCACCCCCCCTGATATGGCCCTTCGTGATCGGCTGGGCGTTAAGCAAACAAACAAACAAACAAAATGTGAAGTAAGGGAGTTATGTTGGTAACAATTGAAACATGCAGCGTCATTGTTTCACATTCTGAATGCATCGTTGTGTACATTATTCTTCATTCGCGCTCTCTTCGTTTTGCCTAATTTGCAGAAACACAGACGAAAACACGCACGCGCATTCACAAAAATCCGAATAACTGGTGAGTACACAACTTGCTAAGCATTATGTATTTTATTCCAGTATTTTGACATTAAAGCTTGCAGTCGAGTGCAAACGACTCCGAGAGGCAATAAAACGTCTTCAAGGTGACAAGGACGTTAGTCTGTTATACGCCTTTTTACTGCTACTGTTCTTTTTTTCAACAGAGTAGGGCCGAGTGTTACACAGACAGTTGGTGGGCAGTTCTAAAGGCTGAAGGCCGTAGGACACTGCTTAGACATTTTTAAAACCCTTCTTGGTTGGACACTGAAAGTACAAGGGAGTAAATGAAGAAAAACTGTGTAATCCGGAAGGACAACTTCGTAATTTTTGTGTGCAGAGAATGAAAAAAAACACCTCTGGCTGCTAGCTTGCATAAAAGAAGCAACTAAGCAGTGAGACAGGAAGGGGGGGGGCACGCAAAACAGACAGACAAGCAGACAGACACCAACAACCCCGACGAATCATTCCAAGCTTCTGAGCCTCAAGAGAACTCGAGACAGTCCCGGAGACTCTCAGAGTGACGAAGAGTGAAAGCACAGCGTCGGAGATCCGTCAGATGACTGCGCCCCGCTGTAATAGGCACCGTCCCGTAGCCCCCGCCCGCCATCATCGCCGCTGGGTCCCCCATCATGGCGCGGGTCCGCCGCCAAACATAGGTCCGAGGAAAGATCTCATGGCGGCCAAAGCGTTTGGGCCGATCGGCAAAACGGGAGGCCCGGTCGTGTTCCCCGTGCCCATCAAATTCGCAATGAAGGCCACCATCCGGTTTGGTGCTGAAACCCCAAAGCAGACAGGGAGTGAGGTAAGGTAAAGGTAAAGGTGAGGTGAGGTAAGGTAAGGTAAGGTGACGTGAGGTGAGGTTAGGTAAGGTAAGGTAAAATGAGGTGAGGTGAGGTAAGGTAAGGTAAAATGAGGTCAGGTGAGGTAAGGTAAGGTAAGGTGACGTGAGGTTAGGTAAGGTAAGGTAAAGTGAGGTGAGGTGAGGTGAGGTAAGGTAAGGGGTAAGGTAAGGTAAGGTTAGGTGAGGGTCGACAGAGAGTCTGGAGTCTGGAGTCTGGATGGTTTATTGATTAGGCCTTGTGCCCATTTCAATTAGGGTCGACAGAGCGAGAGAGCGAGACAGAGAGAGAGACACAGAGAGAAAGAGAGAGAGAGACAGACAGACAGACAGACAGACACTTGCCATCGCTCATACAAGTCACAAATAAATTCCTTTCCGGGGACAATAATAATCAAGTTAATGAATAAGTCCCCAAACACCATCCCAGTATAGATAAATAAATCAACCAATCAATAAATCAATCAATACATACAAATAAATGAATAAAGAAATAAATAACATAACAAATCTCTGAATGTAAAAATCAATAAATCAATCAATTCATTAATTGATTAATTAATCAATTAGTAAATGAATCAACAAAATAAATAAATGATAAGTACAATAAATAAATAAATAAATAAATAAATAGATAATAAATAAATACATAAATAAATACAAAAGTAAATAAACAAACAAATAAATAAATAGACGAAGACAAAAAAAAAGTGAGGTCGGTTAAGTACCTTCTAAACATATCTCAATTGCTGTACACACACGCACACACACACACACACACGCACACACACACACACACGCACACACGCACGCACACACACACACACGCACGCACACACACACACACGCACACACACACACACACACAAATACACACACACGCACATACACGCACGCACGTGCACACATACATTACACACACACACACACACCAGGGGCGGATCACAACAATTTTAAGGGGGGGGGGGGGCAAATTTCTTTTAGGGACAGATCGACGACGCGAAGCCCCCCCCCCCCCCCCTCATCTCCGAAAAATAATGATAAAAACAAGGAAAATTGAGCAATCTAGTGCAACCTCAGCCGACAAATTACCCAAGTACCTTCCAAAACCGTCATTATAGAAGACTAAGGCCGGCTTTTAGGGGGGCCCGGGGGCACAAAGGACAATTTTGATAAAAACTAGGAAAATGAAACAATCTGGCGCAAACTGAGCCATCATGTTTTCTTTATTTTCAAATTTGTTTCTTTATTTAAAAAAACCAAACTTTTTGTTCTCCATTTTTGTTTTTAGGCTTGGGGGAGGGGGGGGTCCGGAAACCCAGGAAACCCCCCCCCCCCTGGATCCGCCGCTGCACACGCACACACACACACATACACACACCTTACCCCCCTCCTCTCACACACGCAACACACACACAGACGCACTGACGTAAACGTGACTAACTAAAATAGACACACCCCTCACTACCTACCCCCCCCCCCCCCCAACACACAGACACGCACGCATGACACCTGCACAGTCGCATATTATCAACATAAAGAAAATGTGCAGACATATTGGTGACATAAGATGAAGTGATGAATGTCCCACCAAGGCTTATTATTCATTCGCAGATTTCCTTTCAGTTACAGTCTTATCTATCACCCTATACAGCACATATTTACATAACCTTCTTGTAACCTTCGCTGCATCATGTTTCGAACTGTATACTCCGGAAAAAGAAAGTCGCCTACATTCCATGCTTTTTAAGCAGCATTAAACATGAATTACAAGGGTCATCCTCGACAGACGTCTCCCAAAAAGGTATAAACATTCTACTACGTTTGCAGATACAGAATATCCGCATAAAGATGAATATGCCACTGTTTGTTTGGAAGTGCTGGTTATCAAATAGAATAAAATAGAATAACATAAAACTAAATAAGACGGACGCAGTGGCCCCGTGGAAAAGACGCCGGTGTAACACGAAATGTTTACTCCACGAAAAATTTACTCCAGAGTAAAATTTTCGTACGAAATTCTTACTCCGAGTACACCTTCCGTACGAGAAAAGAACTCCCTAAGTAATTTTCTCGTGTAATGGGGGAGTACTTTTTTTCGTAAAGGGAGTAACATTTTCGTACGAAATTTTTACTCCGGAGTAAAAATCTCGTGGGAGTAATTTTCTCGTGTTACACTGGCCTCCCAAGCGGAGGGTCGTGGGTCCGAATCCCGGCCGCGCCTGGTGGGTTGCTGGTGGCGATTTTTCCGATCTTAAAGGTCAACTAATGAGCAGACCTGCTAGTGTCTTATCCCCTTCGTGTGTACACGCAAGCACAAGACCAAGTGTGCACAGAAAAGACCATGTAATCCATGCCAGACTCCGGCGTTTTATAGAAACACGAACATTCCCAGCATGCTTCCCCCGAAAGCGGCGTATGGCTGCCTAAATGGCGGGGTAAAAACTGCCATACACGTAAAAACCCACCCGAGCAAAAAAACCGGTATCGTATAATACTCTCTAGTCCTTAAAAGGCCAAGTACCTGTGGGATATGAAACACCATTTTATCGATCGTGCAAAAAACACGAATGTATGTGTGGAGTTTCAGCCCATGAACGCAGAAGAAGAAGAAGAAGAAGAAAAAATAAAATAAAATAAGATTAAAAAATATTTTTTTTTAAAACACACACAAAAACACAACATAATAATCTAAAACACAATACAAAAAAAAAGAACAAAAACATGAACAAATCAATAAACTGTTTCAAGCCTCACCCGGCTGAGCAGCTACATGCACGAAAAGGCAGGACAGGACCAGGACAGCGATCATCACAAGCTTCATCATCTTCAACTGAAAGTCAAAGCAATCCTTTTTATGGCTGGTGTAAGTAAAACAACGTTTTCTTCGAAGTCTGAAGCACGAACGGTTTCATTTAATGCTATTAATCGCTATTGCAAGTGTGTTCCATAAGGTTAGAACTGGGTTTTTTTTCATTAGAAGAATCGTTTTGTAAACCCTTTGAGACAAACTGGGGCTTTAATCAGGCTAAAAGGTCGATCTTCAACGCGCTTGCTTGTTTGGAGGAGCCGCCTTGCTGTGAAGATGTCAGTAAGTGTGTTCATGACCCAAACAGGAAGGAGTGTGCCTTGAAGCCTGCCATTATATCTGTCATTGTCGAGGGACACATTAATTAATGACATTACATTGTGTCATATTGTCCTGTTATGAAGAAAACCAGATTGTCTCAAATCACACTGGTGAAGACGGACATTCATTAAACTGACACATTAAACTGACACATTAAACACGTACATGTTAATTTACTGTGCCACAGATTAATGTACGGTTAAACATACAGATACCAAGTGTGTTATGTAGTGCTATTTTTTTTATTGATTAAAAGGGCACGCTTAAGCGTCTTCCAAAACGTAAAACAAAAACGAGAAGAAAAAAAACAAGAAAAACCAACAACACGTACATCGTTCGTCCAGTGCGGTATAACATACCAGCATGGTCGTATACTTTGGATTAATACGACGTTTTCACAACTAGTAAGTGTTTCCTCTGAACACAATCTTTGACAAGGCGAGGAATTGCTTCTTGTGTGTGTGAGTAGTTAATTAGGATTATCCTACATACGTGAGAGAGACACTCGTGAGATAATAATCGTTCAAATCACACGTGTGTATAGGACGGGCGCTGTGGCGGGGTGGTAAGACGTCGGCCTCTTAATAAGAAGGTCTAGGGTTCGAATCCCGGTCGCGACCGCCTGGTGGGTTAAGTGTGGAGATTTTTCCGATCTCCCAGGTCAACTTATGTGCAGACCTGCTAGTGGTTTATCCCCCTTCGTGTGTACACGCAAGCACAAGACCAAGTGCGCACGGAAAAGATCCTGTAATCCATGTCAGAGTTCGGTGGGTTATAGAAACACGAAAATATCCAGCATGCTTCCTCCGAAAGCGGCGTATGGCTGCCTTAATGGCGGGGTAAAAACGGTCATACACGTACAATTCCACTCGTGCAAAAAACACGAGTGTACGTGGGAGTTTCAGCCCACGAACGGAGAAGAAGAAGACGACACGTGTGTATATCATGTAAATGAGGTCATGTCAAGCAAGTCTGACAGGGACCTGTTTTTCCACTGCTTATGATGCCAAAGTCACCAAGACAAACGTCATTATAGAAATAAAAATTGTGCTCGCTAATTACCCTCGATGGATTTTTAGAACTAACACGTCACGCCACACTTTCAGGGTGACGTTTCTTTACTTTGACGTAACAGATTGCACGAGACTTTAGAAGAGATCGAGGTTCCAAAACAAGCGTCTTCAATTCAGCTGCCTCGACTGCAGGACATTATCAGTAAAATACACGTAAATACAGTATGTAGGATAAACAGAATACTACATGGCTTGCTGTTTCGTACCAGATTTACACTCGTTGATTTTTCAAATAGTGAACAGCTCGCTTTCGCTCGCAGTTCAATATTAAAAAAAACCTCTTGTAAATCTGGTACGACACAGCAAGCCATGTATGTAGTATTCTCTATATCTCAGACTAAACCGGCCTGATCCTAAAATCCATGGTGTGTAATTACTGATTACTAGCCCGTCGGGTGCCAAGAGGGAGCGTGTACGCTCGTGACCATTTTCTTCTGAGGCTTTCATGGGAACTCGCACAAATTGTGCTTAACGTGTTTAACCACAAGACGAAGACGAAAAACCCGTTTGCGCTGCACTAATAAACTCGTTTAAATTAAAACTAGTATCTTCTATTATCTAATTATCTATTACATATATACTGAAAGGCATAAATTCTGCAAATAGTGCATTGAACGATTTTGCTCTCAAACGAAAATCAGATTGAACCTGTAATTTGTAGTTGACATCTTGAGTGTCGGAGCAAATGTTTCACGCTGTCAGCGTGCGCTTTGCAGTATTGCTGATCCAGCCACAGCTCACTGTGCTAATAAAGACAATGGGCTGAACGGGAGACAATAACGTAAAAAAGATAGTGTATGGCCCTATAAAATGCAACAGGCTGTTTGGCTGTATCAGATATCGCAATCATGCCACGACTTGATGAAGGAGAGAGACAGCAAGTGATTGGGATGCTTAGAGCTGGCCAAAGCATTGAACGTGATGAACACTGAACGGTTTCCGAAATCATTGCGCTTGGACTCAGTCACCTTTTTTGAAAACTTGTCATTTCATGATGTTCTATTCAAAATCAATGAAGCGAAGGTTTATAAACACTAAAATGGCCAATAAATAAAATATTCAAACATTGAAAACATTCACCACTGAGTTGATTTTTTGTGATTTTTTAAAGTTCAGTTTGCGGAATTTATGCCTCTCGGTATATAAACATAATATGGATGTAAGTGTGTCTGTCTATCTAGTGTGTCTGTGGTCGCCATACCTCAGAGATGGCAAGACAAGACAAGACAAGACAAGACAAAATCTTTATTATCGAGGGTAATAGATAAGCAAGAATATTGCTTTTTTACATCCAGCCCTCGCCCTAATATATTATAATAATATATTATGATATAATATATTATAATAACTAAGAGGCAGGAGCAAGATAGTGTGCATGCACACTGCCTTAGAGCCGCAGATGTGCACCTGGGTTTTAGTTTCTTTTTAATTAGTAATTACATTTTTAATTTAATTGCTAGTAATTCATTGTTTTCTTTCTCAGATTATGAACCTCCCCTTTATTAAATACAGCATAATATCTAAAGCAAATTCAGTCCAATGCATAGTGTTCACCTATGGCAAGCACATAATACCAGTGACTTTAGAGACTCTCTATTGCTCATATGAGAAGAAGAAATGAAGAAGAAAATAATTAACCAGACAGTTCAGGAAATGTGAAGAAGCAAAGGGAGGTAACTATTTCTGTACTTTGTAATACATTGAAGGGAGGTAACTCCTGTCATAGATTTAAAAGAAGGCTGTTCACATGAAAACTGCTGGCTGTGTGAATAAATGTGCATGTACATGCAGTTCTCTGGTTAGGAAAACTCTCAATATATTTGTGTGCAAAGGATTTACAAGTTTCGCAAATGGCAAATGCCCCCTGCTTAAGTCCCTCCCGCGAGAACACCAAGTGCATTCCGCTAGTCTGGTCGCGAAATAATCGTCGCCCATTTGGGTTGACTGACTCGAGGGTTAGTGATCCAATGTCATTCAAACTCATTTTCCTTAAATATCAATGTTTCTTATGCATTCTGCCTAAAACCTGAATAGAAATCTAGAAAAACAGAAATGTCCGAGCAAAATGGAAACAGGTAGCCTACATCTTTTATGGACCTGCCTGCAATATTTCCTTTATATTTAGTTAAGCTTTGAGTAAATGTTTTAACATAGACGGAGAATCGAGACGAGGGTGGTGGTGGTGTGTGTGTTTGTGTGTGTGTGTGTGTGTGTGTGTATGTGTTTGTATGTGTGTGTGTGTGTGTGTGTGTGTGTGTGTGTGTGTGTGTGTTGAGCCGGGGTTGACTACTAGTATACATATTTATGAGTGTTAGTTTGCGTCTGACGTCATATAGCTCTAAGAAGGGAAATCTTGTGTTCAATCAGTACATATAGTGCACGATGAAAGACACGAATGACAGTGGTAAAGAAAGTACAAGAGGCTATGTGTCGACGGGCGATAACCGAAGCAGTTTTTTTCTCCCATTTATATTTCAATTCCACGCATTTCTTTTTTCCCTTTTCATGTGTCCAACGTCGGATGTTATTTATTTTTTATTTTTTTATTCGGCATTAAACAAATAAACAAAACCCGACTAAAACAGGTCAAATAAATACCGACACAATGTAATGGTTCTTGATGTACTGTTATCTCTATTGTTTTAATAAAAAAAAATTTTTTTACTCCACACAAATAGAAAATCTGGACACTTACCTGTTAGGTTTTGATGACAGGAACAGGTAAAAGACAGAGACAATGAGAAGATATGACCAGTAGTAGTTGACTGTTCCTTTTGTGATAGGCGGGGACTTCTGGTAGAGAGACAGACATCGCTTTGCCTTTTAAAGATCACCGCTGACGTTACGTCATCAAGCTTTGTCACGCGCGGAGTCATGACATTTTAATATTAATTGCGGCAGATATATCTAAATATTTTTTTTGCTCAGTTTATTATATCCCTGCCTTTTCTTTCGAAAGTAATAGGGCAGAATAGAGACGGGGGGGGGGGGGGGGGGGTGGGAGTGGGGGGTATGTGGGTTAAAGTTGGAGAAAGTGATAGAAGGTGACAGAATAGTTCCTTTTGAGGAAACGATTGAAGAGTACAGGCCTTGTCACATTTGCGTTATGCAGGGTGTCACACTTGCCTTACGCTTATGCATGAGCTTATAAATGTCAAAATCATAAGCTTTGGGAGTCATTCTCCAAAACTGGTTAACATAAGTGGGAATATGGACCAAATATAAAGCTTGATTAATTACACATTATCATGCTTCCATTTGAAACTTCGAGGACGTCATCGTGGATTGACGCCCGACCAAAGCTAATTGAAGCCCGACGGAGCGAAGCGTTTAATGTTTTTTTTTCTAAATAAAAAAGGAATTTTTTTACATGCTTACAAATAAACATTGGCACGTACATAATCATAATGGTGAGACATTGGCTATGTCCAAGCAATCGGGGTCTGCATTTTCGCCGGTAGCAAAGGGCGTTACGAACGTACCCTTCCAAAATGTTAACTACACCTTCTTTTTTCGTGAATGACGTCATTATTCACGACAAATTGTGAAAAAAAACCTTCACGCATCTGTATGGCTGGGTGATTAACAAAGGGACAAACGTGAAAATGTATGCTTTTATTCAGTTGAATTGATGTTAGCTTATAATGAAAACGGCCGTTACGAACGCATGATGTGTGACACAAAACACTCTCTGAGACATCAAATTCGTCCAAAGTGTGTCCTCGGTTGAATGAATGCATTTTCTGCATCTTCAAGCTGCACTTGTTGACTTGATAGCAAAAGAATTAATGATTGTATAGAAATTCATATGGTTACACTTACAGAGGTCGGAATACTAGCGTGACAACATTCCATGCGTACGTAACGCTGTTTTCAACTTCATTTTTGGGGGTCTCAAACACAAAGGACATAACAACAATTGCACAGGAATGAACCTTTATCGTTTCACAAAGTGACTTTTCAACAAATCATCCAAAATCAACCTATCGTATAAATGAACTGTAGCTTCCAATACATATATGTACCGAGCCTGTTCCCATTTTTCTGACGCCATTTTAGTTGATTTACTGACATTTTTTACACTATAATAAATATCAAAATACAAATATAATCATTCATTTTGCTGTGGGTGCTTCTTCTAACATATCTTTATCCAGATAAAAAGGGGGAAAGGTCTAACCACATTTGCTTCTGTGAAAATTTCATTTTAAATGACCGACCTAAGAATTCACCAGCTTTGGAGAATGACTCTTGGACCAGTTGAGTTCTATTTCTCTATGTAGATTTCATAACGCAGAGCAAATTAACCAATCAGGAGAGACCAGGGGCCAGTTTCACAACACAGAAACACAGACGGTCGACTGCCGCGGTTGAACCACAGGCGGAAGGTATAATATCGTTCACTGGGCCACTACTTTTATAGTCTTTATATAAAAGTAGAGGTCCAGTGAACGATACCTTCCACCTGTGGTTGAACCAGTGACATACAGAAATCCAACACAATCAGGTTTCACGAAGGAGATGCCAGTCAACTGACTGTTCGTCTTTGCACGGGCAGTGTTGCTCTCCTCTAGCACCATTGTCGGACAACCGCGTTAATCCGACAGAAAATGGGATTGTCCGTAGAAGAATACTCTCATTATGTTTGGATTCTGAAGCATAGGCCCTATGTGGTGATCGAGTTTGGCTCACGTAAGTGTAGCCTATGCGATGCTAACTTTTGTCTGTCTGTGCGTGCGTGGGTATGTATGTATGTATGTCTGTTGTAGAAACTTTAACATTTGACTGAACACCGAAATACTAATTTTACCTGGTTATTATCCAAGCAACAGCTTCAAAGTATTGAAGCAATGATCAACATTTTGTCGGCACGTATGTAGTTAAAGTGTGTATCCAAAGAAAACGGGTGGTGGTTTTTTTTTTTTTTTTGGGGGGGGGGGGGGGTAAAAACAGGTGACTGGTTTGTGTCGTGTGTGGTATGTAGACCAGGTCAGGGGTCAATGTTAGGTCAGATCGCGTGAATGATTGTGGTATAGATATCACCGAGCTGCAGTTCGCCGATTCGGAGAAGACGATTTCACATTGTTCGGTTTCGTAGCAGAAAAATAGATAAAGAAGATACCAAAGGAGATTTCCTGCAGGTTAATAATCTGCACAGCGTGTTTCCAGTGTCTGCGCGAGGAAGCGCTGTCGAAAGCGCAGTGTTGATCTGGCCAGACATACCACAGACATACATACATACGCACGCACGCACGCACGCACAGACAGACAAAAGTTAGCATCGCATAGGCTACACTTACGTGACCCAACAAGCTCAGAAAGTTAACAAGAATACAGAAAAGCGCGCTTTCCTGCTTGGCACAATACGCCACCGCGCTAATCTGGCGTGTCAATGTCACTACGTTTTGCACGTGGAAGGTGAGCGATTTCCTTCACGCGGGGATTGACCAAGCTGTCCTGTCTTGGTGAAAAAGTACAGTGCGTTCAGTTTCATTCCGTGTGTTCAACAGCTTGATTAGACCTTTTTCACTTAAATTTTGGCGCATGCGCTGTGAAGTTTATTGTCAGATCTACCGGAACTAGGGGGCAAAAGGAACAAGTCGCGTAAGGCGAAAATACAATATTTAGTCAAGTAGCTGTCGAACTCACAGAATGAAACTGAACGCAATGCCATTTTTCAGCAAGACCGTATACTCGTAGCATCGTCAGTCCACCGCTCATGGCAAAGGCAGTGAAATTGACAAGAAATTGACAAGAAGAGCGGGGTAGTAGTTGCGCTAAGAAGGATAGCACGCTTTTCTGTACCTCTCTTTGTTTTAACTTTCTGAGCGTGTTTTTAATCCAAACATATCATATCTATATGTTTTTGGAATCAGGAACCGACAAGGAATAAGATGAAAGTGTTTTTAAATTGATTTGGACAATTTAATTTTGATAATAATTTTTATATATTTAATTTTCAGATCTTGTTTTTAATCCGAATATAACATATTTATATGTTTTTGGAATCAGCAAATGATGGAAAATAAGATAAACGTAAATTTGGAACGTTTTATAAATTTTTATTTTTTTTTACAATTTTCAGATTTTTAATGACCAAAGTCATTAATTAATTTTTAAGCCACCAAGCTGAAATGCAATACCAAAGTCCGGGCTTTGTCGAAGATTACAATTTGGTTGAAAAATGAGGGCGTGACAGTGCCGCCTCAACTTTCACGAAAAGCCGGATATGACGTCATCAAAGACATTTATAAAAAAAATGAAAAAAACTTTCGGGGATTTTATACCCAGGAACTCTCATGTCAAATTTCATAAAGATCGGTCCAGTAGTTTAGTCTGAATCGCTCTACACACACACACACACACGCACACACACACGCACGCACATACACCACGACCCTCGTTTCGATTCCCCCTCGATGTTAAAATATTTAGTCAAAACTTGACTAAATATAAAAATCGACAACGAGGCTTGGTGCAAAGTCAAGTGCGGAGACGACGAGGCAAACTGTTGTGTTTGCAACTGCAAGTGCAACAGTGGAATGAAGAAAGAGAATTACGGTGGACAGAATTTGTCATTGTATGGCTTTCTGGGCCCGTATGCTTATGGGGGAAGTTCGCGACAACTCCCGAAGTTTTGAGTGACATCGGAAGTACTTGCCTCACTTTCGTATGCATGGGCCGGAAAAAGGGTTTACCTCGAAGCAAAGCGAGGAAGTAACTCAGGGTATTTTGCGACTACTTCTAAAGTTTTGAGTGACATCGGAAGTACATCCTCACTTTCGCATGCATGGGACGAAAAAAGAGTTTACTTTGGAAGCTAACGAGGAAGTAAATGAGGGTAAATGTACTACAGCCAGACCCAGTAGTAAACACGCTACTTCCACAGTTTCTCAGTGCAAAAAGGCAGGGCTTTTCTTCAGTTTTTCATGTCAAACCGAGCTGACGCTCCCAAAGAGAGAAAATAGAGATAACATATTTATATGTTTTTGGAATCAGGGAATGATCAAGAATAAGATGAACGTAAATTTGGATCGTTTTATAAATGTTTTTTTTTTTTTACAATTTTCCGATTTTTAATGACCAAAGTCATTAATTAATTTTTAAGCCACCAAGCTGAAATGCAATACCAAAGTCCGCCCTTCGTCGAAGATTGCTTGGCCAAAATTTCAATCAATTTGATTGAAAAATGAGGGTGTGACAGTGCCGCCTCAACTTTTACAAAAAGCCGGATATGACGTCATCAAAGGTATTTATCGAAAAAAATCAAAAAAAATCCGGGGATATCATACCCAGGAACTCTCATGTCAAATTTCATAAAGATCGGTCAAGTAGTTTGGTCTGAATCGCTCTACACAGACAGACAGACAGACAGACAGACAGACAGACAGACAGACAGACAGACAGACAGACAGACAGACACACATACACCACAACCCTCGTCTCGATTCCCCCCTCTACGTTAAAACATTTAGTCAAAACTTGACTAAATGTAAAAACAACCAAACGCAAATGTACTACTACTTCTACGACTCGTTTGAATGTAAAACAGAAATGTAACACTATCTGTGACAATGACGGTTCTACGACTCGTTTGAATGACGGTATAGATCCACAACTACGAAAATTTGTGTCAGACTTTTTTGAACAGGAAAATATGCCTCTGTTCAACAGTAACCAAAACATGGAAGATGTTTCTGAAACTTTACAGAAATGTAACACTAGCCTATCTGTGACAATGTTGCTTTTGAATTGAACCCACATCAGCTTAAATCTGTGTCAGACTGTTTTGTTGAACAGGAGAGAATGTTCCTGTTCAACAGTGCCCAAATCACTGAATCTGACGTTTTTGAATCTTTTCTGTCATCTAACCCAATTGCTCATGACTTCATCGATCTTGAACATGCCTACTTTTCAAAGAAAGACAGACAAAAGCGAAATCTGCATGTTAGCCATCTGCCTGAAATGGTCAATGCACTTTTGTAAAATTGTCACAGCTGTTATGCACTTTTGTGAAATGGTCAGTGCTGTTGTGCACTTATGCAAAACTTGGTGCTGTGCTGTTAACATTTGAACAAAATGCATTTTGTTCAAATGTTTAGTGCAACTTGCTACTATATAATCGCTGTATGCGCTTTGTGGTAATATTGCACTGTTGTGAAAAGTTTGCGCTAAATGTTGGCACTATGCATCATTGTTTGGAGCACCCTCCTGTAGATGCACCATGCTGAAAAATGTACTTATGTGAAATGTTTCGTGTAAATTATTGTCACAATAATGTTTTGTGCGCCCCCATGTAGGGGAGAGTTACTGATTGCGTACCTGTTATCCATATCGTACCACCCCCATTCCCGCGAAATGACGAATGCCTGAAGCCCCTGCTGAAGTGTGGGGAGAGCCCCGTAGGAAAGAAGCATTCTTCCGGTGTCAACATGGCAGCTAGCGAGAAAACCACCAGCAAGAACGAAAAATTCACTTTTTTCGCATATTGATGTTATTTTCGTAGTGACAAATTTGTGTGACTATGCAAAGACTACATCACTGAGCAAATTAACTTGACTATACATTAATACCTTGTTGAGTGTAGGCTGCATTTGGATCAAAACATTGGCATTTGCTTTAAGCTACATGTGGAAGGCTAGATCTACTTATTGTCCAGCCTACCGAAGTCACGCATATCGTACCAGCCAGAGTCTTGATATAGTACCGGTGGTACGATAACAATGACTTCTGGTACGATATGCAGGATGACACAACCTCCTATTAATTGCCAAATGATCCATTTAGGAGTACTTATTAAGAAGTCTGAAGCCTGAAGTTGTTTAAGAAAAATGCTTTCCCCCTCGAACTGGACATCAGAGGACATGAAAAAATGTCTGGCAGCCATTGCAAACGGAATGGGCTTCAGCGCTGCTTCAAGAGTTATTGATATTGTACCACAAGGTCACTAATA
>NC_090250.1:10359895-10389895 GCF_037325665.1 Littorina saxatilis | reverse complement strand
TTGGATGGAAAACGGCATTATTACAGTCGGTCACTTGATGAGAGCCGATGGGTTTTTGTCATATAACGATTTTAAATTGAAACATCCAAATTTACAACTGAATTTTGTCTTTTTCGAGGGCGTTATGCGCTCAGTTAAGAATTTTCATAAAAGACTAAAGTTAGATGCAGTTTTAAACAATGTTTTTCATATTGGTGATGATGTTGTATGGAAACAAATAGCTAAAGGTGGAGTAAAACATATATATACCCATCTTGTGAAAAATGATGGCAATCTACAGTGCATGGAAAAATGGGCTAATTTATTGAATTTTGATGTAAATGTTGGAAAGGTATTTCTGACAATAAGGCGAACTACACAAGACACATACCTAAGGTGGTTCCAATATAGAATACTACATAGAATTTTTCCCACTCAACGCCTGTTATTTTTGATGAAAATTTCTGACACATCACTATGTAGCTTTTGTACACAGGAAGAGGAAACCTTAGAACATTTGTTTTGGGAGTGCACAAGAGTTAAGCTTTTCTGGTCTGATTTCACAGAATGGTTATGTCAAAATTTCACACATTGCAGTAATTTGAATTTGTCAAAAGAGCTAGTCATTTTAGGGTATTTAGACAACTTTCATACGGATGCTGTTTTTGATTTGTTTATTCTCCTTGCCAAACAAAGTATATTTGGAGCCAAATTAAATAAGACAGTCCCAACACTAAATGTTTTTGTGAAAATTGCTAAACAAAGGTTTTTGATCGAAAAGTATAATGCTAGTGTAAATAATTATTATGGTAAATTTGAAAAAGAGTGGTGTTTATATAGACACTTTTTTCATTGATGCTATAGGATAATTGTATTGATTGATTTCGTATGAACATTTTTGAATGTGATACCCCCTGACCCATTTACTCATAACAGGTTATACAATACTTTTATGCCGATAATTAAACCCCATGTATACTTGGAGGCTAAATTGTGACCACCGCCCCCACCTACCCCCCTCCCCTCCCCCCACCTCAGTTACAACCCCCCCCCCCCCCCCCCCCCCACAACCTCAGTTCCCCCCCCCCCTTCCATATCCCCTGTCTTTTCAACATCCCACCCTACTGTCTATGTCTGCGTCTTGTCTAGGTATGTACGTGTGTATGCGCTTTGTTGACAAACTCGGTGTATGATGTATGCTATGCTGTGTTTATGTGTATATAAAGGAAATAAAATGTAAAAAAAAAGAAAAAAAAAAGAAAAGAATAAAGGTAAAAAAAAATAAAAAAAATAAAAAAATAAAAAATAAAAAAATTTGTTTTCCTGGTTTTTTATTACAACACATTATACATTACATCACAATTCACATCGCCACATTCATACCAATAACATGCATACAAAGAATGATCTAGAACAGAGAGAGAAGTAGAGAGAGAGAGGGAGAAAGTTAAAGAGGCACTGTATAGGACCGTTTGACTACAACAACTACTAGACCTTTAAACAATTTTGATTCCTACTGCCAGTACTGGTACTCGCCATGCTTCTTCGCAGCAGTTTCAAAATGGCTCCCTGAACGCTTACGGAAATTGCCGGAACATACCGAAGAGGCGCTTGTCCCTTCTGTCTAATATATTCTGTGGGTGGATGGGGGTCGGGGGCAGTGGGGAGAGGGGGGGGGTGGAGCTGTCGGGGGAGGGGGGGATGGAGGGGGCAAAAGGGAGATAGACATCATTCGAAGCAAAACAGGAGAGTAAGGTAGAGAGAAAGAAGGGGGGTGGGGTGGGGGTGGGGTGGGGGTGGGGTGGGGGGTGGAGGATGTAAGAGAGGTAGAAGAAACATCATTCAACGTCAAACCCAGCACTGGATTAGTCCAGGAAAGAGGTGAGGCGTGGGTGGGATTAACGAGAGGGAAGGGAATGGGAGTACCGTAAACTACCTTGTAAACGCCCACCCGGCCTTCCCCCTCCCCAATTTTGCAAGATGACTTTGATCAGGACAAATTAACTCACTCAAATAATGATATTTCAGTGTGGCAAGTTTAGGATTTTTGTTCAGACACACGCGCTGCTGCTCGCAACGCCGCTGGTTTTATGGAGCAGATCTTGAGTCATCATTGTTATTTGCGATATGCGCATTTGTTCTACATGTAGAACTATGACACAAAGGGATTTTTGTGGTTAGTCGTGACGAGTCACTTTGCACGCACAAACGCGTGTCACAGAGAAAGAAACAGAGATGGTATATATGCATTTTTGCACAGAAACAACGCCTACGTACATTATCATAACAATTGATCAAATACCGCTATTTCCCACGAGGAACACTGAGATTCTACACAGGGTACAGTACCCAGAAAACGCACACCGTCACCCCTACTATGGAGCGAAATTGGTGCATAGGCGGGGCGTATACAAGGTAGTTTACAGTACTTGAGCATTGTGAGGAACGACAACTGATCTAACAAATCAAAACTTGACTAAATGTAAAAAAAAGAACGCTGCTCAATATTAATGAATCCAGTATATGAGGCGCGACGAGTGTCATTTATTTATTGGGCTAAGTCCTAGATGACAATTTAGTCAGCGTGCGTATGGCAAGCGAAGTTGTCCGAATGTAGGCCTACATTTTATTAAGCAAGAATATTCTCCATGCTTTAATTTGACAGCTCTAAAGTCGTCAACATATTTAAATCTTGAGAACTCAGGCTTTAGAATGAATTATGGGTTGCACGATCTTCTGCAGAGTGAAACCATATAGATACATGTGAGAAAAAATGTGAAATAGATATTCAAAAGCGTTCTTTGCGTTCCTGTTCGACAACAGTATTTTGTTACCCGATTATAGGGGTTTTGCACCATCCAGCGCAAATTGAACTATATGTATATATATATATAGAGAGAGAAATAGAGAGAAATAGAGGGAGAAAATTGACCCTGGGAAGACATAATAAATACCACACAGAGATCGAGGGAGGGAAGAGGGGCGGAAGGGGGAAGAGGTCGCTCGAGCTGCCAAAGAACAAAGGCATAAAACGGCGGAAATAAAATGATCAGACATGTATATATTCACCTCACGTGGATGACTTACGATGATATCAATCTTATGCTTAGAGGACAGCGCTGCAACTTGACACTGACCTCTAAAGGCCCAAAATAAACTGATCAGCACAGTCAGGGGTCCCCAAAACTGTGCGTACATGTGTCCTATATGCACTAGAAGCCTGTCAACACTTTCTGACTATGGTTTACTTAACTAAGATGGCCTTTTGTATGGCAATAAAGACAAGTCAGTCATCGAAAATAAATTAATGTTCGACCAATTGTACGTACATATAGGTTCATTACATCCAGCAAAAGGTTTGGCTAATTATTAATTTACCTAATATACATGTTTATTGACTGTAATTATGAGGTATGTTTATTTAACATTATTATCCGATTCAGGTCTTATGTGGACGACATGTCTGTGTGTGTGTGTGTGTGTGTGTGCGTGTGTGTTTGTGCGTGTGTGTGTGTGTGTGTGTGCGTGTGTGTGTGTGTGTGTGTGTGTGTGTGTGTGCGAATGCGCGCGCGCGCGCGCGTGTGTGTGTGTGTGTGTGTGTGTGTGTGTGTGTTCATTTGTATGTTGTTAGTCTTTTTTTTTTTTTTTCTTTTTTGGTAGCTTTTTTTCTTCCTTTTTTTTTCTTTCTCTTTTTATTGCTTTTCATTTTTTTATTTTTAATCGTGGGTTAAAGTAGAGTAAGTGATAGAAGATGACAGAACAGTTCCTTTTGAGGAAACGATTGAAGAGTAAAGGCCCTGTCACATTTGCGTTATGCAGGGTGTCACACTTGCCTTACGCTTATGCAATCACCTCTGCGCATGAGCTTATCAATGTCAAAATCATAAGCTTTGGACCAGTTCTATTTCTAGATGTAGATTTCATAACGCAGAACAAGTTGACCAATCAGGAGGGGCCAGGGGCCAGGGGCCAGTTTCACAACACAGAAACACAGACGGTCGACTGCCGCGGCGGTTGAACCAGTGAGATTGATTGTTCGTCTTTGCACGGGGAGTTTCCCGATTGCAGTGTTGCTCTCCTCTAGCACCATTGTCGGACAACTGCGTTAATCCGACAGAAAATGTGATTATCCGTAGAAGAATACTCTCATTATGTTTGGATTCTGAAGCATATGCGGTGATTGTTTTTGACTCACGTAAGTGTAGCCTATGCGATGCTAACTTTTGTCTGTCTGTGCGTGCGTGCGTGCGTGCGTGCGTATGTATGTATGTATGTATGTCTGTGGTAGAAACTTTAACATTTGACTGAACACCGAAATACTAATTTTACCTGGTTATTATCCAAGCAACAGCTTCAAAATATTGAAGCAATGATCAACATTTCGTCGGCACGTATGTAGTTAAAGTGTGTATCCAAAGAAAACGGGTGGTGGTTTTTGTTGTTGTTGGGGGGGGGGGGGGGGGGTGGTAAAAACAGGTGACTGGTTTGTGTCGTGTGTGGTATGTGGACCAGGTCAGGGGTCAAGGTTAGGTCAGATCGCGTGAAGGATTGTGGTATAGATACAGTTATCACCGAGCTGCAGTTCGCCGATTCGGAGAAGACGATTTCCCATTGTTCGGTTTCGTAGCTCCAGAAAAATAGATAAAGAAGATACCAAAGGAGATTTCCTACAGGTTAATCTGCACAGCGTGTTTCCCAGTGTCTGCGCGAGGAAGCGCTGTCGAAAGCGCAGTGTCGATCTGGCCATCTGGCAGTCGTGTCCCCGTAAGTAAAGTAGGCTACGGACAGGCAGATCTAGATCTAGTGTTTCGCACTCTTGCACCGTGTCACCTATGCTTACTTTGTGTGTGTGTATGTGTGACGGAGTGATTGAGTTTGTGTTACTGTTTGTCGATTTCTTACGTGAGCCTTGAAGGCTTCGACTCTTGTTTGAAATGTATCCATGGGACGCAGTAATCCAGGAATAAAGTCAGGTTTATGTCTTGAAGACGTCACATTATGGCGTAAGAGGGTTCGACGTCACGCGAAGGAATTACAAGAAGTCTCCGTCATTGATATCAGGGGTCCCCAAAACTGTGCGTCCATGCGTCCTATATAATGGAAAGGCGCTGGTTCTGAGCGACGCTTAGTTCTCACGATAGGTGTGACCAAATGACGTCATTTATACTTTCGTCATCGAAGATCTTTTTCATATTTCAATCAGTGTCATTTCCCAGTTCTGTGTTCTGCGGTCGTTTTGACTGATTTGACAAGTTGAGAAAACCAATGACATTTTATTTTTGCGAAGCAACTGAATATGACAAGAAAAGAAAGCGTGCAGAAGTATGTTTGGGTCCTTCCAGACTTTATGACCAACGATTTCTCCCTTGGAAGAAAATGAAGATGTCTGCTTTTCGTCTGCTTTGAAGGTGGGGAGATTATACAGCGCACACGCTAAATTGCAAGTCGTAATGGACAAGAATGTTGTTATTCTTCTTTCTTCGAAGTACCGTAGATTTGTTCTTGGCCATATTTTCGAGCTGTGCATTGTTATAATATGTGAAAAACACGTTTGAACGCAAATTCGCAAAAAAATGTTGATCATTTACTCCGGAACTGCAACATCGATTTGCCATTAAAAAAAATTCTGTCTCAATATGCGGGAACAGTCTGGTAGTGTCATATTTTTTAAATGGATTTGGAAGAATTGCTCATAATTTACATAGCACTCCGGCCTTGTTCTTTTTTTCGTCACACCCAAAACCGTTATTTGTTTTGGGCGACGCAGCATTAATATGCACTAGAAGCCTGTCAACACTTTCTGGCTATCTGAGTTAACCAGTGTTGGTCAGACACCTGGGCACCCTCACAGTGTGTGTGTGTGTGTGTGTGTGTGTGTGTGTGTGTGTGTGTGTGTGTGTGTGTGTGTTAATGCTTCCTTGTAAAATAACGTTCAGTACAGTTCACTTCAGCTCGCTAAATTAGATATCCTCGCGGCGAGAGTTACCTACTAAGAAACGCTACTTCCTCGCCACACTCGCCAGATCTAGCGTCTAAGAAACGGAGGACTGGCTAAACAAAACATTGAAAGGACGAAGGCCCATCGACTGTGCCTGCTCTGTGATTTAGGTCAGCACGTGTTTTGCGAGGAATTGTGTAACATCACAGCAGTCACGTAGGCAGCCTCTGGTTATACGGTTTAATGCAGAACGACATAATATGTGGTTGTGTGTGTGTGTGTGTGTGTGTGCGTGTGTTGGTGTGTGTTTGTGTGGGTGTGTGTGTGTGTGTGTGTGTGTGTGGATCGGCGGCATGCACACAGTGCTCGGATAGAAGGGTTATTGACAGCGTACATGATTTATTCAGAAAACAATGGAATCAAATTACTTAAAAGTAGGTGGTTTGAACTAGAGAAAATGTCATTTAAGCTATCCGCTTTCAGTTCAAGTATATGACAGGATTCACAAATCCAAACATCACACGAAGATTCGCATGCAAACTATTGTCTGTTACTGCAAGAGGTTGTGATTTTTTATACATCCGCTCAAAACGTTCTGTGTGTAAATATCTTTTTTTATTTTTTTTTATTCTCTTTTTGTACAAGTTTTTTTTTTTACATGAATATGCTGTACATTACAGGACATCACCTAACCGAAAGGACAGAATCATATAACAGAAAAGCACACTTGGACAATTACAACATACATGGGGTGGGAAGATGGAATGGGGAGGGGGGGATGTTCAGTGGTTTGGTGGTCGCATTATCAAAAGGTTTTAAGAACGAAAAAACCTAAGGGTTACATCAAAACGTGCATATACAGGCGCCAATCCTTGTAGAATTTATCTACTGTATTATTCACAACTGCGTTATACTTTTCACAAATAAATCTTTGCTTAAAGTTTCTACTAAATGTCTGAAAATGAGGGGTCTTTTTGTTCATTTTGGAAATATATACATGGTGTTTGGCACAGATTAATAACACATCAAAAGCTTTATCGGTGACTACATTGTTCGCCACTCCAAGAAGAACCAGTTCTTTAGACAGTTTTAAATTGTCGCAATGGGTGCAGTTCGCCTTTAGCCAATTTACAAATTCTATCCAAAAAGTCTGCACTTTATCACACTCCCAAAACATATGTAAAAGGGTTTCTTCATTTCTACCACAAAATGTACACAATGACGTATCCACAATTTTTCGCAAAAATAGAAACCTTTCTGTGGGCAAAATTCTGTACAATAATCGGTACTGGAACCATCTCAGACAAGTGTCATTTGTTGTTTTAAAAACATGTTGAAAAATAGCCTTCTTATCTAACAAACAGTCTAAAGATTCAGACCATTTTTCGATACATTTTGGGACCGTAGTATGTTCAATCAGTTTTTTGTAAATAAGTTGTGTCTTACCTTTACAAATACATTTCCACACAATGGGCTCTGTCATAATAAAATGTTTATCAAATTCTAAGCCGATTTTTCTCTGATATTTCTTAACAGCCTACAATACAAAATCGCCTCGCACATTTGGATATTTGATTTTAAACGCATTATAGGATAAGTATCCATTTTGTCTGAGCTATTCCATTGTCGATCCAATTTTGAATGTACACTGTCTTTTTATCTCTCCGAATATTAACATTATAATGTAAACATTCTGAAACAAAATCGTTAAAGGTTATAGGGTCACATTTTCCATGTAGTTTCTTATAATGTTTAAAAACATTGGTCCAAAATGGGTTTTCCATTCTCTGCATCAAAACATTTGCAAATTCCTCTCCTCTCATATTAATTGTTGTAACAGATGGACATGCTTTAAACAATAGTCTTGATATTAATCCAGTAAGACCATCAACTCTTTTTAACCAAACAATTTTTAGAGATGACAGAAAACTTTTCACGTCAATCATCTTTAATCCTCCATCTTCATAGGGTTGGGTGACCGTAGTTCTTTTAATTTTATCTCTTTTTCCATCCCAAAGAAATTTGAAAAAAATATTATTTAACTCCATCATAAACTGTTCGTCTGGATCAGGTAAATTAGTAAACAAATGTGTCAATTTGGAAATAGCCAAGGTTTTTAGGACTGTTATTTTACCAAAGGGTGTCAGGTTCCTTCTGGTCCATGAATTCAGAAGTTTTTGAATTTCCTTTAACTTATTTCTATAGTTAAGAAAAACAACCTCGGATACATTCACCGAAAAAATAACGCCAAGTGCTCTAAAATTATCCGGGTTCCAGGTAAAATTCATATCAGGCAAAAATCTTCTTTTGCAAAACTTTAAAGGTCCTAACCAAACTACAATTGTTTTATCATAGTTCATTCTCAGACCTGACAGTGATGCAAAATGTTGTAACACTTTTATACTTTCGCAAAAAGATTGCTCTGTACCATCAAGAAACAGACTGGTATCATCGGCGAATTGTGACAATAAAATATTTTCGCCAAGGTGTGTAAATATCTTTGTGTAAATCAACATTAACAGAATAAGTGCGAACTCTCAACACAGCGTTTCGTTTTAGAATGTATATAATATAACCTCCGGCATAATTATGATGTCGCCATCGCTGTACGCCCACCGTGCAGTCTAACTTTCCGAGTGTTGTTTGAACCATTCACGTACACACACCACTATTTGACCTTCGCAGTATATAGGCTTACCTTAAAGTGTAACTAAACAGACATTTTGAAGTGTCAGCTTTACTGAATTGCTTTATGTTTTGTCCAAGTATAGACCCGTAGAAGCGATACTGGACGATTTTTCCAACGTTTACTGTGTTTTCTGATTTACTACGATTTTTGGCTCACGTAAGTGTAGCCTATGCGATCGTAACTTTGTCTGTCTGTGCGTGCGTATGTGCGTGCGTGCGTGTGTATGTCTGTGGTAGAAACTCTAACATTTCGTCATTTGAAGACGTCACACGCACGTATGTGCGTGCGTGTGTATGTCTGTGGTAGAAACTTTAACATTTCGTCATTTGAAGACGTCACATTATGGCGTAAGAGGGTTAGACGTCACGCGAAGGAATTACTGAAAGTCTCGGTCATTGTTACTTTGAGCGGGCCGAGACTAGTTGGCAGTCGTGTCGCAGGTATTGTTGACTCTCTCTCTCTCTCTCTCTCTCTCTCTCTCTCTCTCTCTCTCTCTCTCTCTCTCTCTCTCTCTCTCTCTCTCTCTCTCTCTCTCTCTCTCTCTCTTTCAACTTCAGGCCCTTCAAGCGTTATCATTCTGATTTGTTTCGTTTTGGTTTCATTTTTCATTGCTCATTTTTCTTTTTGATTCATCTCCCTTCCCCCTTCTTTTGCGCTTGGAGGACATCATCTTCTCTGATAAGTCGTTTTGATATTTGTATTGTTGTTTTCATTTTTTTTTTTTAACCTGTTGAAGACCTTTAGGTCGAAACGTTGTTCATTGTCATGTGTTTGTATATTTCGTTGCGAGTCCAGAATATTAGGTATTACTCTTAGTCGTGTCCCTGTAAGTAGGCTACATGCAGACAGACATATCTAGATCTAGTGTCTTGCTTTCTTGCACAGTGTCACCAATGCTTACTGTGTGTCTGTGTGTGTGTCTGTGTGTTTGTGTGTGTCTGTGTGTGTGTGTGTGTGTGTGTGTGTGTGTGTGTGTGTGTGTGTGTGTGTGTGTGTGTGTGTGTGACGGAGTGATTGAGTTTGTGTTACTGTTTGTCTATTTCTTACGTGAGCCTTGAAGGCTTCGCCTCTTGTTTTAAAAGTGTTGAACCCATTTCAGATTTACCTGATTATCTGTTCTTGATTTGATACTTCCAAAGAACAAGTGGTACTTTTAGTTCCGGTTTTATGTTTTAACCAATAGGCACAGAAAGTTATGTCTGAAAAAAGGGAAGGTTGGACAAAATTGCAAAAGTCTTGTTTTCTTTATGAAAAGGTCGAAAATAGGCACATAAACATTATAGTTAAAAAGGAGGTTGCTGCGGGTTGCGCAAGTGGGTCATTTGGACGGTTATGACGTCACAGCATTACCGGAAAAGTTAAGATTCTTGTTAAAAAGCCAAATATGGTCATGTAACATGTCATTTTGTAGGATTTTGTGAGATATTTCACATGGAACAAACCGATTTGCAATAATAATAGATGCGTTCACAGTATTTACTCACGCAAGTCCTGAATGCCGTGAACAGATAATAAAGTTAAGCTGTGTAACTCTAATGACCAACTCGGCACACGAACTTTAAGCCTATTCTTAGTAGAACATCATCTTGCGGACTTTATACAACCCAGGAAGCTCATCTCTGTGTGGAAGCCCCCGAGGCGCAGAACAATGGAACGAAGAGGACTTTCGTGTGGTTCACAATCTACAATCGTTTGTGCCTTCCACCAAAGGGGTTGGTCAAAAGTGAGTACGGGTGTCACATCATAACGTGCTGCCAAGGATGACACGAATTGCAGAGTGGAAAAGATGCAGCTCAGGTTTGTGGGATCCATGTCGATGATCATCGGAAGGAAAGTCACAGTGCTCTTGCCGGGATAGAGGCCATTTGAGACAGACTGCATCATTCCAGACCATCCAGGTCTGGGGGAGCACAGAGGCCATGACAGCTTCCACAGCAGGTCCAGTTTCCAAGTGGCATCCTCCACCGACATGTCTCGCAGTTCGCTGTATTAAAATGACAAATCAGATGACACAGCTTTGTAGTATTGCACTGGAATATGACCTGCCATTATGGTACTTACAGCAGTCACATCCGGGTTTCGCGGAACTGGTTTGAAAGATCTGGCTCCCGGAGTTGCTGCTGCAATAATTCCCATTCCATGAAAAGTTCCACTACCATACAAGGTTCTGATGTTATGATCCACATTATCTGCTATAAATTGAATGCAGCTATTTGGTGTCATGCCAGCTAGATCTGTGCCTTGATTCACGGCAGCACACTGCTCAAAGATCTTGACCTCAGAATATGAAAGACAGTACCCTAGCTTGTTCAAGTGATCAACTAAATACCTTGAACCAAACAGATGGTGAAGCTGGACAGCAAGCCCTATCTGAAGAGGTGCCATCACAATCCTTGGACATGTTGCTTGCACCAAAGCTTGTCCCAGCGATGCAATGTTCAGCTGTGGTTCCTTCTTCCTGTGCATAAGCGTCTGGAGAAAGAGCTTGACAGACTCGGGCATGCAGATACTCAAGATTGTGTTCAAGGTTTCCGATTTCATCTCTTGTGGGATACTTGTCTTTGTTTGATTTCATCTCCCAGATGTGAGACATGATCAGTTTTGCAGCAGCTTCTACAATTCGCAGCTTCTCAGTTGTTGCATCCTCATCTTTTGGAGTTCTTGAAAATGAGTATAAAATGTCCGCTGCAGTAACACGGACAGTTATGATGTTGGACTTGTTGTTGGTGCTGGTAATGATGATGGTTTTACCGAAATGCTGATCCAGCTTCCTTTTCATGTGTTTTTCAGAAAAGGGTTCATCACAATATTGTCCCATCTTTTTGCAAAGGTCGCCTACAGTCACCTGTTCAGTTTCATTGTCCTCAAGATAGGAAATCACTCGGAGAAAGGCTTCTGTTCGAGTTGGATCTTCTGGTCGTCCTTTCGTCGTTTCTTTCGCCAGGGTATCGGGATGAGAGTTAAATGAAATTGGCAAATTTGTCTTTGTTCTGAAATTTACATTACATTGATTATGATATACTGCATCAGCTGCATGCAGATCTGGTGCAAATTCAAGGCGACTTCGAACGATCTCTGCCCACTTGTCCCCTACACCTCGTTCTTGGCATGCTTGAAGAAACTTAAGCTGAAAACTAAACGAACGTACAAAATACACATCTGGACATACTTTCTTTTCGTCATCTTCAAGAGCAGGCTGGCCACAAAACAAGCAGTCATGCGCAAAGTCAAATTTTTGCTGCTTCGAACGTAGGGTAGCCACATTCGCTGATTCCTCTGTTGTGCGTTTTCTATTATCACGGTTTATCGAGTTGGCGTTGCAGAACTCTTGCCTACACTCCTTATGTAGTCTCTGGCCTACTTGGAACGTCAGTGAAACATTACGTAACTGACTGGCTTTTTTAAGGCCTTTTACCCCCTTTTCAGTCTGGTGCACAGCTTGTTGTCCGTTCTGGATTGGCTTATTACAGATGACTCATGTTGGCTCAGGTTCATCTGAAAAATGCGGAAATTTACTATTAAAGCGGGATCATCTACTCGTACTCCCCTTCTAAACAAAAGCATCTAGATCTGTGCTGAGAACAACAACGATGACAACGATAAACAAGTCGCGTAAGGCGAAATTACTACATTAAGTCAAGCTGTGGAACTCACAGAATGAAACTGAATGCACTGCATTTTTTCAAAATGACCGTAGTCCGCCGCTTGTGCAAAACGCAGTGAAACTGACGAGACTGTTTAGCGCGGAAGTGGTTTCGCTGTGCTGCATAGCACGCTTTTCTGTGCCTCTCTTCGATTTAACTTTCTGAGCGTGTTTTTAATCCAAACATATCATATCTATATGTTTTTGGAATCAGGAACCGACAAGGAATAAGATGAAATTGTTTTTAAATCGATTTCGGAAATTTGATTTTTATCATAATTTTTATATTTTTAATTTTGAGAGCTTGTTTTTAATCCGAATATAACATATTAATATGTTTTTGGAATCAGAAAATAATGAAGAATAAGATGAACGTAAGTTTGGATCGTTTTATAAAAAAAAAATTTAATTACAATTTCTGATTTGTAATTACCAAAATCATTAATTAATTTTTAAGCCACCAAGCTGAAATGCAATACCAAAGTCCGGCCTTTGTCGAAGATTGCTTGGCCAAGATTTCAATCAATTTGATTGAAAAAAAAAGGTGTGACAGTGCCGCCTCAACTTTTACAAAAAGCCGGATATGACGTCATCAAAGACATTTATCGAAAACATTAAACAAATATCCGGGGATATCATACCCAGGAACTCTCATGTCAAATTTCATAAAGATCGGTCCAGTAGTTTACTCTGAATCGCTCTACACACACACACACACACACACACACACACACACACACACACACACACACACATACACCACGACCCTCGTCTCGATTCCCCCTCTATGTTAAAAACAAACTCACATGGACAGAGAGGGACAGGTGCACATATACTGAACACACAGACACACACACAGACACACACCAACTAACACTCACAAGCGCGCACGCGCCACACACACTAAGTTCGACATGAGTCACAAATGGAATGATTCTCTGAATAGGTTGCCGGTGGATCTGACTCCGTTAGCCAACCATACATTTTGACTCGTTTTTCACAGAAATTGAGGGAAATTACTCATAAAATGACACATAGCTTGCCTGCAACTTACTTTTATAACACGCTAGACAGAACACAACTCATAGCAATGCAATTTTATATCATAAAGAGACTGTAACACAGGATTTTCACTCACCGAGATCTGCAGCGTCCACACGTGCACTGGGTGCCACCATATTGTGTTATCAGCTCGCGCAGAAAATGTGTGGCTGGCAGCAAAGCGTAACGTACGGCAGGCGGAATATGCCAAAAGTCAGCAAACTTTCAAAAACGGTAAACTTTAAATCGATTTTTGTCTACCTCGCGTACCTTCCTTTTTTCTCCTTTTTACATATTGTGTTTGTGCCGTTCATCCGTACATAATGCAATTGGATTTGTGACTTTTGCTATTTTGTCCAAATAGAAACAGTACCTTTCTTGACTTTCTTAGTGCCTACAATCAGAATTTGGTTCCTAAATAAAATCGTCTGCTGCCTGTCCCAGCAGAGTCGGCAACAAGCACTGCTTGCCACATGTGTGATGTTACCAACAGAAATAGCCATAAATTGGGCAAGGTAGCAATGTAAATGAATTGGATCTAACTAATGTGCTTGTACTGCATCTCTGGCCTTTGAATTCACTCCAAATGTACTGGCTCAGCGTGAGAGGCAACATCCTTTTCGAAGTCGTAAGCACGAGGCTGACTGGGAGATTATTATTCGAAGAGCATGCTGAAACGGATTGTAAGTACAATATTTTACATGTTCTCGACATTTCTGTTGATCTTTCCTTAACTTTAATTGTTTCCTTGATTTAAAACCCTAGGGCTTGTATTTTCAGTTGTGATACTAAGCACGTATCTTTACCAGAGTATCCGATCACTTCACACTTGAATTTTGGAATGATGAAGTGGAATTATTTCTGGATCTAATTTATTCCTTGTTCCCCCCCTCTCGATTCCTTTTTTCGCCACATATGTATTGTCGTGTGAGGGGGTAGATGCGTGTACTGGCTGAATTTTTTTCTTTTTACTTCGGTCAGATACAGATGATTGGAAAAAAAAACTTGTCAAGGATTTCAGAATTTAATAGATCTGTTCGAAGTTTACAATACAGACTGAGTGTGCCCAAGATGAACTTTTGATTAAACATACACACACAAATGAATCTCTTGAGTTTGTTATACGGCGAATGTCCAGTTTCCACCACCACGTCTGTGGTATGTTTTTATACTGTTTGATTGAATAGACTGACGTGCATTCTCTCGCAAATGTGCGCGCGTGTGTGTTTGTCTGTGCCTCAGACTTATTAATCAAAGATGATGTTGCACATTGCAGATCTATGCGACAGGAGCATGTGGACAAGACAGCTACATTTGTCTGAGCGAAGATCCAACGGTAAGCTCTTTTAGCCGAAGACAGCGAGCCTGGGTGCATGCATGCAAGCTTCTGTCATGTTCGTGTGAGTGCTGCAGGGCTATTAGACGACTTTTCATTATTCTTGATTTGGAGATCCATGCATGCAGGGTATTAGAAAGTGCAGAATATACACGTTTGAACAAATACGATGTGTGTTTGCTCTGAAAAAAAGAAAAGACGCAACAAACAAACATTGTATTTGTTTAAAGTATCACAAATATTTATTACCTCTATCTGCATGTTTTGATAATGATGAAGGGTAAATTACTTTGACGTGTGATTTTTTTTTTAACCACACTGATAACGAATGATAGAAACACAGACACACTTAATAACATATCCACACAAATTGTAACAATAAATGTAAGCTGAACAATGCCTGCAACACATTTCAGGCCTCAGAAGGAAGTAATTATGAGATTCAGACAGAGAGAGAAAGCCCAACACGAAACCAGTTGTGACATTTTTTATTTCATTATATAATATTAAAAACACGACAACAACGTATTTCCTGTACTTAGTTTCGTGCAATTATGGATTGCAAAGTATGTCTAATTGAGTGGCATAAAGAGGCACAGTTGCATGAAAAACCAACTCGGATCTTGACTAGGATCAGGATTTTACATGGACACAACCTAGAATTTAACATCCTGGGGGGAGGGGGGTACTGCGCCTTTCACATCAAGATGTAAAGATCTATTTTAAATAATACTTATTAGAAGGAAACAAAATCAAACAAACTACAACAATCGTTCTGAGGGGAGAGAATTACCTCTTCCGAAGAAATTACCTCCCTTGCTTTTCTTGTCGTGACTTATGTAGAGTAAAGTGAATAGAAAGTGAATCAGTCAGTAACAAAAAAAACCACAACATTTCTTAAGATCAATGAGGAGTCTTGAAGTATTTGTCAATGTTAATCTTGTATGCATAACAAACAATATATTACGGATTGATAATTAAAGAAAATCGTCTCTTCTACAGGGTTGACCCCCTAAAAAGGACACCCACAACCATGCAAATTACTTCTGCATCTGTTGAACCAATTATTTTATATATGGTATTCATTAACTTCAGTTTATGTTCTGCCTTTCCAGTAAGTGGCAATTTTGTAAATTGAATGGTCTGACTTTTGTGCAATTTTAATTTTTTTCTCCAAATTCGGGGGTCGACTAAACAGAACGAGTTTTGACATTGAGCGGTAGCCATTTTTACCTAATTTAAACCCTTCAGGCTTTGACCTTTTTGATTATTTTGAATGTCAGAGTATGTAAAAACATCCCCTTCAATCCCCAGGCTATCGATGACCTGAAGAAAGCATGCAGTTACAGCTAGGTTCAGGGCAATCCTCAGACACGAAAGCGTTGGTGTCATTGGTGATGCAAAAGTTAGATAATTTGCCACTTTGTGAACTGCACATGCATAAAATCAAATTTAAGTATGCTGAATATGAAGTTATCCCGTCAATTGGTGTAGAAGTTATAGCATTTCTGTCAGTTAACAGTGTTTAAAATCTCTAAAGTAAAATCTGACATATTCGAAAGTTTTGCATAAACACCCAGACAATTTTTACGATACTCTCCTAAGCTTCTCCACTTCTCAGCCCTGTCTTGGAAATGAATTCGAATAAGACAGTCAAAATAACTTAGTTTGGAGCACCCATCAATTAGAATAAGCATTAACTTTTGACACAGGAAATATCTTCCACCGAAAGCTCTCCTGGTTTTATTCTACATTTTTCCTGCATAATGGTAACAAATTTAATGATAAATCTAAACAACGAAGTGACTGTGGTAAGATGAACAAAGTTAAAAAACAAAGGATTACTGTAAATGGTTTACGAATCGAAATCTAAACAAGTTTTAATGATAAGTAAAATGATAAAAATGATAAAAAAATAAAAAATAAAAAAAACTAACGTCCTCGCATTTGTCCAGAATTATTCCATGTTTAACATGGGAACAGAGGGATAATTGGTCTAAAGAATTTCTAAAAAGGAGAGTTAGGGTAACCCTAACCCTCCTTGGACTATCTGTATGCAATGCCCGCTATAGGTGAAAGACTTTTGTGGAAGCCATGGAAGAATGCATCGCTGTTGTGCTGGTTCAGCTTGAGGTCCTGTCCTAGCGAATATCCTGCACACACAAAAACACGACTTTTTAAGCCACTTATGTTGCATTCCGTGACATAGCTTTGTTAAATCCGTGTGCCTGATAATAATGACAGATTTTGTTGATATACATTTTTTTTAAGACACCTCATATAATATTGTTTGACAATCTCTTTCAACATAGTTTACGAATCACCAATGTGTATACAAACGGAAATAACCCACAGGTCAATAAATTACTTTCCAGAGAGAGAGAGAGAGAGAGAGAGAGAGAGAGAGAGAGAGAGAGAGAGAGAGAGAGAGAGAGAGAGAGAGAGAGAGATAGAGAGAGAGAGAGAGAGAGAGAGAGAGAGAGAGAGAGAGAGAGAGAGAGAGAGAGAGAGAGAGAGAGAGAGAGAGAGATTAAAACTATAAAATGTGTGCTATATAAAACAAGGATAATCACTGTCAAATCTTTGCTTGTACCTGCATGGTGTTTACTGCGCTATATACACAAACTGTTTTATTTCATTTTTTAAAAAAAAATTTTATGTTTTGTGATGAGGGTTTTTTCAAAGACTTTACTGCTTTAGTCATTGAATCCACCCGACTTCGATCTATTGTTCAGTGATGGGTAATTGTGTGACCAACTATGTAAGTTAGTGATTGTTCTGGCTTCATACAATGACATTGCATTAATTTTATAAGTGTATGTGTGTGTGTTTCAGGCAAAAGCTGATATTACAGTCCTAGTTGTATGCAGTACCTCTGCTTCTTCGTTCAGGAATCAAAGTATACAATCTAAACCGATTATTTTGTTCAATAATGTTCAGCTTACCATCCCGAAGAAGTCAGTAACGTGCCGAGATATTGATTATAGATATTAACGTACCTAACCTGGTTACTGGTGTGTTTTCTTTTTATTTCAATAATGTAAATGTGTGACAACTTGCAGGGTACTTGATGTTCAGAGCAATTTTTCTGGCAAAAGACCTTTCATGGATCAAAGAAAACTTTTGTCATGGTGCACAAGTCAATCAATTTGGTTGATAAATAATTTGTGCTGCATTTTCCCTGGTTCCAAAACGTAGTATGTATTACCACATGTCCTTACCTGTCATTGGCATCACATGATTCTCTGCAAGCAGTCTTTTGTGGAAATACGTCATTTAACACTTGCACTTATAGTAGGTGGCTGTGGAACGGTAGACATGCAACGACAACGAACAACAAAAGACAAAGTGTGGAGTACACTCATTTTTCTTAACATACGCTAAGTTTCTTTGAGAATGCTCCAAGTGAAAATCAGGGCCTGATATCACAATTAAACAGCTTCTTCTCAGAATCAGGAGGGGAAAAAACTGTTATATGGCGAGATGTCGTGACAAGAACAGACAGCAGCAGCAGCAACAACAACATTGCTAAATCGTCGCTTTAACAACATTTCATGTTTAGCATCGCAGACAAAGCACGGCTACTGATCCGACCAAAGCCACACTTCATGCACGATGGGCACATTGTTATGGCCAGCTTGTTAACGTGCGCATTGTGTATGTTTTACATAGAATTGAATGTGTTTGTCGTTGTGTCTGTCATCTATCCTAGTCGTTTGATTTAGAATAAAGCAAACTTATTACAATGACGATTTTCTTCGGTTTTTGATGAAGGATTGGCATCAAGACTTTTCCTATTTTCCAACTCTGTCACCATACACTGGCCGTTCAGGTCTGCATGTCGACCACATGGTGTGTGATCAGATTTTTCGGACATGTTCACAATGCTTACATGACCAACAAATGGAAAATCAGTTGGTATTTGTTATGTTTTTGTGTTAGCACAATCTTCATACAAGTAAACAGAAACAGTTTTGTTGCAAACAGAGCCTTCATAAGAAAAAATGCTTCTAAGTCAAAATACATACCCCCTTTTTCGTATTGCGTAAAATATACCCATAAATTCTGGACATCATATTTTTATTTTTTTTCACAACAATGAAACCAAACTTTGGCATATGTTTTAGCAATATATTCACAATAAAACCTATGAGTTTGAAGGCTGCATCTTGTGTTGTTCATTTTTGAGAATGTTTTTGCAAACCCATGCAAATGGCCAGTTTCTGGGGAGAGACTGGGGAGATAATGGCCAGTATAGAAAGAGTTAATAAGTAAACTAATGTCAGAAGTAGGTATTTACCTTGTTTGCCTTCGCGTTCTTGATAGCCCGCTGCAGCATTTGTATCACTTCCCTTGACATTCAAAACGCCAATGTATTTCTGAAAGGAAAATAAAGATATTGACCGAAACATCACACAAGTGGTATATCATGCTAGGTTTTGTTTACAGTGCCTGTTCTACGACCACATCTGATTGTAATTTAAACAAGAAATTCCTCCGAGGTAGGAAAAACACCCCCGTCCTTACCATTCTCACTGCCACCAACTGAGAAGGTTATTTCCCTTTGACCATTAATATGTCCCTCTATAAGTCCTTGTAGAATCTTAATCCACCAATAACTCCCTAACCGTGTGTTTGACTGGTCCCAATTTTTGTAAGGACCGTCTCAGGAATGTATAGAACCTGTTCACCAAGTTTGGTGACGATCGGTCCGTTCATTCTTGAGATCTATATGCGAACACAAACACACAAACACACACGACCGAATCCTATACACACCCCTATACCGGGGGTGTAATAAAGAAATACTGTATCCATTTATTACTTCTCTATTTGTGTGTGTTTGTGTGAGTGCAGGGGCGGATCACATCATTTTTAAGGGGGAGTTTCCAAATTTCTTTTAGGGACAATTTGACGACGCGAAGCGTTTAGTTGAAGAAGCGAAGCGTTCAACCTCCTTGGGGGAGGGGGGGGGGGGGAGGGGGGGGGGGGAGGGGGGGGGGTCCGACAAATGTTGATAAAAACAAGGAAAATGGATCAATCAGCCAAGAAACATCCCCTAATACACCTTCCAAAAAAGTAACTATATTAAGAAGAAAAATTTGAATCACAACAAGGACAATTGATCGATCTGGCGCAACCTGAGCAAACTAATTAGCCAACTTCTTTCCAAAATCGTCACTTAGAATACAAAGGCCGGCTCCTAAGTGGTCCGGAACCCCCCTCCGGATCCGCCCAGTGTGTGTGTGTGTGTGTGTGTGTGTGTGTGTGTGTGTGTGTGTGTGTGTGTGTGTGTGTGTGTGTCCGATGACCTTCTCTAAATTCTAATCGTTGCGTTTGCATGGTAATAAAGTTTTAATACTGGATATGCCCATGAAAAAATATCATTTCTTGTTCATGTCATTGTGTGTGTGTGGCCAGGACCGTGACTTCTGCTTGCCTCGACGTCTTCAGAAAAGACACA
Organism: Littorina saxatilis; assembly: GCF_037325665.1. Lineage (NCBI taxonomy): Eukaryota > Metazoa > Mollusca > Gastropoda > Littorinimorpha > Littorinidae > Littorina > Littorina saxatilis. The sequence continues at coordinate 10,369,805 of NC_090250.1, read as the reverse complement.
AAATGCCAGCAGGCGTATGTTCTTGGAGCACTCAGTATGCCGTCATCTGCAAACAAATAAATACAAATTATTCAATTGTGTAAATAAAGAACAATCATTTTAATATTACAACAAAAAATTCATATAACTGTAGTCTTCACCAGAGACATCCACTACACTATCTTTAAATAAAACTGCCGTAAAAAATTGAAATACTATAAAACTTACCCCCACTCAGATCTATTTGGGATTATTCAAGTTTCAACCATGAAACGATGCCGGTTTGGACAGATCTGCTAGTTTGCGCTGAAACTGAAATCAAAGGCGATCTTCAGAACTATTTCTAATCTTGTATTTGGGATTAATATAAAATACTGATCTTCCCAATAGAAGCTGATGTGTATACACATGACCAGGACAAGGTATTTTGTTACAGGGCATTTACGCAGACGTCGCAGTTCAATATCGTTTTAGATCTGATTTTGTACAGCAGCCTGTGTGATTCAGAATCGTCTGCCCTTTTTCGGTTTAACATTTTATGGACGATTCCTATGAGACTGCTCAATCATAACTGATGACAAATTCAGAAACAGATGATGGTTTCAAGTAGGCTACAGTAAGTAGATGTGCAACGCCAAGGCACTGCATACCCCAGCGAAAGACACACCTCTCTCTGTCTCTGTCTCTGTCTCAAACACACACACACACACGAACACACACACACACACACATACCCCAAGTTACACGGGTATTTTGATGGACATTTTTATCTATGCCTATACAATTTTGCCAGGAAAGACCCTTTTGTCAATCGTGGGATCTTTAACGTGAATGTAGTGTACACGACATGTGTAATGGAGTACGCGAAAGTCATGCGGAACCAGTCTCCTGGTTCCTTTTGAGGTTGGAAGCTGCTTGTTCCTTTCAGTGCTTTTTACATTTAGTCAAGTTTTGACTAAATGTTTTAACGTAGTAGAGGGGGGAATCGAGACGAGGGTCGTGGTGTATGTGTGTGTGTGTGTGTGTGTGTGTGTGTGTGTGTGTGTGTGTGTGTGTGTGTGTGTGTGTGTATATGTGTGTGTGTGTGTGTGTGTGTGTGTGTGTGTGTGTAGAGCGATTCAGAGAAAACTACTGGACCGATCTTCATGACACTTGGCATGAGAGATCATGAGTATGGTATCTCCAGCCGTTTTTTTTCACTTTTTGGATAAATGTCTTTGATGACGTCATATCCGGCTTTTCGTGAAAGTAGAGGCGGCACTGTCACGCTCTCATTTTTCAACCAAATTGGTTGGACATTTTGGTCAAGTAATCTTCGACGAAGCCCGGACTTTGGTATTGCATTTCAGGGCGGGGATGTAGCTCAGTCGGTAGCGCACTGGATTTGTATCCAGTTCGCCGCTGTCAGCGTGAGTTCGTCCCCACGTTCGGCGAGAGATTTTTTTCTCAGTGTCAACTTTGTGTGCAGACTCTCATCGGTGTCCGAACACCCACCCCCGTGTGTACACGCAAGCACAAGACCAAGTGCGCACGAAAAAGATCCTATAATCCATGTCAGAGTTCGGTGGGTTATAGAAACACGAAAATACCCAGCATGCTTCCTCCGAAAACGGCGTATGGCTGCCTAAATGGCGGTGTAAAAAACGGTCATACACGTAAAATTCAACTCGTGCAAAAAACACGAGTGTACGTGGGAGTTTCAGCCCACGAACGCAGAAGAAGAAGAAGGTATTGCATTTCAGCTTGGAGGCTTAAAAATTAATTAATGAGTTTGCTCATTAAAGTTGTCATTAAAATCGAATTTTTGCAAAACAGATTTCAAATTGATTGCATCGTATTCCTCATCATATTCTGAATCTAAAAATATAATACATATGTCATGTTTACTCTTAAAATGTGATCACAATTAACGAAAATAGATTAATTAGTCTTACGATAAAAATTTAAGAAATCGATCCAAAAATGATTTCATCTTATTCTTTATCATTTCTTGATTCCAAAACCATATAGATTATGATAAGTTGTATTGAAAACAAGCTCCGAAAGTTAACAAGAATAAAGAAAAGCGCGCTTTCCTGCTCAGCACAATACGCTACCGCGCTATTCTGGCGTGTTAATTTCACTGCGTTTTGCACGTGGAAGGTGAGCGATTTCCTTCTCGCGGGGATTGACGAAGCTGTACTGTCTTATTGAAAAACTACAGGGCGTTCAGTTTCATTCCGTGAGTTCGACAGCTTGACTAAATGAAGGCTTGGACCTAATATGGATGCATCCATATTAGGTCCAAGATGAAGGCTAGTAATTTCGCCTTACGCGACTTGTTATTCTCTCATGTGCCAGGAGTTTCGACCCGTATAACTTTCGCTAACTCCATAACACATGTCGTATGCATGTATACCGCTTACTTCCCTTTGGTTATCATATCTCTAAACAGTGCTCTACCTCATTTCGTTTAAGAATAATGCATTGAGGTTGAGTTCACAGTTCTTCTTCTTCTTCTTCTTCTTCTTCTTCTTCTTCTTCTTCTTCTTCGTTCATTTGCTGAAACTCCCACGTGCACTCGGATGTTTACGTGTATGACCGTTTTTACCCCGCCATTTTGGCAGCAATTCGCCGATTTCGGGGGATGTGTGCTGGATGTTTTCATGATTCTATAACCAACCAAACTCTGACATGGATTACAGGATCTTTTCTTATGCTTGCGTGTTCACAGTTGAAGACAATTAATTTCCAATATTTATTTGTTGTTGTTTTTGCTTCTTAATTCATCATTTGTATATTCTATGGGTTTTCACATTTGTGCCATTTTCCTTCGTGTGCCTAGCATGCATGTTTGTTTTGCTTTTCATTGAAAACAAAACAGAACGACAAAGCACAACGTAAATGACTCACTAATTTGTTCAATGCCTTGGGTGTTCGTTATGGTTGACCTTAATTGAGCCGAAAGGGTAACAGGCTGGTAAGGCCTTGTCCCCTAGATGCTGCTGAAATTTAGCATCAGAAAGGGGCAGTCTCCCCGTGATAAAAACGGAACATTTGCCATATAAGAGATGGGAAGGAGGTGGGGGATTTCTCCTTAAGAAAACAATAAAAAATGTGCCAGATAAGGGATGGGAAGGGGGTGGGCGGATTTATCATTGAGAAAAGAAGGAACATTTGCAAGATAAGGGGTGGGAAGGGGGTCGGGGTATTTCCCCTTGAGAAAAAATGAACATTTACAAGAGAAGGGGTGGGGAGGGGGTGGGCGTATTTCTACTTGAGAAAAAAAGGAACATTTGCCATTTAAGGGGGTGTATAGCGTGTGGGGTGGGGTGTTTTTTTAACCCGCCAGGACCCCCTCCTCCTCCCAGATCCGGCCCTGAAACAGACTCAATAGCCCTACCTGTTCGCCAGCCCTGAAACAGACTCGATAGCCCTACCTGTTCGCCAGCCCTGAAACAGACTCGATAGCCCTACCTGTTCGCAAGCCCTGACGTTCTCGCAGAACTCTTTGAAGGTTTCGAGGAACTCGTCGATGTTGAAAGTGTTCTCGTTCTCACAGAAGTGTCCCGCCAGACGCTTACTGTTGGTGGTCAGTCGCTCAAACCCTTCCTCCACGTCACCAAGATCAGACTCCGCCTCCTGCACAGAGCGAGGAACAACTGTTTGACGAGGCGGCACAAATGAGAAAGGAAGAAAAAGAGATGGCGACAGAGAGAGAGAGAGAGAGAGAGAGAGAGAGAGAGAGAGAGAGAGAGAGAGAGAGAGAGAGAGAGAGAGAGAGAGAGAGAGAGAATGAGAGAGAGAGAGAGAGTGAGAGAGAGAGGGAGAGTGAGAGAGAGAGAGAGACGGAGAGAGAGAGAGAGAGAGACGGAGACAGTGACAGAGAGAGAAGAGACAGACAGACAGAGACAACCAACACATACTACAGGCAAACTGTGGTTTTGACAAGCAGGTAAAACACCACTTGTACAAGAAATCATGAACCAAAACCACTTTCAAGCACGTGTTTTCACATACACAGACACAGACAGACAGACAGACAGACAGCCAGCTACACACACACACACACACACACACACACTCACACAAACACACACACTCACACAAATACAAACACACACACACACACACACACACACCAGCATACCTCCAGGAAGTCCTTGAACTGTGTCCTGACCTCCTCCCCCACGTTTTCCAGTTGTTTTTGCAGCTTCCTCACATTGTTCTTCACCTGGTTGAACTCGTTCTTCACGCCGTCCACAGAACACCTGGAACAGGTAAAACAGATAGCGTGAATAGTTTGATTTACAATCAAAACACCTGAACAACAGGTTGAAAAAAAGTGTTTGTTATGTGAGTGTGCGTCTATGATACGAGTAGTAGAATTCGTGAATTGATTGCTGAAAAAAAGAACCAAGGAAAATGTATGCTCCCCCCCCCCTACTTAAGAAAAAGAAGAGGAACAAAAGAAAACGGGAACGAAGGTCTGAAGCCGTCAGCATACGTCTGATGTTAGAAAAAGAAAAAAAATATATCGTTAAACCAAGCAAAAATTCAAAAAAGGATTGAAGGTTTGAAAAAAACGGATTGTGCCTACCGGCGACAACAACAACAACAACAACAACAACACCACCACCACCACCACCAACAACAACAACAAGAATACAACAACAACAAAAACACATGTTACAAATAAGAAAAAAGAAAACAAAAGAGATAAGGTCAAACAAAATTAAAAGAAAGGTTGATTGGTAAGAAAAAAACACCAGATTGTGTCTACCGGCAAGCTACCTGCAGATCGTCCACGAAGCTGAGCGCCTTGGTGTCTTTGTTCATCGCCTCTTCCGCTACCAACTTGCACACACATACAACAACAGTGGGGGATGGGGGGGGGGGGGGGGGTCGGGGGGTCCCTACCGGCAAGCTTTCTGCAGATCGTCCAGCATGTCGTTCACGAAGCTGAGCGCCTTGGCGTCCTTGGTGAGCGCCTCTTCCACCAGCACGTGTAGCAGTGTCACGCGCAGGTTGTTGGACTTGGTCATCGCCAGCTTGGTCAACGTGCTCATGCGGAACCCACTCGCCCCGCCCGCGCTGCTGCCCTGCAGGGACAACATACGTTATCTGTACTTTTGACCAAAATATGACATTTTACACTGATCGAGACTGTCAGAGTTCCTCCGAGACCGCACTAGCATTAATGAATCGATCCATTTTGAATAGATTAAATTTTACATTTGAACGCCCACTAACATGCTCGGCTGGCCGCCTAAAAGCGAGTTTTTGTGGGACTCTGGCGTCACATGGCTCAAAGAAGGGAAATCAAATGTTCCATCGATATATTGACAGTTGAAGTGGATTAGTGTTGGAGTTATTACCCTTGCATAATCATGATATGACATGCACATTGCATGAACATCCGCCGCCGTGTTTTAACCGCCCCACGCGGCTGGGAAAATAAGCCTGCATCTTGAAACCTTCTTCTTCAGCATTCCAGAATGTTCTCGTTACGTGTGAGCTCGTTTGCCCATTTGGGTTCCCCACACTATACTCTGAATCTTGAAACCAATTGACTGGTCGGTGGCAACTGTGCTTCCCCGTGTGACTAACCTCCTCCAGATGCTGATGGCAAGAGAAATGTGCAGACCCCTCCCTCCATCCCGTCCATAATATTAATAGTCATCCACGTTTTACGAACACACCACACACACACACACACACACACACACACACACACACACACATACACACAAAAACCTGCGCTTAGAACTGTACCCACGGAATACGCGCGGTATAAGCCTCATATTGATTGATATTGATTGACGAACACACCACTCACCTGGTTAGAAAGTTGCAAGCGTGAAGCACAAAACGCATGAACTTCTTCAAGGATGTATTCTCATGCAGCCTCCTGTAGTTGCTATTTAACCAGAAAAACATGCAGACCCCACCCTATCATAACCTTCAAGGAAACCAACTCACCTGGAGTATGTATAACGTTTTGTTTTGTCAATAATTCAACGTTTAAATAACCTACCTTTCTTGTTTTTTAATTCTGAATTTTCTTAACTTCAGCAGTCTTTCTGCTTTTGAATTTTAACTCACCTTGGTGATAAAGTTGCAAGCATGAAGCACAAAGCGAAAGAACTGTTTTGAGGAGGTGTTGACCAGAGAATTATGCAGACACCCTGACCTTGATAAAAACAAACAAACACACACACACACACACACACACACACACACACACACACACACACACACACACAAAGCCACACATTAACTCACCTGGTTGATAAAGTTGCCAGCATGAAGTACAAAGCGTAAGAACTTCTTCAGCGAGGTGTTATCATATAGCCTTCTGCAGATGCTGTTGACGACAGAGATGTGCGGCCGGACTGTGGAAAGCTGGGAGGGAAGCTCAGCCTGGAGCAACATGGCCTCCAGGCGAAGCTTGTAGCACGGCAGCTCCATCAGCTTGAGGAAGAACTTCTCCACGCTGCCCAGCTTCTCGGGATCTCCGTCGTAGTTCTTCATAAGCTCCGCCTAAAAGAAGAGTCAAGTATTAGCAAGTAGAACAATTATATGGTGACAAGGGAGATCACTGCGTCACCCTTTCACATTTAACAATACAAGCATGACACCCTCGGCTAGCTCTTTTGCTGTGTCTGTCCGTATGTCTGTCGGTCTGTCTGTCAGTCTGTTAGTGTGTCTGTCTGCCTCAGTCTCTCTATCTCTCTCTAATCGATGTCTTTATCTGTACGTACAGTACAGTTATAATGTGTACAGTTTGCTCTGATAGTTCTTTGGTTATATGTTTTTACATTTAGTCAAGTTTTGACTAAATGTTTTAACATAGAGGGGGGAATCGAGACGAGGGTCGTGGTGTATGTGTGTGTGTGTGTGTGTGTGTGTGTGTGTGTGTGTGTGTGTGTGTGTGTGTGTGTGTGTGTCTGTCTGTCTGTGTGTGTGTAGAGCGATTCAGACTAAACTACTGGGCCGATCTTTATGAAATTTGACATGAGAGTTCCTGGGTATGATATCCCCGGATGTTTTTTTCTTTTTTTCGATAAATACCTCTGATGACGTCATATCCGGCTTTTTGTAAAAGTTGAGGCGGCACTGTCACACCCTCATTTTTTCATTAAATTGATTGAAATTTTGGCAAAGCAATCTTCGACGAAAGCCGGGGTTTGGTATTGCATTTCAGCTTGGTGGCTTAAAAACTAATGAGTGAGTTTGGTCATTAAAAATCGGAAACTTGTAATTAAAATTATATTTTTATTAAACGATCCAAAAACAATTTCATCTTATTTTTCGTCATTTTTTGATTCCAAAAACATATACATATGTTATATTTGGATTAAAAACAAGCTCTGAAAATTAAAAATATAAAAATTATGATCAAAATTAATTTTCCGAAATCGTTTTAAAAACTATTTCATCTTATTCCTTGTCGATTCCTGATTCCAAAAACATATAGATATGATATGTTTGGATTAAAAACACGCTCAGAAAGTTAAAACGAAGATAGGTACAGTAAAGCGTACTATGAAGCACAGCGCAATCGCTACCGCGCCAAACAGGCTCGTCACTTTCACTGCCTTTTGCACTAGCGGCGGACTACGTTCAGTTTCATTCTGTGAGTTCCACAGCTTGACTAAATGTAGTAATTTCGCCTTACGCGACTTGTTTGTTCTTGTTCTAGTTGACCCAATCTAGGCTAGGGCGAGGGCTGGATGTAAAAAAGCGAATATTCTTGCTTATTTACCCTCGATAATAAAGATTTTGTTTTGTCTTGCCTTGTCTTGTCTCTCCATTTTCTCTCTTTGTAACGAACTTATAAGAGCTAGTCATTGATATGCGACACCATTAATGTATGTGGGACAAGAAACAGCATCTCTGCCTCAGCTCACCTCATCCATAGTCGGAAGATGCTTGATGAGACCTTTCAGCTTCTCAGAGCCGATGGCGCGGTAGTCTGCGTTTTTAATGAGGTCAACAATGGCGGCGTCGGTCTTGCGGAACTGCTTGAGGAAGATGTTGACGTTCATGCTTCGCTTGGCGTCCAGCAGTGTCACCTGAACACAGATACATAGAGGTGGGCTGAATACACAAGTGATACATGTAGGTAAAGAGAAGAGGGCTCGATACGTAGAGGTTCCAATGCCGAGTCTCAGTGGATATTACAAAATACTGGTCGAAGTTAGTGGATCATGAAAAATGCGAGCTTCAGCGAGCTTGGAATGCTTGGTATTGCCGTGTTTCTGTAACCCATATTTTGACATAGATTACAGGATCTCTTCCGTGCGCCCTTGGTCTTGTGCTTGTTTGTACACACGAAGGGGGACAAGGTACCACAAGAAATTCAGTTGATCCCAGGATCAACACGAGCCGAAACATTGACAATATCAAAGAAACAGGGCCGTTCTACACCTGTTGGTACAGGTAAACAAAATAATAGTGTTGATGTGTCCTGTTAAATTGTCTTTTCGGCGTTTGTACATAAATGGGAGATATAGAGAATACTACATGGCTTGCTGTGTCGTACCAGATTTACACGAGTTGTTTTTTTAAATATTGAACTGCGAGCGAGGCAGCTAAATTGAAGACGCTTGTTTTAGAACCTCGATCTCTTCTAAAGCCTCGTGCAATCTATAACGTCAAAGCAAAGAAACGTCACTCTGAAAGTGTGGCGTGACGTGTTAGTTCTAAAGATTCATCGAGGGTAATTAGCGAGCGCAATTTGTGTTTCTATAATGACGTTTGTCTCGGTGACTTTGGCATCATAAGCAGTGGAAAAACAGGTCCCTGCCAGACTTGCTTGACATGACCTCATTTACATGATATACACACGTGTGATTTGAACGATTATTATCTCACGGGTTTCTCTCTCACGTATGTAGGATAAAACAACTATCGCTAATATCAAGGAAGAAGATTGTTGTGAAAGTAATGCAATAATGAATAAGAGCTCAATCATGAATAAGACCTATTGGCTTAACAGAAAGGAAGAAGGCTACTCTACCTTTATGGAAGTGATGCAATAATACTGGTATTGGTGACAGAAATATGTTTTCCACCAAGAAACCGATCGATCAACCAAGGAACCAAAAGACAGAGCGAGCGATAGACGTTGCAACAGGTAGGAATGGTATTGTTTTTGGTCTGAATGAGCGTGATACAGTGGCATGTCACAGTGAAGAAGGGAAAGTAGTAAAAGTAGTTATAAATAGAAATGAATGAAATCAAAGTGTATGATGCAAACAACTTTATCCCAGCGAAGCTGGAGGTATCCCGTGAACGCTATACTGTAATCGACTTGAGAAATGTGCATACCGAATAATACATGATAAAGAAGGATTCTTTGTGCCCGGCTACGTGCTACAGTTGGAGATGGAAGTTCACCAAAAATTGGGACCATACTAACAAAAATACGGTGGGTGCAATAGTCGCCCCCATTTTTTCAGCAAACGCCACCCAAGGCCGTTTTGGACGGGTAGAAATTCCGTAGTTTCCAAGTCTATGGATAAAGCTCGCGTAAGAAGAATACGTCACGGTCGAAAGTCTTTGACGTCAATTAATGCATCATGACGTCAAGCCTCCCTGAAGTCTTTCTCTCTCGCGCAGTGTGTGCGTTTGTGTTCATTTTGTGCACATGTGTTAGTGTATGTGTGTGTGTGTGTGTGTGTGTGTGTGTGTGTGTGTGTGTGTGTGTGTGTGTGTGTGTGTGTGTGTGTGTGTGTGTGTGTGTGTGTGTGTGTGCGCACGCGTGCATGAGTCTGTACTCGTATGTGTGTGGTGTGTGTGTGTATTTGTGTGTGTGTGTGTGTGCGTGCGCACGCGTGCATGAGTCTGTACTCGTGTGTGTGTAAGTGTGTGTGTGGGCATAAGTGTATGTGTGTGCGTGTATGTGTGTTTGTAAAGGTGTGTATGTCCGTCTGTCCGTATGGGT
>NC_090250.1:10332395-10354895 GCF_037325665.1 Littorina saxatilis | reverse complement strand
GAGAGAGAGAGAGAGAGAGAGAGAGAGAGAGAGAGAGAGAGAGAGAGAGAGAGAGAGGTTTGTCTTTCGCTGGGGTATGCAGTGCCTTGGCGTTGCACATCTACTTAATTTAAAATTATCACTGAGTCACAAAATAATAAAGCAAGAAAGAATACAGTGTTACTGAAACTGTTGTAAATGGCAAAATGCTGTTGCCATGAATACACATTTGAATGCTAGTAATGTAGCACCAATATATGACACATTGCCTGTTGTAAATGGCAAAATGGTTTATGAAAGAGATTTACAGTTTCACTCCAACAAAAAATGTAAGCTTACTTCGTAGCTTTCTGTTGCTGTTGCCATAAATACCCAAAGACACTGGCATACAAATAATATAGCATCAATATAGGACATTGTATTGATATTACCTACAATGATATCTGTCGTCAAGGTTAACAAATGCTGACTAGATGTAACAAAATAGATACAATATTATAATACTAAAGTGAGTGCTTAGTCATGCAGAGTGGCGTTTGCATAGAATTGAAGTCTATTCGTCACGAGGGTGAACAGCATGATAACTTTCCTGTATACTACTTCTTTAAAAGGAACACTTTATTATATTTAAATATCTGGGAAATTGTGGTTAAAAGACTTCGTTACTTCTTGATTGTTATTTACTATTATATTGAAGTGAATAGCAAAACGCTGTATTTGAAAACAGCATGGGATTTATATATATATATTGGTATCAGGTAATGCCCTAGTTTTTACAAATTGTAGCAAAGTCGATTAACTTTACTATGTACGATGTTTGCTTGCAAATTACAACACAAACGTGAAAAACTTAACTATTTGTAGAGTTCTAAGGCATTGCAGACAAAGCAACTGCAAGAAAGTCAGGTTTTAGCAGTGTGAAAATCCGCTGAAAACGGTCTTATATCCCTTCCGTTAACATGGCTTCGTCCGGCCATACATGTAGGCTCTTGTGACACTGACCCTGAGCTGACCCTGAGGCACTGAAAAGGTTTTCACGGAAAAAGTCTCTCGAAGAACGAAATGGGTTAGGTACACGTGCACTCAAGTTAACCTCTGCTTTGACCTGTGTGCCAAGAGTGAGATGAGAGAGAGCAGAGACACACACACTCCCACGCCGTAGATCAGATTAATAGGTGCTTGATTTTGGTATTTTGATTTTACATAACATTAAACCTTTCTTCTTATTATTATTATGGTGAGCTTATATAGCTTTACATATTAATTTCTGCCGTGTGAAATGGAATTTTTTTTACAGACAGACAGACAAACAAACATTTTTTACACACAATATATAACGCATTCACATCGACCAGCAAACCTCAAGCCTGTTAGGCGAGCATTCACCTTTCGCGGCCTTTATTCCAAGTCACACGGGTATTTGATGGACATTTTTATCTATGCCTATACAATTTTGCCAGGAAAGACCCTTTTGTCAATCGTGGGATCTTTAACGTGCACACCCCAATATAGTGAAGGGACCTCGGTTTTTCGTCTCATCCGAAAGACTAGCATTTGAACCCACCATCTAGGTTAGGAAAGGGGGGAGAAAATAGCGGCCTGACCCAGGGTCGAACACGCAACCTCTCGATTCCGAGCGCAAGTGCGTTACCACTCGGCCACCCAGTCCCATGGGGTTCATGGTCATGGCAACAGCCTTAATAATATTATATCATGTATAATATTACATTTCAGCATATGTGAATTACATGTCATCATACCAAACTGTCATACATTTTTATTCCCACATCATTCTGATTGATCACAACCAAACCTACTATCAGTGGACACATCCAAATACAAGCGCCTGTTCTTGACAACTTGCGACTGATCTAAAAATAAAAACCAGTGCAATTTCCTCGGTCTGGCTTTGCCACGACACTCACGGTTTGGCCTGTAGGTAAAATGTACAATGTATTTTCTGATTTGTGCACAAAAGCTTTTTTTTTTTTTTTTTAACATAACAATGTTTAATGTCATTGTTTGTTTAAAAGACCATGGTCACATTTGTACAAAAAATGTTAAATTAGAAAATAAATAACATTTTGGTTCATGAAAAAAAGAAATAAAAATGTCGGTAGATAAGTCACTCAAATACAGCAATGCATGAATGGCTCGGTTTGAGTTTGTTGCGGTTGACCCTGCACAAATCGACCTATGATGTTTTTGTTCAACAATTTTGCCGCCACCCCTCCCATAGGATGACGTATTCCACAACTTCCTGTGTTGCTCAGTGATTTTGTTAGAATTCAAATTCTTGTGACACACTTCTTCTTGTTCATTTCCTGTGCCTGTGATTTGTTTGAGCACATTGTGAGGTATTTCACCACAGACTACAAACGGCGACTTCCTGTCACGTGTTCGCCCATGAACAAAAATGTCTCCTCCTGCACGCTACTTACCCGTCGCCAAAGACGACCCGCTCGTGCGGCTCGTCAATCAAGAAAGTTGACCTGGGATAATAGAATAATCCCCACCCTTAAACCACCAGGCGCGACCGGGATCCAAACCAACGACCTTCCGCTTTGGAGACGTATCATCCTCTAGGCCATTGCGCCCGTCGTTCAAGATGACTCACCTCCATGGACGTTGATTGTCTCTTCAGAACGTTGCTGTCAGCCTTGTCTGTGGGCGCGGGATGTGATGGTGTCTTCTGCGCGAAGAGCTCCTCAAGCTTGCCGTATTCCACTGAGATGCTGTCCCTCATCTTGTTCACGTCTCCCCACACACTGCTCTCTGAAAACAACACGGTATTCATTTTACAATTCTTTTACCAGTTGTCTTGGGATGGGATGGGGTCTTCTGTGCGAAAACGCTCCTCTAGCTTGCTCTACAGTAATAGTGATACGCATCTTGTTCAACTCTCAACTTACGATGGACTCTTGAAATAAAAGTCCTACCATGCCGGGGATGGGGGGTTATTCCACGTGAACGTTTTTGTCTTGACACACAAACACACAGACACACACACACACGCACACACACACACATACACACACAAACACACATATATACTCACATACACATACACACACACACACTCACACACACACACGCACACACACACACACACAGACACAGACACACACGCACACACACACACACACTCACACACGCATACATACATACACACGCACACACACACACGCACACACACACACACACACGCACACACACACACACACACTCACAGACACACACACACGCATACATACACACACACGCACACACACGCACACACACACACACACACACACACACACACACACACACACACACACACACACACACACACACACACACTGCACACAAAGTCAATTTTAGCAAGTAGATACTCTACAAACAAAATTGGGGGAGTTTGTATACACTTTCCTAAAAAAAGAAACAATGTATCGATTGGAGATTGGATTTCCCTTCTTTGAGTCATGTGACGTCAGAGGCCGACAAAACTTTATAATTTGGCTTTTCAGGTTGACCGAAACTTCAAAGGAACTCAAAAAAACAAAAACGTCATGTGTTTGATTGCATGTGTGTGTGCTGTTCAATGTCAAAACAACAACAAAGTGAGTACATGACGTGTGTTTTGTAGTTCCTTTGAAGTTTCGGTCAACCTGAAACGCCCAAATATGAAGCTTATGTGTTTGATTGCATACATGTATGTTTGTGGATTGCATGCATGTGTGTGTGTGCTCGTTCAATCGTCAAAACAACAACAAAGTCAAAAGTACCTGATAGGAATTCGATCGATACATAAATGTTATTTGCGTGTTTGACCAAAATATGACATTTTACACAGATCTCGACAGTCATTGTTCACCTCGACCGCTAGCGCGGTCTCGGAGAACAATGACTGTCTCGATCTGTGTAAAATGTCATATTTTGGTCAAACACGCAAATAACGTATAATGAATTCATTTTGTTCTCTTTCTTCGCGTGTCTTATAAACAATACGTGTCATGAAAATAAAGTTTATTCGTATTCGTATTCACACACACACACACACACACACACACACACACACACACACACACACACACACACACACACACACACACACACACACACACACACACACACACACACACACACATCACTCACGTCTAACCATGGCGGGGGGCAGTTTGTTCCACGTGAACGTCTTCATCTTGACAGACGGCGAGGGTGTCTTGATGGGCTTCACTTCCGGTACAGCCGCGGTCACGTGACGGAGTTGCACGCCCCCTGGCGACATGGGAGGTAATGGTGGGGGCGGGGCACCGGGTGAGAGGGGGCGGGGGGAGGAGGAGGAGGGGGACACAACCCGCCTGGAGAAGGAGGGGGTGGTGGAGGGGGAGGGGCTCCGCCGGGTGAAGGGGGCGGTGGGGGTGCGGGTGCGGGTGGGGGCGGGGCTAGTCCGCCCTGTGTTGAAGTCTGAAAATGACAGGTCAATCTTGTCATTGTTAATGTAGAATCTTGTGTTGTAGTCTGAAAATGACGGGTCAGTCTTGTCACAGTATGGTTAATGTAGAATATTGTGTTGTAGTCTGAAAATGACGGGTCAGTCTTGTTACAGTATGGTTAATGTAGAATCTTGCGTGTTGTAGTCTGAAAATGATGGGTCATTCTTGTCACAGTACTGTTTAGTACAGAAACTTGTGTTGAAGTCTGAAAATGACAGATGAGCCTTGTCACAGTATTGTTCAGTGCAGAAACGTTAAAGCATGAAATTAATAGGCCAAAGTTCATGTCGCGAAGTGTACGACGCCTTGGTACAGCCTCTGGTTAAAAATGACGGGTTGTTCTTGTCACAGTATTGTTAATGCAGAACCTTGTGTTGAAGTCTGAAAATGACAGATGAGCCTTGTCACAGTATTGTTCAGTGCAGAAACGTTAAAGCATGAAGTTAATAGGCCAAAGTTCATGTCGCGAAGTGTACGACGCCTTGGTACAGCCTCTGGTTAAAAATGACGGGTTGTTCTTGTCACAGTATTGTTAATGCAGAACCTTGTGTTGAAGTCTGAAAATGACAGATGAGCCTTGTCACAGTATTGTTCAGTGCAGAAACGTTAAAGCATGAAGTTAATAGGCCAAAGTTCATGTCGCGAAGTGTACGACGCCTTGGTACAGCCTCTGGTTAAAAATGACGGGTTGTTCTTGTCACAGTATTGTTAATGCAGAACCTTGTGTTGACGTCTGAAAATGACAGATGAGCCTTGTCACAGTATTGTTCAGTGCAGAAACGTTAAAGTATGAAATTAATAGGCCAAAGTTCATGTCGCGAAGTGTACGACGCCTTGGTACAGCACGGTTGGTAAAAAAAGTTTCGAGATGTCGACCACTGGCTCAATAGACGATTTTCTGAAGTAACTCCGTCGGGATTGTATGGGTTGTGAAAGAGTGAATTAATGCCCTTGCTCTTCCTCTGACAAATCACTTCACACGTGCTCATGTTCACGTGTTTTCGACACTTCAGTGGAATATAGAAACAGAGCTTTCATATTCAATTTGACAGCTGTTCTTTGAATTCAAGTAACGCAGTTAATACGAAAGACTGAGAGTGAACGGCCAAGCAGTTACCTCCCTTGTAATGAAACTCGACCATCAAATTCCCAACAACAAAAAAACTCCATTTTGCAGACCAATTTTTCTTGACATTTTCCTGTACACGTACCTGTGATTCTGATGCCTGTCCGCTCCTAGAGCCGAGAATCCCCGATCTTCTCTGTAGCCTTGCTCCCGGACTCTTCAGCTCGGAATCCTCTGTTTGCACCGCTTTGTCCTCTCTCTGTGAGGCCAGGGACCGCGCCTGTTTCAACACGTTCTCCGCTTCAAGTGCGTTCTCGACAGCTTCGCGGGTAAGACGCTCCAGAAGAAGCCATGTGCCTTCACTGAAAAGGAAAGCATTCCAAAATTACCGTCATTACACGATTATATTCTACAGCACAGATCTTTTTAGGCTTCTACATGCAATAAGAGCATTCGTTGACCATACCAACAATTAACATATGTTGCCTGCATTCTGTGTCCGTACAGAGAGAGACATTTTCGCTGACAAAATTTAGCAGTTGACATAGGAGTCACTTTTGAAATTAATTCAACCAAAAATCCCGTTCTACATAATTATGAAACAGCGAGACTGCCGTTCATTCTTGGGCATTGGTTTTAAGTTGAAGGATGCGCTGATTCTGTGTAAAATCCCGAAAAGAGCTGTGTAAAAGCCTGAAAAAATGAGCGTGAAAGCCTAAAAAGATCTGTGTAAAAGCCTGACTAAAGCTGTGTACAAGCCTAAAAAGATATGTGTCAAAGCCTGACAAGCGCTGTGGGGGTGAACACGATTGCCTGCAAGAGAAGGAATGTAGGTTTACACGTATGATTCCTTCCCTTCCACTTTCTTTTTCTCGCTTGTACGACTGAACTCTTAGTCGTGATGCAGAGTTTGTTATTAGTGTGTTAATGTTAGCACACACTCAGTGCCTCTGAAGGGTTGGTTATCTTTGTGGTTTCAAAATGTGGCCTACCTCTCTGGTCCTCCTAGTATAGTTACCTCATTGTATGGTAACCACTGAAAATATAAGAATAAGGTCAAGAAGAAAGGAACGAGAAAATAAGAACGAAAGAGCGTGTGTGTGTGCGTGAGTGCGTGTGTGTGTGTGAGTTTGTGTGTGTGTGTGTGTGTGTGCGAGTGCGTGTGTGTGAGTGTGAGTTTGTGTGTGTGTGTGTGTGTGTGTGTGTGTGAGTGTGTGTGTGTGTGTGTATGCGTGCGTGCGTGCGTGCGTGCGCGCGTGTGTGTGAATGTGTGTGTGTTTGTGTGTGTGTGTGTGTGTGTGTGTGTGGACAGCAAAGAGCCGCACTATGTGTTTACCTGTGGGTACAGTTGGGGTCTATTTGGTACAAGTTGTACAGTATTCCCAGCAGTGACATGGCTATCGGCGTATCGGCAACCTGAAAACATAATAATAGTATAAAATAATAGTACGGCGTTATCACAAGAGCAAAATACATCAGTTGATCGTTTTACCCTATTTGTGCTCTTCTGTTTGGTACACGATTGATTCATCAATATACTTACTTCCTCGCTATCATTTTGGTATTTGGAATTTGTATCCCATCGTCCTGTGGGGAATGGAAATTCGGGTTGCTTTTTCATTGGGGAAATGCGTATCAAGGTGTAACCAGCCACCTGCACTTATGGCAGAATGATCGAGGTCCTTTACGTGCCACTGTGGTGACACGGGGATGGGACATGGATACAGTCTCTGAGTCTACACATAAAGTTGACCCGAGTCCGTCCCGGCCTGGATACGAACCCGTCACCCTAGGATCACAAGTCCAGTGATATCTCTACCACCTGAGCTACCCGGCCCCTATTCTCTCCCAAACCCCCCTACCCCCCACCCCCACCCCCAATCTATCACCCCACCTGCCCCACCTTTTTGTGCAGGGCAGCGAAGAGTTCCTGTGGCTGAGACATGTCCACGTTGTCGTTATTCATCTCTTCGAGGGCGTCAGCATCGGCAGACAACTCTTCCTCGAACACGTCCAGTTGCACGTGCAGATCTCTGTCCTCGTCATAGCGCACCGTATTAATCGCTTCCTGGATGTTGAGCGCTGCAAGGGAAGACACAGATCTTAAAGGCTGAACAAGGGGTCTCTGTCTCTGAAAAAAAATCTTAAAGGCTAAACAAGCTAGGGTCTCTGTCTCTAAAAAAAATCTTAAAGGCTGAACAAGGATCTCTGTCTCTACAAAAAGTTTAAAGGCTGAACAAGGGTCTCTGTCTCTAAAAAAAACCAGGTTAAAGGGCTGAACAAGGGTCTGTCTCAAAAAAACTTAAAGGCTGAGAAAGGGTCTCTGTCTTAAAGAAAATCTTAGAGGCTGAGCAAGGGTCTCTGTCTCAAAGAAAATCTTAGAGGCTGAGCAAGGGTCTCTGTCTCAAAGAAAATCTTAGAGGCTGAACAAGGGTCCCTTTTTCTGTTTCTGTCCTGTATGTTTAGCGCTGGGAAAAAAAGCAAAGAGCTTAAAGGCTGAGCGTGGGACCCTTAATTAATGTTAATTTCATGAATATGTAAACAAAAATAAAACATTGATAAAACCAACTACTATCCCCTTACCGATGAACTCGTTGCGTATCCTGACCCTGTCCCTGATGTTCTCGTTGGCCACGATGACGGAGTTGACGAGCGCCATGACGCACGTGCTGTACGTCACCAGGTCCGCCTTGCCCAGCTCCGTCACCAGCAGGCTGAACCGGTACGGCAGCTTCTGCCACGTCTGGGGGACAGTGGGAATTATTATTAACAAAGGAACAAAGCAGCCAACCAGAACAAGCAAACAAGCAAGAAAGCAAACAATCAAACAATCAAACAATCAATCCATCAAACAATCAAACAATCAAACAATCAAACAATCAAACAATCAAACAATCAAACAATCAATCCATCAATCAAGCAATCAAGCAATCAAGAAATCAAGCAATCAAACAAACAACCAACCAACAAGAAACAAACAAGCAAACAAACAAACAAACAAACTAACACACAAACAATTAATCAATCAATCAATCAATCAATCAATCAATCAATCAATCAAGCAATTCATCCATCAATTCATCAACCAACTAACCAACTAACAAAAACAACACAAAACAAAAAACCCAACTAAGGTCAGCCTACGGAACGTTTAATTATAGGCACAAAAATAGTTCCGTTTGAACTTGGACCTATCGGTGAACCGGTAGGCAACAAAAAAGACATCTCGGGAATTTAATATGTGTTGTTTTAGAACATCTTGCCACACAAGGCGAACAATGTTAAACCATGGCTAATTCCACTGTCCCATACTTGTAAAATAACAGCAATGGAAGACGATTGTTTTTTTGAGAAGCCATACCTTGTATTTGTCGAGTTTTACAGGTGACATAGGTTATACCTTGTATTTGTCGAGTTTTACAGGGGACATAGGTCTCACCTTGTATTTGTCGAGCGCATCTAGAGTGAGGTAGTAGCCTTCCTTGGAGTACAGACACAGCGCTGACAACAGCTCAAATATCTGCATCTTCACCATTAAATTGTTCGTCTGTAGTGCTGCAACAGTCAGTTGATCAGTCAATTAATCAATCAATCAATCAATCAATCAAGCAAGCAAGCAAGTAAGCAATTAAGCAAGTAAGCAGGCAAGCAGTTAATCAATAAATTAATCAATGAAGCAATTCAGTAATATAACCAGCAAACAGACCATCCATCCATCCATCCATCCATCCGTCTGTTCGTCCGTCCGTCCGTCTGTTAGTCCGTCTATCCGTCCGTCCGTCCGTCAGCCTGTCCGTCCGTCGATCCATCCATCCATCCATCCATCCATCCATTCCAAAAACCAATCAACCAACAAACCAACAAATAAATCCATCAACGCATCAATTATTCAATCAAGTAATCAAGAAAGAAACGGAAGCAAAATCAACCATGCCATTAATCAATCAATGTAATCACATTTTCAAATTAACAAGCAATTAAGCAAGCAAAGAGATAACACGGATACGGTGTTGCTCCAAGAAGAAAAGTTTAATTCTTGAACAAGTTGTGTCCCAAATATTGATAAGGGATCATCTGGCTCCTCAGCCATAATTATTGCAACAAAAACTCATCAAAACTAATCTGTCAACTAGCCGTGCATAATACATCTAATACAAACTAATCGAAATTAAACAGTCAACCGGACATCCATAATGGCACAACTCCTCAAAAATGATCTGTCCATTCGTCACGTTTAACTGTTCGAACTCATCAAAGCTCCATCACTGCCACAATAAGTATCAGTTACGTTTTCTGCGATCATAACAAAAACCCTTTCCCTGACAAGGGAAACAACTGATACATAATGCCTTTGGAATTCCAGCAGCATAATTCCCTCCCTTGGAGATTTTTTTTCTCTTCAGTTTTCTCTTGCTTGTTATGATTTTTTTCAATTACATTCTTCCGGCAGTCAAGGGTTTTCGTTAGAAAACTATACCGAAAGGGCATAATCGAATCAACTCTTCGGCAAACCTAGTGTATACTAGTTGGGAGCAATCAATCAGATATGATCGTTTTTGCTTGGCGGTCGCGTCGCGTTCCTTCTTTGTTGTATTATAAGCTAACTCTGATGTACAGTTAAAACAATTCACACAAAATTATAAACAGACACAGACACAAAACACACGTACATACAGACTCTGACAGATGACAGATAGAGAGAGAGAGAGAGAGAGAGAGAGAGAGAGAGAGAGAGAGAGAGAGAGAGAGAGAGAGAGAGAGAGAGAGAGAGGCAGACACACAGACACAGACGCACGCACGTACGCACACTCACACCAACTGACAAGCATACACACGCACGCACGCACGCACGCACACATACACACACACACGCACGCATGTAAGCGGCACACACGCACGCACACACACAAACACACACACACACACACACACACACTGAGCACACACACACACACACACACACGTTCTCTTTCTCTCTCTCTCCCTCTCTCTCTCTCCCGCTCTCTCTCTCCCTCTCTCTCTCCCTCGATCTCACTCTCTCTCTCTCTCTCTCCCTCTCTCTCTCTCTCTCTCTCTCTCTCTCTCTCTCTCTCTCTCTCTCTCTCTCTCTCTCTCTCTCTCTCTCTCTCTCTCTCTCTCTCTCTCTCTCTCTCTCTATCTCTCTCCCCTCTCTCTCTTTATCGGTGTAAATTCCTTTACAACGGAACAGAGTCATCTGTGAACAAAGATGGAAAGAAGAGGACAAAGCCCGAACAATAAGAGCTAAGTATAAGGCAAACTACGCCGCGCAGTCTTTCCTGCCCGGAACATCCTACGGTGTCTACACATGCAGGAACTTCAAGAATTCCTGGAATTTTCTTGCAGAATGTAAACACGGCTCCGTCACTGACTGAAAAACATTAAAACACGATAGAACCTTCGGGATACAGACGGAGGAAACCCTGTCCGAACTTGCGATATGGCGCACCCCCTCCCCTCCCCTCCCCCTCCCCCCTCTCTATGTCTTTCTATCTTCTTTCTTTCTTCTCTCTCTCTCTCTCTCTCTCTCTCTCTCTTTCATATAATGCACTAATGTACATAAACTTATACTGTTTTACTAATTATGTAAGTATGTAGTAGTAGTTATTATAGTAGATTTACTCCCTCTTTAGGGCGAGGGCCAGATGCAAAAAAGTATACCAATGCTTATTCTGTTACCCTCGTAAAATAAAGAATTGTCATTGTCATTGTCATTGTCATTGTCTCTCTCTCTCTCTCTCTCTCTCTCTCTCTCTCTCTCTCTCTCTCTCTCTCTCTCTCTCTATTAATTGTAAGAATGCGCACCGGAAACTACTCATTATCCCATTGTTCTGACGTCAGACAACAGAATTATCATGTGCGTATCAGGTAAATCCACGCCAAAATTCGTATGCTTTTTCAAAGGCCTGTGCCCATGGTATTTCCTTCTCTCCTTAGTTCTATTTACGATTTCTATGACCCCCTCCCCCTGCTTTTTTTTGCAGGCTATTTGATGTCCACCCTCTAACACACACACACACACTTACACACACACACACACACACACACACGCACTCACACACACACACACACACACACACACACACACACACACACACACACAAATCTACACCGGATTTTGTGTAATAGTTCTGAAACTTTAACAGCACAGTACGTAACATATATCAGATGAGTCACCCAAAGATAATAATTATGATGCATTAAGTCTTGTGACATTACTCCCCTCTAAACCCTGTCAGTTCTATTTCCAGAAACTCTAACATTTGAAATAAGGTCTATTCATTTTCTTATTTACTCGCATCTGTGCATATACGCGGGCTGTTGACAGCGATAATAAGCTTATTATGCTGTAAAACTCGAGTCAAATTCGAAAAAAAATAAAACAACAACTCGCTGGAAGCGATATCAAAACATTTAGTCAATATAATTGAAATGTTTATTTTTTATTTTTTTATTTTTATATAAATATTATATATATATTAAAGCGGTGACAAATATACACACACAAATATCAGCTGAATACGAAGATCAAAGCACATGGACACAGGCACACTCCTAGAGACAGGCAGACAGACATGTCAGCTTTTGAGTTTCAAGTTATACTAAGTTTTGAGTACAAAACTGGGTAGAATGCTGAAGCACCGTAATACACTTCAAAATTATTCTTTTGTTTTTATCGCAAGAAGATGGGAATTTAGGATATCAAACGTGCTTGTTTCAGATTTTGACCTTATTACATTGATGCCGATGCATCACTTCATATTTGTGTGTTGTTGGTTTTTGCCGAGTTCTCAAATTGAACACGGTTTTGCAAATTTAGCATTCAGCATTGAACGTGACCCCCAAAAAGATCAATTTACAAGCAGCTGTTACAACATCCAACAAACATCACATTATTTCTAGCTTTTGTTGCATTGTTGTGTGTCATACGCATTTTCCGAGGTCTATTCACACGTTCGATTGAACGAATGCAGAAATGGGCGGGGATATAGCTCAGTTGGTAGCGCGCTGGATTTGTATTCAGTTGGCCGCTGTCAGCGTGAGTTCGATCCCAGGTTCGGCGGAAATTTATTTCACAGAGTCAACTTTGTGTGCAGACTCTCTTCGGTGTCCGAACCTCCCCCCGTGTACACTACATTGGGTGTGCACGTTAAAGATCCCACGATTGACAAAAGGGTCTTTCCTGGCAACATTGCTTAGGCACAGTTAATAATTGTCTACCTATACCCGTGTGACTTGGAATAATAGGCCGTGAAAGGTAAATATGCGCCGAAATGGCTGCAATCTACTGGCCGTATAAAATTTCTTATTCCCCCCTCTGCTTCTTTACCTCTGTAAACTTGTAGGGGTAGTTATTTTTCGATAATGACCCAGCAACCAAACAAATAACGACCCAGCAACAGCCTGAATCCTCGATAGTGCAATGGGTTGAGAAGTTGTTCTGTTTCGGTACTACTTTTTGCGACTGAAAAGTTCCGAACGCTCTAACGTACGAAGTATACATCTCTGGAGCAAACAATACAAACATACCGCATTTAAATTAACAACTACAGGCCTGAACACATGAATCTTCATATAAAATCCATGAGTTCGGTTGTTTTCTGAATCTAGATTTGCCGTGCTCAAACGTTCATCACAAGCAATTTCCCGCAAGGCTCATACTTTGTCTAGCGACAAGAGTAGTTCCCCTTCTTTTCACTCAGTTTCTTCGACAACAGACTGCAATCCGACGGTCAGTTTTCAACAATATTTCATTTAATAAACAGATCACACGCAACCAAATGCACACATCTCATCAATTTAAACAACATAAAGCGGTTTCATACACTATTTTCCCCAGAAAACTGAACTTCATACAGTTTTTAACGTTGGAACACGGGTGCAAAAGTTCGTCTGCTAGTCCCATTTGACGAAAGAACAGTCATTATCCTAAGCGATACCAAAACATATACAGAACACACAATATCTGCCTTTGCCGCCACAGCAGAATAACAGCATATCTGTGTACTTGATTTTAGTCCAAAATAGGAAAACTGACAAGAAGTGTTAACAGAATGGAATGATTTGCACGGAACTATACAACCGCGCATTAATCGATCGCCTGCGCAGGTTGACTGGTTGAGTGAATAGGATTCGATCAAACTTTCGCAAAAAACCTCCTCTTTTCTTTGAATAACTGAAGAAAGGAGGAATAAAGAGGTTACACACCTCGTCTCAGTGATTATAAAAAATAATGGTCTCAGTTCGCGGTCATGAAAAAGCTCGCTAAAGCTCGCATTTTTCATGATCCGCTAACTTCGACCATTATTTTTGATAATCACTGAGACTCGGCATGTAACCTCTACATCTCACACGGCATCACTGCAGAGCGCCTAGAACTGTACCCACGGAATATGCGCCGGCGATATAAGACTCATTGATTGATTGAAATAAGAACGAATGCAGAAAGAAGATTTAACGCTGTCAAAGCGTGAGTAACCATTCAGTCAACCACAGGCGCTGAACACACCGATGGTAGCTTCCTACTCAATTTCGTGCTTCAACTTCTATGTTCAACAACAAACACAACATTATCCCCGAGTACGCTAGTACAAGGGTCCAGCAGACTTTAATTGTCTGTGTGTGTACGTGTGTGTCTCGACTTAACAGCTTATTGCTGGGAAACTACTGGGCGCAGTTCGTTCAAAAGTTGATACACTAACTTGATAATAGGTCCGATTGATCGTATTAAAACTTCATAATGTTACCTGGGACCTAAATGCGAAATAAACCACAAAAAACCGACTTGGCGGCGGGGGGAATTCGCGGAGCCACAGCCAGCCAGGCAGTCTCATAGAACAGCCGAACGCGTCACACATTGACTAGAAATATAGCGTCATAAAAAGATTACGTCACGGTCAAAAGTCTTTGACGTCTTTTTCTCTCGCGCGGTGTGTGTGTGTGTTCATTTTGTGCACATGTGTTACTGTTACTGTGTGTGTGTGTGTGTGTGTGTGTGTGTGTGTGTGTGTGTGTGTGTGTGTGCGTGCGCGTGCATGAGTCTGTACTCGTGTGTGTGTGTGTGTGTGTGTGTGTGTGTGTGTGTGTGTGTAAGAGAGAGAGAGATAGAGAGGAAGAGAGAGAGAGGGAGTGAGGGAGAGAGAGTGTGTGTGTGTGTGTCACTGTGTGTGTGTGTGTGTGTGTGTGAATGTGTGTGTGTGCATTTTCACTGTGATCAAATTACAAATAAAAGAGAAAGGCCAGTCACCACGCACATCCTCGGCTCGCATGCAATGTATTTATATAGCAAAGGGAATGCCTGTAATTCACACAGATCAATCACTTGTGCACAAGACAAAAACTTTCATACTGGGGGAGCGAGCCAATCTGAAGAGTACTCGGGTCCAGCGCGAGCGTTTTTTTTATTGTTAAGTGTAATTCACTTCATTAAAGGTATTTTAAAAGAATACGCAATGTTACGTATTTACATAATTATGACGAGCTTACCTGAGTAAGTGAAGTCTAATTGTGGTTTTATCGACCACAATGTAGAGAGGAAAGGGATTACGTGAGATAGAACGCGGGAATACGTCACTGTTTAACGACGTGTAAATGGTGCAGAAAAAAGAGAAAGAGAGAGGAAAGGGATAGGGAGGGAAAACGGTTATCAGTATAACTCTGAAGACAACTTAGGGCGAGGCACGTAATCCCTTTCCTCTCTACATTGTGGTCGATAAAACCACAATTAGACTTCACTTACTCAGGTAAGCTCGTCATAATTATGTAATTTTCTCTCCCACAATTCCGAGAGGAATGGGTCACGTGAGACTTTAAAGTCTGCAACATTTACACCCTAGCACTGTCGATGAATTGAAATACATATAAACCTACCCCAATTCTTCATGACAGAACAGCCTGTCCAAAACTCCTCCCACTGTCCACTGGTTTCTTGTAAAAAGTTGTGAAGGTGTTAGCCCGACGCCAACCAACAGTCTTCAGAATGGTTGCCAGAGGAATTTTACTTGCAGCTTTACTAGATGCAGCGGAACGAGTTGAATGCGGCGTAAATATTGTCATGTCAATACCCGCTTTTTGTAATCCAATCTTTGTCCATCGACGGATAGTATCTCTCAACACCGCTTTGTGAGGGGCTGTCCAACTGATAAAGAGTCTCGTTTCCGTTCCTCTAAATGCACGAGTTCTTTTGACATATTGTTTCAAATAATGTACAACACAAATTGCCAAATCAGACGGAAAAGCACAAAATACCACTTCATTCTGATGTTTGTTTGGGCCAGAAGTTTTGAGCAAATCCCCAAACCTACATCGTACATCTTCCTTTGTCCAACTCATGTTACGCAAGTCCATCAACCAAATCGCCTGTCCCCTTTGACTAGAGACCAACAAGCACAACAGCACAGTTTTAAGCGTCAATTGCGCCAGCGATAAAAGTTTTGCCGGTGACCATTCTTTTAAAAAATTTAGCACTAGATTAGCGTCCCAGGTCACACAAGTACGGGGCAAAGCTGGCCGTCTGTTGAAAGCTCCTTTCAAAAACTTCTTCACCAGTGGATGACAACCCACTGAACAATTATCCTGAAGGGACAATGCGGAAACAGCGCTTCGTGCCATGTTCAAACTGCTGTATCCTTTGCCTTCTTGGAACAGTTTCGTTAAAAACCTTATCAACTCATGTGGAGAGGCACAAAAGGGATCTCTATCCCGTTCAAGGCAATGCTGAAGCCAGCGTTTGAAATATGACTCGTAGTTACGCTTCGTACCCTCTCTCCAGGCTGACATGATAATGTCTGTTGCTTCATCCTGAATTCCCTGTTTCTGGAGGGCTGTCCGGACAAGGAACATGCTACTAGTTTCATCTTCTTCAGTAGTGGATGGTGCTCCCCTGTCAGTGGATGACTGAGTAAGTTTTCTTTTCGGGGTAACATGACCGGCAGTTCTACTAGTGGACGCAACAGTTTCGTGAACCACACTTGCGTTGTCCATAATGGCACCACCAGCACACACTCCGCCTCTAAGACTTCTATCCTTTGGAGCACTCTTGGAATGAGACTGAAAGGCGGAAAACAGAACGCCTTGAACAATGACCAGTCTAAGGAAAATGCATCAATGGCAAATGCATCTGGGTCAGGTTTCCATGAAACATACTTTCTTAACTGTGCGTTAACACGAGAAGCAAATAAGTCTACATCACAGAGACCAAACCGATTGATGACTTCTGCAAACACTTGTGTGTCCAAATGCCATTCAATGTTGTGTCTATCTACACGGGATTCTGCATCTGCCTCTATATTTAGGCAACCCGGTAAGTGTGTTGCTGTTACACAATTACTATGTGATAAGCACCACAACCAAATGTCTCTGGCAATGTCGTTGCACAAAACTTTTGTGCTGCCCATGTTATTAATACAAGCAACAGTGGTGCTATTGTCTGTAAGTAACTGAATGTAAGAGTGACATAATCCCCTGCAAAGGGATTTCAAGGCAAAATAAGCTGCTTTAAGTTCCAAACAGTTAATATGTTCAAAAGCTTCTTCCTTGGTCCACATTCCACCTGTGGTGCTACCATGACACTCCGCCCCCCACCCTATTTTCGAAGCATCTGATTTTACTATTACAGTAGGTATGCCTCTGCTAACAGGGGAAGGATATTGCTTTACATTATCAATCCACCAGAGAAGGTCTGAACGAACTTGCTCTGAAACCACAAGTTCTGCATCAAAGTCACCTTTCCTAACAGCAAGGGCTTCATTTTTTGCAATCTCTAATCGTTTAAAAAAGAGAGGTGCAACCCAAACACCCGGTTGGGCAGCCACTAAATATCCGATAACTTCAGCCAACTGCCTAATTGTACATTTCTTTCTTCCAGCCAAATCAGCGCACTTAGTACGAATTTTATCAACTGTCCGGGGGGTCAGAGAAACTAACATGTTCTGAGAATCAAGCTGAAACCCTAAAAACTCAATGCATTGAGTAGGTGTAAATACTGACTTCACAGGATGCACAGTAAAGCCCAAACGATCCAACAAAGCACATGTATCTAACACTGCTGCCTGGCATTCTTCAAAAGTGTCTCCTTGCAAAAGGGTATCATCAATGTATATCAGAAGGGTATGGCCAGATAAACGTAAGTGGGCCAATACAGGCTTTAGTAGTTTCGTGAAAATGCGGGGAGAATCACGATATCCCTGTGGAAGAGCCAGGAACTCAAAAGTTTTGCCATGAAACTGAAATCTGAAATATTTTCTGAACTTGTGAGCGATGCGTATGGAGAAATATGCATCTTTTAGATCAACTGAGGCAAAAAAGCAATCTTTTTTCATTAATGACACTGCGTTTTTTAATGTATCCATCTTGAAGTGAATCTTTTCAATTGTCTGATTCAAATTTTTTAGGTTTAAAATCACCCTTTGACTACCATCTTTTTTCTGACGCAAGAAAATACTGGATAAAAGTTGATCTGGCCGTTGATCCACCTCTTGAACAATCTGTTTCTCCACTAACTTCGCTACCTCATTAGCCACTAGCTCATCCTCGGAAGAAGAAAATCTAATTTCTTTCCTGTCTGGAATGTGTTCACCAGTGATCATAAATTCAATTTCAATTCCTGCGACTTGCTGAAGGATCCATCTATCAGAGGTTAACTGTCTCCAACTATTCAAATGATCAGCAACTTTTCCACTATGAAAGTTCTCAGGAGTATTCACAAATTTTGAACTGACCTGTTCCCTAAAAATAGAAACCGCTGGCGCACAAATATCAGATTCTAATCCCGTTTTGTTTTCTTGGAGGGAATCCCGCTCTGTTGGGAGTGGAACTTGGGAGAGAATTTGTGTCCTGTCTGTCGGTTGGAGACACCTCTTCTCTGCTGGTACTGTTGTCTCTGCTGAAACTGTTGTCGAGGTCGCCCTTGGTAGAACTGACGACCTCTGGTGGCGTTTTTTGAAAGGGGCTGTGACAGTGTGGATGATAATTTCCTGTTCTTCACTGCATCGTCGACCCTTTTCGCTAGATCCTCCCCAAACAAAAACTCGTTAGACGTCAGTTTGAGATTTAGCTGCGCATTGCATAAGGCCCTGCAGTCTTGGCTAAGTGTCGGCCTGAGTGCTTCGCGCCGCACCTGTGACAGGTCCTTGTGTGAAGCCATAAGAAGTCGAGCCGCATCGGCCAGTTTGCTAAAGCTGTCACGCTCACTCAACTTCCGACCTGCTGGTTTTTCTTTGAGGTCGGACATAAGCTGAGCGATAATTTTCAGCGTACAACCTACTTGTTCCTGAACAAAGGACAGGTTCGAGTGTCTTTTCTTTGCGAACTTGTCTAACAGTTTGCCATCTAATTCACGATTGAGAGTCGGCGTTCGAAGCGACGTGACATTTTTGGGCCGCGGATAGTTCTGAAGAGTGTCTCGCACACGTGCCCGATCTGATGGAAGAAGAAGTCCTTCCTCAAAACGATCTGCCAGAGATGGATGAATCCCCTCGCCAACTGTATCCACTACTATGCCTGCGTCAAAATCATTGTCCGAAGCAACATCCGTGTCTTCAGCCGAATCAAACTCATTTTCGAACTGCTCATGAGCAAATCTAACCGAAGCACCGTCTTCTCCATCCGCTTGCGACTCTTGCGCCGAACTGCTTTCGGTTCCATGCGACTCGGTTCCACGCGATGTTGAAGCAACAGGCGTCGCATTAAGCTTAGGCCTACCAACTTTCTCCAAATCAGATAGTCTGCCAGACAAGGCAGTCATTGTCTCCAAAATTTTGTCCATTTTCAGAGTAACTTCACAATCACGTGGGCCAGACGATCTCTTCTCTATTGAAAGAGACTTATCAACTCCCGTCTTTTCTGACGGTATCACTTCCGAAGGTTGTGCTTTCGCCGGTTTCTTGCCGGTTTTCTTCCCGCCAGCAGCACATTCACCACCTCCCGAGTCCGCCATATTCCGAACAAAAACCACACGAAAAAGTTATATTGATTCCTGCGGACGAGCAAGCGCACCCGTTACAGTATGAAAACAATTTAAAATCCACTGCAAAGATTTTCAAATCTTCAATGGACTAGTGCCCAGCCTTAGCACAGCGGACCTTCTGTGGCCCATAGTTCGCCTCAGGCGATAGTAATTGCTGTAATCGAGACAGCTGCTGAAAAAACAAAGAGGCTGCTTCAGCAAATCGTGACTGACTATGTCAGCAAATCGTGACTGACTGTGTCAGCAAACGTGTACTTCATTTCCGTAGCCAAAATAATATGTCATCCTACCAAAACAAGTCACAATTCCGACTGACCTTAGGTCACACGTGCAAAAACAAGTAACGATCCCAACTGACCCAAATATAGTAGGTCACACCTGCAAAAACAATGAACGCGCCGACTGACGCCTAACATTTCCATGTGTTAGCTTCGACGAATAAAATTCATACGCGAAACAACAAGTTCCCGGTTCAAAAAACCAACAAACACCGAAAACTCCAAACTGTTTCCTTACCTTGCAAGTTGACACAATGATAAACAATCAAAATAGTTAATACACTTCAACTAACCTACAACTAAAACTTGTACAGAGAAAGGTTAGAGGAAAATGAAAGCAAAGCAAGAGAGACAGTGCACCAACACGTCTTCACAGGACGGAAACCATTCGTTCAGTGACGTATTCCCGCGTTCTATCTCACGTGACCCATTCCTCTCGGAATTGTGGGAGATAAAATTAATGCATTTAGCCATAACCCGGGAATTCCTATTTTGGAGACTTGAAATCCACAATGTAAAACAATGTTTTTCATCGGAATGAGTTTATATGTGTATGTATTGGAGAAACTGCCTGTATTTCTTTCTTGTTCTTATATTTTTGTTTTGTCATGAACCCCCATGGGGTTTCTTGAAATAAATTTGCCCTACCTTACCTTGCCTTGCTTAAACTCTGTCTTCGACATGGGAACAGACCACCCCTCCACTTGGTCACGTACCGGCACGGTTGGCCTAGTGGTAAGGCGTCCGCCCCGTGATCGGGAGGTCGTGGGTTCGAACCCCGGCCGGGTCATACCTAAGACTTTAAAATTGGCAATCTAGTGTCTGCTCCGCCTGGCGTCTGGCATTATGGGGTTAGTGCTAGGGCTGGTCGGTCCGGTGTCAGAATAATGTGACTGGGTGAGGCAGGAAGCCTGTGCTGCGACTTCTGTCTTGTGTGTGGCGCACGTTAAATGTCAAAGCAGGACCGCCCTGATATGGCCCTTCGTGGTCGGCTGGGCGTTAAACAAACAAACAAACAAACTTGGTCACATGCCAACAATCCACACCCTGACTGCTAGCTGTGGTGAGTTGGAATTTTTTTATGCAATAATGACCAAAAAGACACCACAAGAAATTAATTTTTAAAATAATAGCACTGTGCGCAGAGATCACCCGAGCTGTTCATTGTTGGTATGTGACCAAGTGAAGAGGTGGTCTTATCCCTTGTGCAACCCTAACCAGATCTGAGACAGTGATGCGAACTGTTGCACGAGGCGGAGTGGGGCTTTAAACTCTCTCTGTTCAACTTGCTCTCTGTATTTGTCACAAGAGGGGAGGGGGAGGGGGTGGGGTGGGTGAGAGTAGCACCGCCACATCACCCGTTTCTAAAGAATACAATGTGTCGGTGACAAATGAGAAGATCACAAGAACAATTAGACCCAAACAAAACAAAAACAGAATGAACACGCACGCTTCCACGACTAAATGAACCTGACTGT
Source organism: Littorina saxatilis (assembly GCF_037325665.1). Lineage (NCBI taxonomy): Eukaryota > Metazoa > Mollusca > Gastropoda > Littorinimorpha > Littorinidae > Littorina > Littorina saxatilis. Next base: position 10,333,632 of record NC_090250.1, on the reverse strand, counting down.
CACAAGCATTTGAACGTCAAGAGAGAACACCACAGGGGGTCTAGGCACCAACAATGACTTACTGTGTTTGGGCTGAAACGTGAAATTAATGATCTGTAAACAAAACCGGATGAACAACTCAAAAACACAAGAGCAACATGTCACCCACTGTGATGGGGGCGGGGGAACAGGGTGGACTCAAGTGGGAGAGAGAGAGAAAGAGAGAGAGAGAGAGAGAGAGAGAGAGAGAGAGAGAGAGAGAGAGAGAGAGAGAGAGAGAGAGAGAGAGAGAGCGAGACCGAGAGACCAAGAGAGAGAGAGAGAGAGAGAGGGAGACCGAGAGAGGGACTGAGAGATAGAGAGTGACCAGAGAGCTTACTGGTTTCATGCAAAACCATTCTGGGTTCTTTATCGCTCGAACCTATGACGGCTTACTAGTGCCAAAAACTCATAATTGTAATTATTTCCCTTGATAATTACCATTTTCACGTGTTTATTACTAATTTTCCCGGAAAAATTACTAATTTTCCCGGAATAATTACTAACTTTCACCAGTCCTGTTAATTACTAATTTTTAGTTTTGGCTCACTTCCTGACGGATTGCTAGTGCCAAAACTAAAAATTAGTAATTTTCCCGTGAAAATGAGTAACTAACAGGTGAAAACAGTAACTAACAGCGTTAATTAGTAATTATCACGTGATAATGGGTAACCCCAGGTTTTGGCACTAGTAAGCCGTCATAGGGCTTACTAGTGCCAAAACCTCATAATTTTCACGTGTTAATTACTAATTTTCCCGGGAAAAATTTCTAACTTTCACCTGTTCATTACTAATTTTTAGTTTTGGCTCACTTCCTGACGGATTGCTAGTGCCAAAACTAAAAATTAGTCATTTTCCCGTGAAAATGACTAATTATCCCGTGAAAATGAGTAACTAACGAGTGAAAACAGTAACTGACAGCGTTAATTAGTAATTATCACGTGATAATGGGTAACCCCAGGTTTTGGCACTAGTAAGCCGTCATACGAACCAGGCCAAGGTTAACACAGGTAATTAACACCTTGCCATTGCAAGGTGGTTTAGTTGTAGCCAAGAAGGGGGAGAGTGGGGGGTTGGAGGGGGGGGGGGCGGTGAAGTGTTGGAGCAATAAACGAAAGGAAGCAGCAAATGTGTGTTGCACCCCAGACAGATTGTGCAGTCTGGTGTTTTGGAACTCTGCCCAGGTTGAGAAAGTTGGCCTTTTGAAAAAGTTCAGATC
>NC_090250.1:10247395-10329895 GCF_037325665.1 Littorina saxatilis | reverse complement strand
CTCACTACAAGGATCGTTTAGAATGTCCAAGGACTGCTATTCTTGTTATGTGTGTTTGGTTTAAGTGTACTTGACAGTTGAAATGTTATTTTGTCCGATCCACAGAATCGGTTTTTTAAACGAAATTAATCGCTTGAAAGTTTGCCATCACTGTCGTAACATAGGTTTCCACACGCGTGCAACAGCAACAAGTCCTAAATTTGAACTTTAGAATTTGCATATTCATCTTCAACCCGATCTTGACATGAAAGGGCATAGAAAATCGCTAAGCTAAATGTTATTAAAGTATTCTTTTCTCAAAATTGCATCTGCAAACTAAGTTGAAAGTTGCGCAATATGACATGCTTCTTCAAAATTCAGTTACGATGGTGAACGGTTTTGCAAATAATGTTCAGAGTTTTGAAGAAAGATTAGAACTATTTTGCGCGTAGTGACTTAGAGGTGCGGGTGACTACGCATGCGCAGTTACAGAGAGAAATAGTTCAGCTTCCAGCAGCGAAGAAAGTTTCCGAGAATGTTTCCGAAGTCTGTGATTTTGTTACGACAGTGATCAACACCCAAGGTTCTGAGAAAAGGTGAATTTTTGCTGCTATGATATTCTATGAAGTGAAAAATTAGGCTAAACATTTGTTAATAATAGTTTTTCTTTCGATTTCACCTAGTCAAAACTTGACTAAATGTTTTAACATAGAGGGGGAATCGAAACGAGGGTCGTGGTGTATGTGCGTGTGTGTGTGTGTCTGTCTGTGCGTGTGTGTGTGTAGAGCGATTCAGACTAAACTACTTGACCGATCTTTATGAAATTTGACATGAGAGTTCCTGGGTATGATATCCCCGGACGTTTTTTTCGTTTTTTCGACAAATACGTTTGATGACGTCATATCCGGCTTTTTGTAAAAGTTGAGGCGGCACTGTCACACCCTCATTTTTCAATTAAATTGATTGAAATTTTTGTAAAGCAATCTTCGACGAAGGCCGGACTTCGGTATTGCATTTCAGCTTGGTGGCTTAAAAATTAATTAATGACTTTGGCCATTAAAAATCTGAAAATTGTAATTTTTTGTTTATATAAAACGATCCACATTTACGTTCATCTTATTTTACATCATTTCCGATTCCAAAAACATATAAATATGTTATATTTGGATTAAAAACAAGCTCTGAAAATTAAAAATATAAAAAATTATGATCAAAATTAAATTTCCGAAATCCATTTAAAGGAACGGTAAGTGTCAATGTTTTCTTTAATTGTAAAAGTTGTATGTTCAATGGAATGGTAAGTCTGAACAAAATAATTACTTTATTTTGTTTTTAGCCAGTGAATGTGGATGCATCAAAATCTTGATAGACATTAAACAAATTCATGTTAGTGAAACTAGTACACATATTGCATCAATCTTAGTTGAAATCGCAGGTACTTGCATGTTTCAGGTGCAAGAGATTCGACCTGATGAACTGGTGGTAACGTTCCTTCGAAGAAAACCGGAGGGGAACTACTTATGCTTTCCAGGGATCGATGATATTTCCTTAGTCCCTACATCTGATGCAACCATGATTCGTGACCCCACCTTCAATGCCAGGGGACATTATTTCTTTTAAAATAAATTAATTAACTGCAAGTGGCAACTGTTCTATATGTAACCAATGCCTTTGGTTTATTGTCTTAACAATTGAATGAACCACTTTTGAACATTTGCATTATTCATGTCAAACCTTATAATACATGTCTGGTTGTTCGTTTCCGAGTTACGTCGGTGATGAACTTTTCATTAATGTTTCTCTTTTGGGGGGCAAAGTTTGCTTGATTTTGTCCAGCTTTTTTTCTTTCTGTTCCTGTTTTAGTGTTTGGCATATTACCTAAGAAGAATCTGGTTGCAAAATCAGCTTCATTTAGTAAAGTTTGTGAGAAAAAGCATAACCGTTTCTTTGTTACAAAAGTGATGTTTCCATGTTACATCGGTGACCATTTTGCATTCTTTTGGGATAACTTTCTAACATTTTGTCTTAGAGCAACAAATCTTTGTATATATGCTATTGTGAAGGTTAAATGTCAATAAGACTGAATGAATGCCATGTATCAACATGTTCTGATCAGGATATCATTAATTAATTTTCATTTTTGTATTGAAATTTTGACGAATGCATGGAACTTTGAAAAAAACACATTATTTTGTTGTTTGCATGTAGTCATTTCATATTAACTCTATAAAGGCTTGTGATTCAACAATAATAACTGAATAAAAGTCGTTTTCAGCGTTATAAATGCAGTTTTTTTTGTCTTTTATTGTTTCCATGTTACACGGGTGATTTTTCACACATGGTCCAAATAATGCTCAATATATGGCAAACTAAAGGCAATGTTATATTTTTTCTTGTTTAAACTGAAAAGGTACACCCTGAGAAGTGTGTAAATAATATTATCAAAGTTTTCTGGGAAGATTTTACTTTTGGTGATAATGTCACAAACAGAGGACGAGATTCTGAGACGCACCCATATACACACTCATACACACACAAACATACACACAAACTCATGCACACACACATTCACACACACACACACTCTTTCTCCCTCTCTCAGTCTTTCTTACACACACACACACACACAAATACACAGTGACACACACACACACACCCCACACACACGCGTACAGACTCATACACGCGTGCGCACACACACGAGTACAGACGCATGCACGCGTGCGCACGCACACACACACACACACACACACAAATACACACACACACACACTCACACACACGAGTACAGACTCATGCACGCGTGCGCACACACAAATACACACACACACACACCACACACACACACACACACACACACACAAATACACACACACACACACCACACACACACTCACACACACACGAGTACAGACTCATGCACGCGTGCGCACACACAAATACACACACACACACACACACCACACACACACTCACACACACACGAGTACAGACTCATGCACGCGTGCGCACACACACACAAATACACACACACACACACACACAAACAGTAACACTAACACATGTGCACAAAATGAACACAAACACACACACCGCGCGAGAGAGAAAGACTACAGGGAGGCATGACGTCATGATGCATTAATTGACGTCAAAGACTTTCGACCGTGACGTATTCTTCTTACGCGAGCTTTATCCATAGACTTTAGTGGGGCTCGTATGTTGCAGACGCACTCATAAATCATTCACATCTTGCAACAAACATCATACTTTGTGGTATTGTTCCTTATAATTATTTAAGGGATTTCAGATACAGAGCCACTTCAGAAATCGGTTTTTTTTTGTCTTTGATAGGGAATAAAAGGCTGCATTTACAGCAGACGAAATTCGTACCAAAAGCGCTCAGCAGTAAATATTCCCAACTCAGCAAATGTAAAATTCAATGGTTTACCATGCACCAGAAGTTGTCTCCTGATAACACATGCATGACATAAATACTCTTATGGGTATTTTTGTGTTCTGGTATTTAATTTGATCGTTTTTAGAATTTTATATATCCGCAGCATGAAAATTCAAGATGGCGGCCTCCGCAACATTGCGTGTTTTGATTTGAGCGAAAACAACGTTTCTGAAGGTAAGTTTTTAAGAATACGCATCCACTCACCAATGTCACATCATTTTACTGTTTAATTCTCCCCTGGGGTCTGTTATTCATCGGGTGAAGCGCTGAAATGCAGAGTAATCTTGCAATAGCTCATCAAGCTGGATTGTGATGCTGATAGATCTAGATCTATCTGTTGATTACAAGTAAGGAAATCATGATCGCCACGCTGGTGATTTTAAACAGATTAAACGAACTTTGAATAAAAGGCGAGGAGAAAGAGATTGTTCATGGTATGATAAATGATTAGTCCTGCCTACGTTAAGGACTTCCATAAGGTGGGGAGGGGTAGAGTCAAAAACTGAGTGAGGGTAGGCCAGATAGTAGGATGACCAGCTGTAGATAAAAACACTCCACTCCCCATGTCTTTACAGTGTTGTGATCAAACTTTCAAAGACGGTAGGTAACAGACAAAAGCATACAGTGTATGCTAATCAAATGAGATAAGTGGTTTTGAAAAATGAAGAGGTACCGCTCTTTAAGTTTTACAATTTTGGTTTGTTGCTTGTTTCTCATCCTTTTGCTTATTTTAAGTTGACCGTGCATTGGTGTGAATTTTATTTTTACAGGATATATACAAGAGTTACACCACATGCCGGTTCCTGGGAACAAGCGTTCTGCATTTATTCCGGTGCCACAGAAGGGAGCCGATTTCACTAGTACTACTGTATCAAGGTTTGTTACCTAATACATCTTAACAGTAAGATTTTTTTATTTGTATTAATTGGAACATGTTTGCACATCATTTGTAAGCGACCTCTGTGAATTTGATGGGTTTAACGTACCCTCACTATGGTCAACATTCTGTTAGCAACTGTTTGAAGCGAATAAATGTAGCGGTCAGAAAGATTCCAGAATCAGTTGGGTCACTGGAAACTGTGTTTGTTTGTTTTTTAACCTGAAACAGTAAGAATTATACGAATTCATGAAATACAATTTTCTTTCATTTTGGTCTGTTGTGTGAAGACTTGCTAACCCGGCTTTGACCGACTCTCTGAGATAGTAAACATTATTCAAATACATTCAAATAAAAATGTCACTTTTCATCTTTTGTGTGAAGGGTACCACAGGCTGATTTCCTGCACCATGGATGTAGAGGAGGCCAGACAGTCTGCTTCTCATTCCAGCTGTGTTGCGTTTTTTTCTGCTCGTGAAGTGTATCGCCACATTGCCAAAGCCATTGGCCAAGAGAAGTCACCCTGTCTGCCCATTTTGCATAGCCTTACAGGCTGTGACACTATGTCGTTCTTCAATGGTATTGGGGAATCAGAAGGCTTGGGAAGTATGGCAAGCATTTGAAGACGTCACTCAAACTTTCTTCAGGTTGTCTGCTCCTCTTTGTAAGCTGAGTACCACTGACAGGGCAGCACAAGAGCTTTTTGGTGTACATTTGTAGGACAAAACCAGCAACGTACTGGGTGTAAACAGTGCTAGACGGTACCTCTTCAGTAAAAAGAGCTGCCAAATTGACCATAATCCCCTTACAAGTGAGGTGCTGCTGCAGGACATGAGATTGAGAAGAGCCATCTACCTATTAGACTTCCAAACTCTGTGGGCTGGCAGTTCAAGGCTGGAAAGTGGGAGTCATTCTGGACGAGCTTTCAAGAGGTATCCAGCGTGTGCCGAGAACTCATGAGGTGTGCCTGCAAGAAGAGCTGTACAACAAAGCGCTGCAAATGCTGCTAAGAAGGACTGCAGAGCTCAGCTCTCTGCAAATGTGCTTGCATGCCTGTGAAAACTGTCAGCATCTAAACTGTGCAAAAATATTATTGCACCCATTTTCATACCCCAACTCAAACTTTTATTCCTGTGTCATTTTATTCAAACTGTCTATGCCATTAAAGGCTCGCATCTTCGCTATCTGGCACATTTTTTTTTAACATCATCATTTACGCCGTCAAAATAAGGATACCCTTGACGTGACAAAGAGATGTGACAAAAACTTCGGGTACCTTTTAAAAAGCCGACGACAATTCCTGAGGCACAACTGGGTCACTGTTGTATACGAAGAGAAAGTCAACTTGATTATCCATCCAGAACAGGTTATTTTATTTCGCCATCTTGCATATTTCTAGTGTTGTGCCATTGTACCTACTGATGTATGTGTCGATCTCACGGATGAGATGTTTATGTGTCAAATTTGAGGGATACCCAAGTCAACTAAAATCCATGTATTTTAGCAATGACCAAGTGGGTTGCGTTGAAACTTTCAGGAATGTGTGTCTACGCACGAGGCGTAGTTCAACCGTTTGAGTACACTTTCAAATCTTCACGAAATAATATTTTAAAAACTGCCACAGGTTTGTTGACTTACATCCCACATATTTTTGACTTCGCATGTATATATGACAGATGGTTGTTTCAAGTACTGCCAAAGTTTCTTTTGAGTATAGACACTTGCCGGAATGTGCTAGTTGTGTAAACACATGAGAACAAACAACGTTTTCGAAATACAGAGATTATGAATTTTAGTCGACTTTTGAGTTGATACATTACATTTTTATCAGTTTTATTTTGGGGGTACCCTTATTTGGGCGGCGGTCAAATAACCCATGTAAAGGCCACCTTTTATCTTAAAAGTGTTCCAGTTAAACCAAGTTGAGTGCCCTCAATAGCATACATTGAATATAACAGCACAGGAATGAATGTTTTCGTTTTGGTATGAAAATTGGTGCAATATATTTATTTTTGCACAGTTTAGGTAATCCACAAATTCTTCAACCCTGCCACCCACACCGTCCAATCATTCTCTGCACCAACAATACATGTATTGTTTTGTTTAAAAATGTGTTTGTGTTAATTTCTATTGCAAGAGAATGTCTTGTAGCATCAAAAATGCCTAAATACCCTTTTATTGGCGGCCATTTTGAAAATTGTAAAAAAAACTACTGATTTCTTAATTTTTTCACGGTGGCTCTGTATCAGGTTTTGTTAAGCAAAAGCAAATGTCCATTTACGCCAAATTTGCTGTTAATCACATGAAGTGAAATATGCCTAACATACCCAACCGTTTACACTGGCGGCCATTTTGAAAAATTGTTTAAAAACTACCCATTTTTTATTTTTCGCGATGGCTCTGTATCAGGTTTTGTTAAGCACATAACACTCTTCATATTAGACTGATTAAGTGTACAGTGCCAGTGGTAGTGCTAGTGGTTATCGGTACTTTTTTATGTGTTGACGTCAGCGATGTGTGCGCAGTTCAAAGGTTAGAGGTCAAAGTTTACGGATGCTTCCTTCGATCCGCTAACGAGCTGTGGTTGAATCGACGAAAATAACGAGCCCCAAAAGGTATGTAAAAACTGAGCGAACGCTTGTTTATTTACAGGATTATTTATAACTAGTATGTTCCTAAACCACTTAATGGTACAAATGTCAGTTTAATGTGTGATATAATCCTGGTTTGATGCTGTAATTTAAGCGTTGAACAGAGCAAGCTTTTTCACATTTCAAACACACAAAAAATGGCCGCTTTTGAGTTGTGTTCAGTTTTTCGATTCACCCTTTTCGATTTCGATTTCGCTTACTGTCTGGAAGATGAGTTATGCAGTGAAAAGTTGCAAATGTTCCAATCCTCTCGCTGTTTATGTTTTGTTTTAAGATCGATCTTCATGGATGCCAGGGACCAACTTTTGAGCTTGCGGCGTGGGACGAGGATGACGCAGAAGATGATTTTGTTGTCTTCGCACTTCTTGATCAGGTTAGCAAACAAGTCAAAGCTTAGGTCTAGCTTCTAAAGGCATTAAAGGTTCCGCTAAAATATAATTGTCAGGAACAGGCGTATATTTTGGTTATGGCCGGTGAGGTTACTTTGGATTGGTTATGGTTAGGTTTTAAATGTTGTTCATGTAAAAAATTAAATGTTTTTTTGGTTAGATTTCATTTTCATAGTCATTATAGTGATCTTGTCTGAATCAACAGTGATACTGATAGTGATATTGGGTAGATCTAACACTTACACCTAGATTTGGTTTCCGTGTGACTTTACTTACATTTAATGGTTTATAAACATAGAGTTTTAACTATTTACTGTTCAAGAATCAAAATCAAATGGAAACTGATGACCAAATCTGCAGTCAGAGTTTTAGTTTCATCAAAGCATGACTATTATTATTAAGTCCACTCTCTGTCACAGAGTCTGTGTCACTGTCAGTTTGTGTTCTTGTGTCATTTTAATTTGATAGCAATACATGTACTTTCAAGAAGGATGTTACACTTACTGGTTCTATCAGACTTTTAAGCACAAGGCACCTTGGTTCTAGTTTTATTATTTCTAGGATCAAATTACTTCAGTACAAGGAAACTTCTGTGTTCTAAAACATACACAGTATTTATATCAGAATACTGTCAACTGGTGCTTTTTGAGATGCACAGTTGAAACTATTTATCCAACATGCTTCAAGTTCAACCTGTAAGGGTCATTTGTTATCCAGGGGCGAGTAAACAATCCGCTTGGCTAGTAAAAACAGGCTCGCAACGCACCTGGCTGGCCAATTAAAATTCTGGTCAAATGCAACCAAAAGGGTTTTAACGCTACTGCAGATCAATTGTGGGAACTGGTATGCATCGGGGCGGCGAAATTTCTGCCAGGTTAGTGACTTTCTTGAAGTTACTCGCCCAGCTGGCGAGTTAAAATGTTGGAGTTTAACTTTCCCTCTGTTACCCAGTATTGATTTGAGTAGCTTCAGCAGAATTTTCAGGCTAATTAATTGAATAAAGTGTACAAGTGATCCATGATTTCACTAAGTTTAACCTACATTTCAACAGCCAGAAAGAAGGGCCTATGAGGGTCAGTTCGCCCTTGATCACTTCACAGCCATCGAATGTGAGGACTTATTTCGCTTCAGCGCGGAAGAGATTCGGAGACCGTGCGCCCTTCTAGGAATGCAGAGGACTATGCAGGCGCCTAATGGAATGAACAATCAAGGAACCAAGGCCAGTGGTGAGGATTTATTTTTTACCCTGGTTGCTGTGAAGTTGAGTTGTATTTCAGTCAGAATGATAGTTTAATGATCCTCCTCCATGATTTGATTCGCAAAGTCGTGAAGTTTGCATTTACTGTGAATATTCAGTGAGTTGTTTTTACTATTTCAGGTTTCGTAAAAGATTAAAGCGGAGCGTTGAGTTGGGGCATAATTTATTTTGGGATTGCTTAAAATCTAAAATTTGAACTATGTATTTTGAACTTGAATCACAAAATGTACCTGACTAACTTTAGCCCCTTTGGTCGACACAGTACTCTATTTAGACAATAGAGAAATAATAGTGAATTGGTTGTGCCACTTACTGACTTAGTCTGTGGAGTTGAGTGAAATTATTTTTGAAATATGGTAACAGAATAAATAAAGATGCGTCGATACTGATAATTTATTCATATTAGTTTAACAAAATAAATGAATATTTTTTTTACAAGTTGACGAAGTGGCCGCCATTGTTACATGAATCCAAGTTCAAGGGAAGTTACTTTTGATGTGCAAAGGACTTATTTGTTTTAACTTTTTTTATGATAATTGTTTTTATTGATTTTGTCTTCGTGGTGTCCCCCCCCCCCCCCCCCCCCCTTCAAAATAAAAATCTTTTTATTTTGTTCTTGTCGGGTAACTGTTTTTGTGTGTGCAGTATAGCCAGTAACTGTGTCAAACCTGATAAATAGAAAATCAAACTGATGATAAGCATGTCGGGCTGGGTATTTTAAGGCGCGTGAGAAAACTTTTGCAGTGTTATTATTTTTTAACTTGAAGACTGTATGAGAATATGCCTCTCCACACACATTCGCATACACACTCACCAGGCTCATTTGAATTTATGATTTTTTTCAGGATTGGAGGTGCTCTGCATCTGTCTGCGGAGGTTGGCTTACCCATGCCGGTTTGCTGACCTTTCGCAGATGTTTCATCGTCCCAAGCCGGAGTTGTGTGTGCTGTTCAAGGTAGGTATCGACTTCATCTATGATCAGTTTTCTGACAAACTAACAAACCTCAATCAGCCATGGCTGACAGTGCCCCAACTGGAACGGTACTGTGCAGCTATACATGCCAAGGGGGCTCCTCTGGAGTTTTGTTGGGGGATGGTTGATGGCACAATACGATCAATGTGTCGCCCCGGCCATTTGCAACAAGAAGTGTACGGCCATAAGAGGGTGCACTCTCTAAAGTTTCAGTGTGTCGTGACACCAAATGGCCTTGTGGCAAATGTTTTTGGGCCCTTGGTTGGTCGACGACATGACGCAGCTTTGCTGAATGGTTGTGGCATTCTTGAACACATGCAGCAGCACATGGTCACTCCAGCAGGAGATGAAATGTACCTGTATGGGGACCGAGCCTACCCCTTGACCCCTAACTTGATGAGGCCGTACCGTGGACAGATCACAGAAGAGCAACAGGCCTTCAACACAGAAATGAGCAGGGCGAGAAACTCTGTTGAATGGGAATTTTCAAAAATTGTTAGGCTGTGGGCATTTTTGGATTTCAAAAAAAATTTGAAGCTGTTCTTGTCCCCTGTAGGGAAACTCTACCTGGTTGGGGTTTTGTTGTCCAACTGTCATACTTGCCTACATGGCAGTGAGACATCACAGTTCTTTGGACTGAATCCACCAACACTGGAGGAGTATCTCTACTAATTGTCTGTGTAGCTCTCAAGTAGAAGAAATGCTCATTGCATTGATCTTGTGTAACATGGTGTTTGGCATCCAAATGGCCAAGCATCTAAACAAATTGACCCTGTAGAAGGCTTTAAAATTATTAACATGATTTCACTGCTTAGAGATGGCCAAATCTACTGCCCGGTCGCCTGGTGGGAGTTCAAAATATGGTGGATAACCCGGTTTGCAACTACAAGTATCTGGTCAAATGCAATTGGCGGGGACGTAGCTAAGTTGGTAGCGTGCTGGCTTTGTACCCAGTTGGTCGCTATCAGCGTGGGTTCGATCCCCACGTTCGGTAAGAGATTTATTTCTCGGATTCAACTTTGTGCAGACTCTCTTTGGTGTCCGAACACCCCCGAAAAAGATCCCAAGTTCACAGCAAAAGTCTCAGGGCTTGGAAAACACGAAGACACGCTTGCATGATCTTTCATCTCTGATTATCATGATCGTATTTCAATACTTTGACAAGACAAACCCAATGCTGGTGTGTCGAAGAAGACAGCCACAGCGGGCTTGTTCGAATCAAAGTATCACACCATATTTTCAGCGTATTACCAACACCTGTCCCAATATAGACCAGTTGGTCTAAGAGGACGTTAAACCCTAATAGTCGGTCAAATGCAAAAGCAACTTTTTCAGTGGTACTTTATTGAGTTAAATTTGGTTAAACCAAATAGATGCTGCACATTCAGACATTTCTGTCGTCTGTAAAATTGACACACAAAAAAAGAAGCACCCAACTGGGGCGCGCTTTAAACGTTTCATACTGGCTGCGGCCTGTTTCTTATTTCGCTACTGATTCCAAACAAGCATATGTCTATTATCAAGTGAACCTGCGTAAAAAATAAAGCCAGGTAAGAACCCAGCTGACCTCCATTTATTGATCATTTGTAAAATTGTATGCTCTTGTCACTTGTGTATAAATACATATCTGATGGTCACTCATACTGACACTGAACATAATTTGTTTGTGTGGTATATACCGGCTTTTGACATATCAAGTAGGACAGTGACTTTCTTGAAGTAACTGCTAGTGCTACTTTGCTTCATCAGCCTGTACAGCTGTACTTGCTTTCGCAAATTACTTTAGTACATGCTATTCTTCATTATGCATTAGTAGGTGTGCACATGGATCTCTGACATGGGTACTGCTGTGTTGTAATTTGTAGTTTGCAGGCAGAGGGTCTTCTTGTCTGCTCATACCTCGGTACCAAGCGGCCACTAAACAACCATCATCACCAGCCAGGCAGTCACATGGGACTGTCCACTCTTCACAGAAAATCTTGTTCTTCTACCATAACTTTTTCAAAGACACTGAACTGTCAAATATTTGGGCTGTGTGGATTTGCCTCAGGACCCGTCCTTACAAAAGATCCAATCTTCTTCTTCTACATTCATGGGCTGAAACTCCCACGTACACTCACATATTTTGCTTGAGTGTATTTTTAACGTGTATAACTATTTTTACCTGCCATTTAGGCAGTTCTAGTGCCATTACATTCCTAAATAACCACATATTAATAACTGGATCTGTCCATGAATTGAAATGAGTTTGTGTACTATTTGCTGTATGATTATTTGACTTTGGAAGTGAAACAAATGGAAAATCAAATTATAGTCATATGAAGTTAGAATTGGTTATCTACATATATGTGCGTATAAGGTGTTATAAATAATTTATAATTAATATTACTTGAAGTTAAAGGGATTATTTTGAGTAACAGAACATACATATGAGATTTGTTAAAATATTGCCCTTTGCATGGCAAAGCTTGAAGAAATAGTAATTAAATTCAACGTTTGAAATTGTATTACAGAGTGAGAGTTCAGTCCAAAGTGTGTATACATGTCTATGTGATTGTACAATTATAATGCTTGTTTTTATGTTGAAACAACTCACTCTAGATCTGATTTAATTGTTGTCAGTAAATTCTCTCTCTAACTTAGCTTTAGTGCAAGTCAATTTATTGGAATAATTATGATTAATGATAAATGTACAGAAACTAAATTTATTGCAGACATAACACTAAAACTGATGCATGCATCTCAGATTTGGAAATCAGAGAATTTTATGGTAAAAGGGAGGCAATCAATCAAGAAAGAAGAATAACAGACTACTCAGACTTGGTTTAAGTGTATAAAGTGAGATGTATTTCTGATCCTGGTCAGTGCTAGGTGTTTGCCATGGAGTCTGGCTTATAAAAATTCAGGAAGAGAATAATGTTTGGATAAGTGAAGGAAAAGTAATCAAAGATCACCATATCAAGTCGGGCTTTGCTTGCGGTCGCTCTGGTACTGAGGTCAAGCAGTGCGGCCGGCTAACAGGTAGTTTAGGGTCGCTTGTTGTCTTGTCACCATTGGCATAAAAAAGAAGAATGGGTTTTCCGTGTGACCTTGTGCTTAATTAAAATATATGAAACTGTAGATGTTGCGGAACTTTAGACTTCATACATGCCTAATATTACTGAATGTAGGAGGATAATGCCAACCTTGTTTTCCTTGCGTTTTTTGAATAATTCATCTCTAATCACACAAACTCACACACAAAATTTGAACAAGATTTGAAAACAAAAGTGAACTTAGCAATCGACATTTTTACTGAATCAAAATATAACACACAACAGAGTAACAAAAAAACAAAAACAAAATACAGTTGGGAGTACAACTATGTCCAACCATTAATTCTATGTTTCATTTATGCTTGTTTGTTGTGGGAACTCTGCTGCAACTATCTTTAGTTTTGGCCTGGATATGCAGAGACTATGTCAATGAGAGACTTGCCTTCACCACTGCCGGAAGGCTGGGCCTTTTACAGATTGCCCAGGGCTGCTTCCCGTATTATCTTGGCCTATATATACGGTAAAGTACCTTGTAAGCGCCCAGTATCGAGTAAGCGCCCACCCCCCACTTTTAGTCCAAAACCGTGCATAGGGTATAGTACCTTGTAAGCGCCCACCCCCCACTTTACACCATTGAAATCAGGCGAAATAAAAATTCCGCACTTGATCTGCTAGTCAGTTTTGTGAATGATTTCCCTTTCTTGCGGCAAACCCGCGTGTGTCTGCACGCCTTGGATCTAAACGCCTGCAAGTCCATGATTACAAGATGCCGCGAATCAAATCGTACACCTCTTGACTATTTGGATAATAACGCCAATGGAAACACACACACACACACAGACACTACTCCCCCTCCTCTCGCTCTCTCTCTCTCTCTCTCTCTCTCTCTCTCTCTCTCTCTCTCTCTCTCTCTCTCTCTCTCTCTCTCTGCCGAAAACAGTCTTTGGCCAAGTAAAATAGACTGCTGCCCATATCCAGAAGACGTACCCCTTGTTCAAGGGAAACGGAGACACAGCCTGCGGCCGACAGCGGCACCTCTGCAGACAAGAAAAGGATGCGACGACATTTGTCTCCCCAAGCTCTTCTAATGACAATACGAACAAGAAAAACAATTGACGATGGAAAATGAAAGAAGATATGATTACGAAGTGATAAAAGACCACATTTCTCAATGAAAATTGCTCGTGCATAGGGTGTAGTACCTAGACGGTAAGCGCCCACCCCCTACTTTGGGTCGGAATTGGTGCACAGGGGGGGGGGGGGGGGGGGGTGGGCGCTTACAAGGTACTTTACGGTATATATAAGAAACATTACGATGTATCAATACAAACAACATTGCACTTACCGGTTCTGTGGTTGTTGGTTTTCTTTGTGTCGTCTCTGCTGCGTCGTCTGCTACGGGTAAGACTTTTCTTCTTTTTCCAAATGAAGAGTCAAGACATGGGACGGTACTCTTTAGAATTATGCATCAGTTGTCTTCCCTACCATTACGTTAACGAAAGTGAAACTAAACGCACTCGCCGAGACGTCGTTGTCGGTTTCGTTACCGTAAGCGGAACGCGTAATGATACATAGATTTTCCTTAAGTTAACCACTACTACTACCACTGGCACTGTACACTTAATCTCCCTATTTGCTTAATTTGGTGTTTGTTGCATGATTTGAATGATTTTGCAACATAGGAGCCCCACTACTTGGAAACTACGGAATTTCTACCCGTCCAAAGCGGCCTTGGGTGGCGTTTGCTCAAAAAATGGGGGCGCCAATTTTACCCACCGTATTTTTGTTAGTATGGTCCCAATTTTTGGTGAACTTCCATCTCCAACTGTGGCCCATTTTCGGGCACAAAGAATCCTTCTTTATCATGTATTATTCGGTATGCACATTTCTCAAATCGATTACAGTATTCACGACTTTCCGACCTTGACATTGTAGCTAGGGTCATGTGGGCGTTGGCATCATTGTCCAATCAGAAATAGTCAATGATCATCTCCTCAGTGTGTTCCGGTCCGGAACGCAAAACAGTTTGTGCGGAAAAAGAGAACGTGGTTTGACAACTAAAGGGCATTTTGACCGACTCGCACTACAGCATCGTTTAAATGTGGGAGAATGACACATCTGACAAATAGCCAGTGGTTACCAACATGAGAAACTGGGGATAGGAATCGTAATCCGTATGTAAGTTTGAAGCGGCCCTGACGCTGTTTGTACGTCAATCCGAAGAGAAGCTATCGTACTAGGCCCTAGGTGACATTTCGTCAAGTTCCACTCCCAGTTTGCCGACTCTATGGCCCTCCCCCCGCCAAACTGCTGCACCCGGTGGCAGGGAAAGCAGTTCGACTTAAGGTGACTGCAGGGCAAGTTCAATTTTGCAAGCTAAAAATTAAGTAGATGTGCAACGCCAAGGCACTGCATACCCCAGCGAAAGACAAACCTCTCTCTCTCTCTCTCTCTCTCTCTCTCTCTCTCTCTCTCTCTCTCTCTCTCTCTCTCTCTCTCTCTCTCTCTCTCTCTCTCTCTCTCAAACACACACGAACACACACGAACACACACACACACACACACACACACACACACACACACACACACACCGAAATTACACACGTACACACGTACACACATACACACTCACTCACACGCACTCACTCACTCTCTCACACACACTTCACTGTACGCACAAAACACACCCCCATACGCACATATAGACAGACGGACATACACACCTTTACAAACAAACACACATACACACACACATACACTTACGCGCACGCACAAACACAAACCAACCCTCCCACTCTCTCTCTCTCTCTCTCTCTCTCTCTCTCTCTCTTTCTCTCTCTCTTTATCTCTTATACAAACAGACACACACCCACACAAACACACACACACACACACACACATGTACATACGCACGCATGTACGCACGCACACACCCACAGACACACACACACATTGACTCACACAAATCTCATACACACAATACACACACTCATACGCACATACACGGTTGGCCTAGTGGTAAGGCGTCCGCCCCGTGATCGGGAGGTCGTGGGTTAGAACCCAGGCCGGGTTTGTTTGTGTGACTTTAAAATTGGCAATCTAGTGGGTGCTCCGCCTGGCGGCTGGCATTATGGGGTTAGTGCATGCTGGGACTGGTTGGTCCGGTGTCAGAATAATGTGACTGGGTGAGACATGAAGCCTGTGCTGCGACTTCTGCCTTTTGTGTGGCGCACGTTATATCTCAAAGCAGCACCGCCCTGATAATTATGGAAACAAACAAACAAATACGCACATAGACAGACGGACACACACACCTTTACAAACAAACACATATACACACTCATACACACACAAACATACACACAAACTCATGTACACACACATTCACACACACACACACTCCGGTTGGTCCGGTGTCAGAATAATGTGACTGGGTGAGACATGAAGCCTGTGCTGCGACTTCTGTCTTGTGTGTGGCGCACGTTATATGTCAAAGCACCACCGCCCTGATATGGCCCTTCGTGGTCGGCCGGGCGTTAAGCAAACAAACAAACAAACACCCACACACACACACACACTGTACATACGCACGCACACACACACACACACACACACATTGACTGACACAAATCTCATACACACATAACACACACTTATACGCACATAGACCGGCACGGTTGGCCTTGTGGTAAGGCGTCCGCCCCGTGATCGGGAGGTCGTGGGTTCGAACCCCGGCCGGGTCATACCTAAGACTTTAAAATTGGCAATCTAGTGGGTGCTCCGCCTGGCGTCCGGCATTATGGGGTTAGTGCTAGGACTGATTTGTCCGGTGTCAGAATAATGTGACTGGGTGAGACATGAAGCCTGTGCTGCGACTTCTGTCTTGTGTGTGGCGCACGTTATATGTCAAAGCAGCACCGCCCGGATATGGCCCTTCGTGGTCGGCTGGGCGTTGAGCAAACAAACAAACAAATACGCACATAGACAGTCGGACACACACACCTTTACAAACAAACACATATACACACTCATACACACACAAACATACACACAAACTCATGCACACACACATTCACACATTCACACATACACACCCACACTCTCTCTCTCTCAAACACACACACACACACACACACACACACACCAAGTCACACACACACACACACACACTCACTCACACGCACTCACTCACTCTCTAACAAAAAACTTCATACACACAAATCACACCCATACGCACATATGGACAGACGGACATGCACACCTTTACAAACACACATACACTTACACACATACACTTATGCCCACACACACACTTACACACACACGAGTACAGACTCATGCACGCGTGCGCACGCACACACACACACACAAATACACACACACCACACACATACGAGTACAGACTCATGCACGCCTGCGCGCACACACACACACACACACACAAATACACACACACACACACAGTAACACTAACACATGTGCACAAAATGAACACAAACACACACACTGCGCGAGAGAGAAAGACTACAGGGAGGCATGACGTCATGATGCATTAATTGACGTCAAAGACTTTCGACCGTGACGTATTCTTCTTACGCGAGCTTTATCCATAGACTTGGAAACTACAGAATTTCTACCCGTCCAAAGCGGCCTGGGGTGGCGTTTGCTGAAAAAATGGGGGCGCCTATTTTACCCACCGTATTTTTGTTAGTATGGTCCCCATTTTTCTGCCGTGTGCTGACAAAACCGAGTAAGTCCACTGAAGCTAGTTCTGAGATAAACGACTTTTTCTGTTTTATTACATTTCTCAAAAGTGACGATTAGCTTGATCAACCTACAGAGATAATAAGATAAATAGCATTAATGTACGTTTACAACCCGAGTTTGATAATGATCTGATGGATGGTTTTTGTTTTGTTGGGCATTTTGTGGACTTACTTGGTTTTGTCACTTTTTTCCATTATATCAGATCTAAAAAATTTGACAGATCTAAGCAAGTGGACTTACTTGGTTTTGTCAAAACATTTGGAAGAAAAAGTAATGCTTTTTTTGAGGATGAAAGTCGCTTGTTCATTTCAATGCGTTATTCTCTCAGGTGCCAGGAGAAACGTTCCGTATAACTCTCGCTTACTCTATTACACATGCCGTGTGCACATTAGAGCGCTTACTTCCCTTTGCTTATTTGATCTCTAAACAACGCTCTGGCTCATTTCGGTACGATTCTCACAGATACTTTCGAAGCGAACCTGTAACAATGTGTGCGTTTGAGTGTTTGTTCTGATTAAAACCAGTCTTGATCTAAGGACTATGTCCAGTCAAGAATAAAAGCTGGTTCTTGTGTATGACTGTGTACGTGAGTGTTAGTTTGAGTGCCTTGGAGAATGATGAGCATATCAGATTGCGGTGATTTGCTAAAATACATATTATTCACGTACAATTTTTTAAGCTACACAGCATGTTTTTTTGTTCCGGTAATGTTTTGTTGTTGTAAGTTTGGGTGGTTCGGTTACTACTATAGTTACAGCCTTAAATCACATTATTTGAAATTCAAATCAAACATTATTTACCCGGGTTTGATGTCTTAAAAATCGTTTCTTGAAATTGTTATTAAGAAATATTTCTGGACATTAAAATGCTAGCACAGGCACGAAAGTGATTTTATTGCAGGTGTCAATGTTTCCTGAATCTATTTATAGATGTGTTACGTTTGAATTGATATTAAGCAATTCAGGTGCCGTGTGGACATGGTACGGAAACATTCACTGTCCCGATTGACGGGTTTTAACAGCGAGGACGCAATTTTTGTGAAGGCGTTCTTCTTCTTCTTCTTTTGCGTTCGTGGGCTGAAGCTCCCACGTACACGTGTGCTTTTGCACGAGTGGATTTGTACGTGGATGACCGTTTTTACAAAACCATTTAGGCAGCCATACGCCGTTTTCGGTGAAAGCATGCTGGGTATTTTCGTGTTTCTATAACCCACCGAACTCTGCTTTGGACTGCACGATCTTTTCCGTGCGCATTTGGTCTTGTGCTTGCGTGTACACACGAAGGGTGATAAGGCACCAGCAGGCCTGCACGTAAGTTGACCTGGGATATCGGAAAAATCTTCACCTTAATTACCCGTCAGGTGCGGCCGGGATTCAAACCCACGACCTTCCGCTTTGGTAAGTCATTTTTTTTTCAAAATTATATTTTTTGTTCATCAAAAAGAAGAAATCAATGCGCATCTTGTGTGCTAATTTCTACTTTTTAGAGTGCTTAGATAAGCAGATATGAACAAGTAAGTCCACAACCAAAAACAACTTTTTAAGTGTGCATGAATGTTTTGACAAAACCAAGTAAGTCCAAGGGGTTCCCAATTTTCCTATAATGATAGTTTTAAAATTCTTGTCAGACGACCTATACAGAAAATACGTCATTTTATGTTTAGAACTCACAAATGACGTCATTTAAAGTTTAGAACACACAAATGACCTCTTTCGATAAGGCGAGACATAATGACGTCACCTTATGACGTTTTATTTTAAACATTTTTCTTCTCTATCTATATATAATTCACCTGACGATCCTTGTCTCTCTCTCTCTCTCCCTCCCTCTATCCCTCCCTATCTCTCTCTTTTCCTCCCTCCATCTCTCTTGCTATCCCTCCCTACCTCTCTCGCTATCTCTCTCCCTCTTACTCTCTTCCTCCCTCCCTAATTCCTCTTTCCCTTTATTTCTCTCTCTCCCTCCATCCCCCCCCCCCCCCCCCCCCCCCCCGTCGACCCTGATTTCTTTCCCTTCCCCTCTCTCACTCTCTCCCTGTTTAGTCTCTCTCTCTCTCTCTCTCTCTCTCTCTCTCTCTCTCTCTCTCTCTCTCTCTCTCTCTCTCTCTCTCCATCTTGTGCAAATTCGTAATGTTAACGTTATTTTCACTGTTTTGTCATTTATCTTGACAACACTTCTTCTTTAACAGCCATGCTTGCACCAAAACTAGCACCCCTACTAACAAGTAAAATGCCGCAAGAATATTCGGATTGACTGACGTCATACTGGCAAAAACATTGCATTCTGATTGGTTATAGCGTCATAAAGGTTCTTGTGATTGGTGGATGGACTTACTTGGTTTTACCAGCAAATTGACATGTAATTTTTTTTGAGAAATGTTTGAAGTTGTGGACTTACTTTTCTATATCTCCTCATCTATTTATTTTACAAAGTCAAAATTTACACACAGGCTGCTTCTTGATTTTTTAGTTTTGATGAACAAAAAGATATCATTTTTGGGAAAAAATGGACTTACTCGGTTTTGTCAGCACATGGCAGATGTACTTTAAACAGTTTTTAAGGTGTGGACTTACTTTTTTATATCTCCTTATCTATTTATTTCACAAAGTCACAATTTACACATAAGGTGCGCCTTAATTTCTAAGCTTTGATGAACAAAAAATATCATTTTTGAAAAAAATGGACTTACTCGGTTTTGTCAGCACACGGCAGATTTGGTGAACTTCCATCTCCAACTGTAGCACGTAGCCGGGCACAACGAATCCTTCTTTATCATGTATTATTCGGTGTGCACATTTCTCAAATCGATTACAGTATAGCGTTCACGGGATACCTCCAGCTTCGCTGGGAATATTGAATGAGGTATGCATTTCTTTATTTTACATTGAGTTTCAATTTTTGGGGTATTAATCAGTGACAAAATCTGCTGCCTGAAACTGGTAATGATCATCCTCAGAATGCACCAGATTGCACCATTTTGCATCCTTTTTTTCAAAATTTTCCGGGGGGGCATGCCCCCGGACCCCCCTAGCAAGCTCGGCGCTTCGCGCCGTCGGCTCGGCGCTTCGCACCCTTATCTTCACAATATACTTTTGAAAAAACCCCACCCATAAAATGAACTGATCCGCCCCTGCCGCCAGGGGGGTCATCCCCCTGGGCAACCACTGGCAACCACCCCCCCCCCCCCTCCTCTTCGCCTAGTCCGGCCCTGGGTATGTAGGTAGGTACGTGTACATCCGTGTGCTTTTGTGCAGGCATTTGTGAAGCAGGAACATGCAACATTTTTGACAAACATCAGGGTTGTGTGTGTGTGTGTGTGTGTGTGTGTGTGTGTGTGTGTGTGATAAACCAACTAAGCTTACATCCAGCACAAAAAGCTTCAGCTCTGCTTCACCAGTCAAAGACAAACGCATTGTTTTATTCAGCTTTTGACACATATATTCATTCACTCGATCAGAATCGAACCCTCTTCGTGAATATTTTATTTCAGAAAAAAATAACATATTGATTCTACACAACAAATGGTATTGCTATATGCTATGAGTATGAACGATGAAGACTAGCAACCGAGACAGATGAGGCATCAAGTTTCTTAGCCTTTTAGCCTCTTATGTTGCATACATGTCATTTGTTTTTAATTTTTATCTCCTGATAACTGACCAGAAAGGTACGTACAAACATCGATTCTGCAACTACCTCGTAAACTTTTTGATCGCTAATACACCAGAACTTGATACAGTATGCAACACTCACAGGCTTGATTGCCTGTTGCATTGTAACTGAGAGGAACCGATGTATTCAAGTTCAGAACGAAGCAGTTTCTGCCTCGGAGCCTGTATCTCATGCTATGGAGCCACTAGAAGAGAAATGTCTGGCGTAGTTTGACCCAACAGACAGAGAAGTCAAGGGGGGTAATCTATCGACAGCAGTTGTATTGCTGGTTTGTATTTGATCTTACAAACCATTCTTATTAACTTGTATAAATAGTTTATCGCTTCAGTAAACACTCATCTATTTTGAAGATGACGTAATTTTCAACAACAAAAATTAAAAAAAATTCGCAATTCAATATTTCACGCAAATTTTACTGATCCGCAAACAATTTTGCATGAACAAGTGTTATGTTAGGGAGAGAGTACGAGTGCGTAGTTAGACATTTTTGAGTGGAGTAGCAAAAATGCTTTAGCCATGTACTAATTATGTTATTGAACTGCTTAACGGAGATTTCCAGATCAATCATACGGCGGTGAAAGACTGGTCTCTAGTACGGTCTATACTTACAAAATATAAAAATAAACAAACAAACCAACACAAAAAAGGTTTGTGTTGCACGTAGGATTTAAGTATTTAATTGAATAGAAAAGGCAACATCGGAATAAAAACAAATCTCGTGGTTCTCTTGTCAAGGAGTATGCACAGAATATGAAAGAAGATTGTGGAGTAGGTCACGCGCTTTGAACTTCTGATAAGGCGCTTTATAAATGCCCGTTATTATTATTATTATTATTATTATTATTATTAGGCTGCTTTCTATTCTACTGCTCTAAATTAGCAAGAGGCAAGCTTTACAATGCTATTCACACTAGGATGCAAAGCATTCAGTGCTAAAGCTCTCAAATCACAATAGTTACAAGACAAAACACACTTCTTGGGGCTACAAGAAATGTTAATATTTGTAAGCACACAATTGGACACATTTTTGTAAATATTTGTTATTGCCTCCCTTGAATAAAACTTATTAAAAAAAATATTCTGAGAAAAAAAGTTATACTTAAAAGCAAAGCTATCAAGAAATAGGTAGACAACCCGTGTAGATACCTTTATTCTTGAGACATTTTATTTTTGGAGGATGTCACTATGCAATTTTACAGATTTAAAAAAAAAGCTTTAGATGATCTCCCTTGAACAAACATTTCTTGTTTTTACTATGTGTTAGTTTTAAGGGTATATAGAAGAACAATAAAGAAACAAGAAGAGCAAACGCTCGATCGAGTCACTTTCGCAGTTCTGAATATTATATGAGGCATCAGATGGACAGGAAGAAATTGCTATTCACAACACAATGAGTCACGTTCACATAAAATTTGAGCCCGGTCACTTTTATAGTTTCCGAGAAAAGCCCAACGTTAAGTTGTGTGTTGCCGAACAGAAAAGGCTAGTTATCTCCCTTGTTTTTCTGATAACGTTCGTAAAAGGCTACAGATGTAAATACTTTGATCAATGATGTAAAGAATAATCCTACAAAGTTTCAATCACATCCGATGAACTTTGTCAAAGATATAAAATGTCTAATTTTTCCTTTGACGCTGACCTGTGACCTGGAAAAAGGTCAAAGGTCAACGAAACCATCGTTAAAGTGTAGAGGTCATTGGAGGTCACGACTAAACAAAATATGAGCCCGATCGCTTTGATAGTTTCCGAGAAAAGTCCAACGTTAAGGTGGTGTCTACGGACGGCCGGCCGGCCGGCCGGACAGACTAACACTGACCGATTACATAGTCACTTTTTCTCAAGTGACTCAAAAATGCTGCAAATTGACTTGGACGTATTTACAATTTAATTAAACAAAATGTTTCAAATTATCTGATAATGAAATTCTACATTAAAATTAAAGCAGATCTGGGGACTTGTGCACAACATAAAACATAAGGAACTATGATCTGCATTGCTTGTTATGATGATAATGGCTGGCACCTGTCGACCGACTTGCACGCCATAATTCTATATGTTTTACTATGCGCCCTGCATGTCAATGGTCTTTCTCTGGGTGGCTCGATTCTGAGGAGATAAAGAAAATGCATTTAGTGCAAGCAGTACATAATGACAACACACATACAATTACTTAAAGCAGCTGCTGGTTTCAGAGTATTTAGTTAAAGGCCCACCCCAACTTGTTTGCCTCAGTGTCGCAGATTTGGTCAGACTTTCACAATGAGTAAGATAACAAATTTAACAATGTTTTGATTTAAAAAAAAATAGTATTCATTTTTGTTGTTTTCGGCCCCATTCACTGGGAATCTTACTCAAGGACAAGGATTTTTCTTAGGAATATTTGTATGTGAAGCTTCCAAGCCCTAGCTTCAGAAACGACCAAGAAACCCTCAATAATGGATTTTGTTGTGCATAGTGATGGCTATCCAACCGAGTGGCGGAGCACTGGTGAATCCTTTCATTCTCCTGATTGCTTGATTCTGAAATGACATTGTGGAGTTGGTAGTTATGTGAGTGTGTAGTGCCTGCTCTTCGTTGTTTAGTCGGGGGGAGGGGGGGGGGGTATTGAATCATATGATCATAAAGTAAGACTTCACTGTGATGTGCAGAGATTTAGTCAGGTACACAACATTGCTATGCTATCACGAAATTAGATGTTCTATCCTCTAGATGGGCTACACAACTACATCAGATGTCATGGTTGGGTTTTCGCAAGTCAGCAACATGTTTTGAAGTTCTCATTGGGTAATCACGGCTGACATCAAACACAGAAAAGGTGGAAGAAACATAAATCAATGAACTCACCTTCCCTGCATTGTGATACTAGCCATATGGGTCTGCCGAAGTAGCTCCTGCACATATTGAATTAAGTATTCATGTTATTGTTAGGATCACACTTTTTTCTGGTACATGTATATCAGACTGGAAAGTTTCTCAAGGCTTGAAGAATTCAAGAGCTTGCCTATCCCCAATAAAAATTTTTTTTTTTAGTATGCAAGTATTTTCAGGGTCTCAAGGTTTTAATATGAAGTCTGTTCCTCTGGGGTCATGGAGAAACAAATTACAAATGAGAACATACTGTTACACAACAAATTCCGACCAATTTAGGACACACCATAACATAACTCACAAACAAACAACAGCAATACAATAATTAGTCTGCAAATACCTAAACGTCGTTCACACTAGGTATACAAAAATAAAAAAGCACATTCAGGCAGGTTTGACAAGTAGACCATTCCAGCTACTGTTCCAGACCAAAGGCCATGTTTCCCCTTACTCTGTGATTGTAATCATAATTATTGTTTATGAATGACTTCAGTTTTTCTAAGTAAATCTCTCGTTGTAATTACTGGTAAATGCATTATCCCAATTAAGATATCCTCACATCTAACCTGCGTAAACTTCATTTCAAGGGTTTTAATTTTTTTTTAGCTGGCCAAGAAATTATAAGCATTCCTCAATTATGTTCCTGTCAGACTCAATGAGCTAATCTTATAAAAAAAAATTAAAAAAAGGTAGCATCTTATAATATTCTCACGTGAATTATAGCTAATCAGAAAACTAGTATTTAATTTTTTTTAAAACTCAAACTGAAAATACAGGCAAGCAACATTATCCTTGCTGTTTTGTGATAACCCTCACCATCAACTATTCTATTTCATTTCCATCTTAACAGGCGTAGCACCTCTCTGGAAGCCAAAAGAACACTTTAAATCCACCCCCCCCCCTAGTACTGAGTAAACATTGCTGTGCATATTTAAAAAAAAAACCAATGCCTGAGTCTCCAGTCACCTGTTTATGTTGTTGTCCTTGTACTTCACCTGTAGCTTAGCTGTTCAAGAAACTGTTTCTCTGATCACATGATCAAAATTCAAATACTTAATAAACCAATTTTGATTCTATTTCTTCAATAATAAGTTGAACGTCTGCATATGTAATTGCCACAATTTACAGAGTTTCTGAATAAATGCTGCAAGAAAAACCAACAGAGTGAACAGTTTGTAAATATACTAACATACCTATATTTACCTTATGACATGTGTGGTACAGTGGCTGCTAAAACGTCCGTTACACCTGTCTGCATATATTAGGTGACAGCCCTGATGGAGACTGAAAAAAAAAGTTCCTTTGTCAGTACCCTGTGTATGAGTGTGGTCGGGTATGTTCTGGAACAATTAGAGCACTCCCTATGACCTGTTGCACGGAGGGTAGGGGGGGGGGGGGGGGGGGGCTTTTAGAGGTGTAGTTGTTGGACTGTAGTGTAGAGGCTGATTGGCAGTGCTATGGGGTGAGGGTGGAGCTGGGGCGGAGAATATATCGTATGTAATTGAATACTAATAGTAATAAGCATGATCAGTTAGACTAGAGTTAAAAACTATGTTGATCGCCAGAGACATTACATAATGTGAAATCACAAGCATGTTACTGTACCTTTCGTTTTGCCATTGAGATTGGTAGAAGGCATTGAGTGGTGAACACAAGTTGCATTGATCACTGCATCACCATGTGGTCAATCCCCTTTGATCTGCAGATTGCACCAGCACAAACCAACACTGTGTTATGATCGTAAACAGCCCACATGGCCAATAAATCTAAGAACACAAACACTAGATAGATATAATCGGAGAGCCTGCAAACCGAGTCATGCTTTTTAAATTCAATGAAAATCTGTCTGTCAATGAAGCAGATAGATCTATCCTTGCGATTGTTTTTGCAAGCAGATAAATGTTAGAACGTCACTTATTCCGTTTTCATTCAACAAATTGATATTTTGCAAGATGCATTTCGTGCCAATGACAAACAATCAAAATCAAGCAAGTGGTACATTCTTGAAGACAAAATTCAGTCACGCAAACAAACTGAAGGGAAAAAATCTAGCTTACTGCTGTACTGATTTCGCCAAATAAATGCATTTGCATGCCGAAGTTATTCCTGCTTTGATTCCAATCATTCTAATTGATCTGAATGCAAAAAATATACGTAAACGAGCTGATCAAAATGAGTAACATTGCACCTGCCTATAGACTGTACTGCGAAAGCGAAGGTCGTCTGCGACTGGAGATTTTGAAGTCGAACAGCGTCGTTTCTTCACTCTCAGCGGTTGTCTTCATCGGAAAAGTGAAAAGCCTGACTTGCAATCTAGCGAAAGACACATTCTGTCTTTCCGTTCGGGCGTTGTTTTTGTGTACAATCTCTGAAAATGTTATTTCGAAAAAGGCGGCCGTCATTGTTTTGGGGTTTCCGCCTAGTGGTGTTTTAAACCGGTTTCAGACCGGAACACACGGAGGAGATGAGAACAAAATGGCAGCCCCCATGAAATCCGAAAGGTCACGGAAAAAAGTCGTGAATAGCGTTCACGGGATACCTCCAGCTTCGCTGGGATTATTATCAAAATTAAATTGTCCAAATCAATTTAAAAACACTTTCATCTTATT
This sequence comes from Littorina saxatilis, assembly GCF_037325665.1. Classification (NCBI taxonomy): domain Eukaryota; kingdom Metazoa; phylum Mollusca; class Gastropoda; order Littorinimorpha; family Littorinidae; genus Littorina; species Littorina saxatilis. Next base: position 10,303,360 of record NC_090250.1, on the reverse strand, counting down.
CCTTGTCGGTTCCTGATTCCAAAAACATATAGATATGATATGTTTGGATTAAAAACACGCTCAGAAAGTTAAAACAAAGAGAGGTACAGAAAAGCGTGCTATCCTTCTTAGCGCAACTACTACCCCGCTCTTCTTGTCAATTTCACTGCCTTTGCCATGAGCGGTGGACTGACGATGCTATGAGTATACGGTCTTGCTGAAAAATGGCATTGCGTTCAGTTTCATTCTGTGAGTTCGACAGCTACTTGACTCGTGTGACTGTGTGTATGTATGTGTTTGTGTACAAGTGTGTGTGCGGGTGCGTACGAGTTTTGTAGAATGCTCTTGGTCTTGATACACGCGCATGTGTTATCTATCCATGACCTTTTAAATCATGCCTGTGTGCCATTATTACCCACTCAATCTGAATATATTTTATTGTTTTTAGTTAAACTGAGATAGAGAGAGATGGCGAGTGAGAGAGAGAGAGAGAGAGTGTGTGTGTGTGTGTGTGTGCGTGTGTGTGTGTGTGTGTGTGTGTCTGTAAGTGTGAGTGCTGCGAGAGACGCTCAGGATGTTACGTAGAGGTTACATGCCGAGTCTCAGTGATTATCAAAAATAATGGTCGAAGTTAGCGGATCATGAAAAATGCGAGCTTCAGCGAGCTTTTTCATGACCGCGAACTGAGACCATTATTTTTGATAATCACTGAGACGAGGTATGTAACCTCTTTATCCCTCCTTTCTTCAGTTATTCAAAGAAAAGAGGAGTTTTTGTGCGAAAGTTTGATCAAATCATATTCACCCAACCAGTCTACCTGCGCAGGCGATCGATTAATGCGCGGTTGTATAGTTCCGTGCAAATCATTCAAATTTGTTCACACTTCTTGTCAGTTTCCATGTTTTGAACTAAAATCAAGTATACAGTTATGTTGTCATTCTGCTGTGGCGGTAAAGGCAGATAGTGTGTGTTCTGTTCATGTTTTGGTATCGCTCAGGAAATGTTCTTTCCTCGAATGTGACTAGCAGACGAAGTTTTACACCCGTGTTCCAACGCTAAAAACTGTATGAAGTTTAGTTTTCTGGGGCAAAATAGTGTATGAAACCGCTGCATGTTCTTCAAGTTGATTAAATGTTTGCAATTGATTGCGTGTGATCTGTTTATAAAATGAAATATTGTTGAAAACTGACCGTCGGATTGCAGTCTTGTCGGTGCAGCCGAAATCTGGAAGGGGAACTACTCGTGTCGCTAGACAAAGTATGAGAGTTACTTTTCCTTGGAATCTTGCTAGCGATAAACGATTGTGCACGGCAGATCTGAATTCAGAAAACAACCAAACTCATGGATTTGATATTGAGATTCATGTGTTCAAGCCCGTAGTTGCTGGTTTAAATGCGGTATGGTTGTATTGTTTGCTCCAGAAATGTATATTTTGTACGTTAGAGTGTTCTGAACTTTTGAGTCGCAAAAAGTAGATCCACAATGTGTACAGTCCCTACCCGTGAGCTATCGAGGATTCAGGCCCGTTGTTGGGTAAGTGATTTTGGTTGTTGGGTAAGTTACCGAAAAATAACTAGCCCTACAAGTTTACAGAGAAAAAGAAGCAGAGGGGGGGATAAATGTGTTTTAATGCAATTCTAATTCTGAGTTTACAGCAAATATGAAGCGGGCTAGAGTTATTAGTTTTAAGTGCAATCGTTTAATTCTTAATACATGTGATGTTTTTATGTCTGTGATCGCCTGACACTGTAAGGCAATTTTCCTTGTTTTTATGAGGACAGTAAACATTTTGAGTCTTGAGTCTTTGAGTCTTTGAGTCTTGAATATTGTATTTTCGCCTTACGCGACTTGTTTGTCTATCTGTCTGTCTTTCTGACTTCGACATGAGCTTGGCTTTAATTTTTTGTTTTTGTTACTGCTAGGATGGTTCATTATAACCCTAAACTCCTCGGACAGGCATAATCTCGCTCGTTGACACAACACGCCACCTCGTCCGCTAGCTGTGTATAACTCAATAATATCCTGCATAAAATGAGGCCTTTGTTTCTTCATGCGTTGTTGTTTTCATGCAGTGAAGCGTCCTGTTGCTCACGTGATAATAACAATGACGCAAAATGACGGGGGGCCCGGTAGCTCAGTTGGTAGAGCACTGGACTTGTGATCGAAAGGTCGCAGGTTCGAATTCGGGCCGGGACGGACACGGGTCAACTTTATGTGCAGACCCAGAGACGGAAGCCATGTCCCACCCCCGTGTCATCACAATGGCACGTAAAAGACCTTGGTCATTCTGCCATAAGTGCAGGTGGCTGAATACACCCAAACACGCAGACACCTGGGTAGCGCGACTCCGTTGCTGCTAGCTTTCCACTGGGAGGAAGCGACCCGAATTACCCAACGATGGGACAATAAAGTAATGAAAATGAAATGAAATAAAAATGAAAAACATCTTATCTATTCACTTTTAGTTAGCGTCTTCTGTGAAAGTGAATATGTGCAAGTCTTGTCATTGCCTCTTCGTGCCTTCTCTATCTCCTGCTTTGTCACAGTTGACCTCTCGTGTCTACCCCCCCCCCCCCCCCCCCCCATCCATCTCCCTTCCTGACCCCACGCCACCCACAAAGCACATACTCTTCGTCCTTCTTTTTTCAAATTACAAGAGGTAATTTATTATAAAACTGTCTCTCTATTTTGTACACAAACATTTATTTAACAGATACACCAAAACCGAGAGACAGACATACAGACACACAGGCAAACAAACATACAAACACAAAAACGCACGCACTCACAAGCAGACACACTCATACCCACACACACACACACACATACACACACACACATACACACACACACAAACACACACACACATACACGCACACACACAAACATACACTCACACACACACACACACACACACACACACACACACAAACACACACACACACAGAGAGAAACAACAAATTCATTGTGACAAAACCAAATACGAAGTCCTATTTCACAAATCTTACATCTTCTCATTTTCACCATATGCAAATACAGTCACGGAGTACATGTATAAGGCCAAATTATTAAGAAATATTATTTTCTGTGCTTGAATTACCCAGTGCGTAGCATGATCTCCACGAAGGTACAATTCACAGAAGTTGAGTAATCACTTTGAACAATACCCAAACCAGTACCACATTGTTATGTTAAATCCTATTTATTAACCCACACAAATAGAAGAAGAGAGCTTTGTAAAGACTTTCATTTTCCAACCGAATGCTGTTCAACCGGCTAGATTATTGCGGCCAATCTGGTGGCATGTTAACAAGTATGTACATGATATAATCATACCTTTAGGGCTGTCCTTATAACATACGGTGACCACCCAAAATGCAACCCACCAAAATGCAAATAACTCCTACATTTGTTTTTAGCAAATGACTCCATATTTGATGTACATTGGCTTTAGATATATGGGAAGAAGAGTGCACACAGTTTCAAGTTTGTTTATGTAATGGTCTGACTTTTATGCTTTTTCAAACATCTATTCCACACTTGGGGGTAAGTGGTTTGGCACTGAGTGGTAGGCACACCAACACGATTTTAGCACTCCAGATTTTTACCTCGCAGTTTTTCTGAAGGACCTTGCATTTGAAAACTATTCTCAGACAAAATATTAGTTTAACCTTTGCCGGATGCCGCTTTTGACTACACACTCCCGACGATGCGGGTTTGTCTGAACCCATACATTTGAAAGAGGGTTTTTACCGTTTATTCCTCTAACGACGATGCGGGTTTGTCTGAACCCATACATTTGAAAGAGGGTTTTTACCGTTTATTCCTCTAACGACGATGCGGGTTTGTCTGAACCCATACATTTGAAAGAGGGTTTTTACCGTTTATTTCTCTAACGACGGGGTGGGTTCAGGGAAACCCACAGCGCTACTTCAGTGGGTGCATCGAGTTTCTCCCTTCACCGACCTCTTGCAGGGGAGGGAGAGGGGGAGGGAGAGGGGGAGGGAGAGACTGAGAGAGACTGAGAGACTAAGAAAGAGAGATAGAGAGAGAGAGAGAGAGACTAAGAAAGAGAGAGAGAGAGAGACTAAGAAAAAGAGAGAGAGAGACTAAGAAAGAGAGAGAGAGACTAAGAAAGAGAGAGAGAGAGACTAAGAAAGAGAGAGAGAGACTAAGAAAAAGAGAGATAGAGAGACTAAGAAAGAGAGAGAGATTAAGAAAGAGAGAGAGAGACTAAGAAAGAGAGAGAGAGACTAAGAAAGAGAGAGAGAGACTAAGAAAGAGAGAGAGAGAGAGACTAAGAAAGAGAGAGAGAGAGACTAAGAAAGAGAGAGAGAGAGAGACTAAGAAAGAGAGAGAGAGACTAAGAAAGAGAGAGAGAGACAAGGACTAAGACAGAGAGAGAGAGAGGGACTAAGAAAGAGAGAGAGACTAAGAAAGAGAGAGAGAGAGACTAAGAAAGAGAGAGAGACTAAGAAAGAGAAAGAGAGACTAAGAAAGAGAGAGAGACTAAGAAAGAGAGAGAGACTAAGAAAGAGAGAGAGAGAGACTAAGAGAGAGAGAGAGACTAAGAAAGATAGAGAGAGAGACAAATAAAGAGAGAGAGAGAGACGAAGAAAGAGAGAGAGAGACTAAGAAAGAGAGAGAGAGAGAGACTAAAAAAGAGAGAGAGACTAAGAAAGAGAGAGAGAGAGACTAAGAAAGAGAGAGAGAGACAAAGAAAGAGAGAGAGAGAGACTAAGAAAGAGAGAGAGACTAAGAAAGAGAGAGAGAGAGAGACTAAGAAAGAGAGAGAGAGAGACTAAAAGAGAGAGAGAGAGACTAAGAAAGAGAGAGAGAAAGAGAGTCTAAGAAAGAGAGAGAGACTAAGAGAGAGAGAGAGAGACTAAGAAAGAGAGAGAGAGAGACTAAGAGAGAGAGAGAGAGACTAAGAAAGAGAGAGAGAGAGACTAAGACAGAGAGAGAGAGACTAAGAAAGAGAGAGAGAGACTAAGAAAGAGAGAGAGAGAGACTAAGAAAGAGAGAGAGAGACTAAGAAAGAGAGAGAGAGAGAGACTAAGAAAGAGAGAGAGAGATTAAGAAAGAGAGAGAGAGACTAAGAAAGAGAGAGAGAGACTAAGAAAGAGAGAGAGAGAGACTAAGAAAGAGAGAGAGAGACTAAGAAAGAGAGAGAGAGAGACTAAGAAAGAGAGAGAGAGAGAGACTAAGAAAGAGCTAGAGAGAGAGAGAGACTAAGAAAGAGAGAGAGACTAAGAAAGAGAGAGAGAGAGACTAAGAAAGAGAGAGAGAGAGACTAAGAGAGACTAAGAAAGAGAGAGAGAGACTAAGAAAGAGAGAGACTAAGAAAGAGAGAGACTAAGAAAGAGAGACAGAGAGAGAGACTAAGAGAGAGAGACTAAGAGAGAGAGACAGAGAAAGAGAGAGACAGAGAGAGAGACAGAGAGAGAGAGACAGAGAGAGAGAGACAGAGAGAGAGAGAGAGAGACAGACAGTCAGATAGACAGACAGATACACGGATAGACAGATAGACGGATAGACAGATAGACAGACAGACAAACAGACAGAGCAACTGACAACAGACAGACAGACAGAGAGATACGGACAGACAGACAGAGAGACAGACAGTCTCTTGGAGACAAACAGGCAGACAGACACTGTTCCGCCGCTTTGGTAATTATGGGTGTAGCAGAACCCGCGCCGTCGGCAGAGGGATAGTTACAATCACTACTACTCTTTAAAAGTATGGGTTTGTGTGAACCCGCGCCATCGGTAGTGTTTATGTAAATTATCATAATCAATTAATTTTAATGTTTTGTCATGTACACACTAAAAATTTGCAGACAGAGAGCAAATTAGGTGTGTGAGAGATACTTAAAATTTCAAAACGATACCTTTAATGGTTCCAGAGTTACAATGATTTTAGTGTGTCTCTGGGTACAGGTGAACCCAGGAAGCACGGCAAAGGTTAAACTGCAAGTACAGGGAGTCTGAAGGGTTCAAGTCGGATGAGATAGACTACTGTTGTGGCAATCTTCGAATTTGAAAATCATTTTTTTTAAAGAGTAAAACTCATAGTTCTTCTTCTTCTTCACTTATGGGCTGAAACTCCCACGTTCACTCACAAATTTGCACGAGTGGGTTTTTACGTGTATGACCGTTTTTACCCCACGATTCAGGCAGCCATACGCCGCTTTCGGGGGAAGCATGCAGGGTATTTTTGTGTTTCTATAACCCACCAAACTCTGACATGGGTTACAGGATCTTTTCCGTGCGCACTTGGTCTTGTGCTTGCGTGTACACACGAAGGAGGATAAGGCACTAGCAGGTCTGCACATAAGCAATGACCTGGGAGATCAGAAAATTCTCCACCTTTAACCTACCAGGCGGCCGTGATTTGGATTCATGACCTTCCGAATAGGAGGCCGATGTCTTATCCACTAGAACACCGCGCCCGTCCAAACTCCTAGTAAAAACAACAACTGCAAATCTGGGAGCAAAATGTAAACGGTTACAGTTTCAACTATCCTTCCCCTTTAAATCAGCATTTTTGGAAACATAAACAAAAGAGTATTCAAGAACAACAGTCACGGATTCAGATTTAAAAAAACAAATGGCAACTATGCTTTTTGGAAATGCGCTTCAGACAAATGCCTTTGGTTTTTGCGCACGTTATGTTACTCACAGCAAAATGCAAGAATAAATGGGGACCATATGGGATGGGGCACATTGGGAGGGAGCAATTCGGGACATCACCATAAATATCTACCAAATATTTACAAATAGCTATCTTAGTAAGTGCATAACATGCTGTACCAATACACAATTTCTTGAAATAACTATGTCAGGATTATCGGCAGTCTCCCGGAGCATGTTTCACGCTATCCTGCGATCAGGACAAGCGACTGACTGTGATGTGTATGCTGTGCGGCGTGCGCTACATAAGAAACCTTTTTAAACATTTTTATTAAATACAATCACCTGAGCCACGAATGGCTTGCTGACAGCGGCTATCTTTTACACAACAAATTCTGAACTCTGATGAACTCGTGACCGCTGATTTTTAAAAGCAAGGGGTATCATATTGTGCGCATGGCATACGCATCCAAGTTGGTCGTTTGTCCCGATTGTGGGATACAGCCCGTCAGAAGCGTAGAGCGTGCTCGAGATGTTTTGAAAAACCTGACTGCGGTACAGGGTTTTTTACACCTCCGGACTGCTGATAATCCTAACAGAATTATTTTCAAAAACCGTCTATTGCCTTGAAAGCAAAACTGGAATTTCTGATGCGAGTTGCCAGAAAGAAAGTTCACTAACAAGATCCAGGCCAACACCACCCCCTCACCCCCCATCACCCTAAATAACACCAAGGAGTGAGGTGAGCTTAAATAACTAACTAATTAATCAATCAATAAATTCTCTGCTGAAATCCCCAACTTCGCGCATCGAAGCTTTGAAAAATAGGACACTGCCAGGTTTCCATTCAGCCACACGCCACACCATTCTCAAGAGGGGATGTCTCAGGAAGAAAGATGTGACGCTCCAGATTCATATGTTTCAGAAGACAGCCCACCTGAGAAAAAGAAGAACACAATATAGAAATAATAACAACCACAAATACATTAAAGTTTTTCAAACAGTTCACTAATCCGACAAACTCAAGCTCGTTTCTGGTGCATTTGATAAAGCCAATTACGGTTCGATGCTAGACAACAGCAAAACCACCACCACATAACAACAACACAAGATTGTTTATGGTTGTTTACAGTCTCTTGAACACAGGAGTCAAGCGAGACCATATATAACAACAAGAAGCATAAAAAAGCACTTCAGTTTGAAACCCAGGTTCAATGTAGTAAATGATATTGCCTCAATGTTCCATCCATCCTCAGCACTTTCAAAACCAGTTTCTTCTAGGTCAAACACACCTTTTCCTCGATTGATCTACAGTACATCAGATCACTATTGTTCTTTTTATGATTTGCACGAAGGGAATGATTAACATTTCTGTCTTCGTCACATGTAACAAGCATTAAGCAAAAGCATAATATTCTACACATATTATAAGGTTGAAGGGGTCTATGTCGACCAAACGAAGGTGTATTCCCCATAGGCGTTTTCCCTGTGTATTGGGAATACAGTTGGATTTTCTGTAGAGAAGTATGATACTGTACTATCTTGCGCCAAGCGCGTGACTAGACTGCGGTTAGATAGGAGAATCTATTTAAAATCCTGAATTCGGGTGCGGCATCCAGTCAAGCAAAACATGCTTCGACGGTTTATCCAAAAGGATTTAGTTAAAGAAACATCTACACCCCCACCCCCAACAGCCTGGTATTATGTTTTCCTCGCTGGTACTCTCGTCCATTGAATCGCTTTCACTTTCACTCTCGTAAGCTTGAAGTAACTCCATGGCGTCTAACGGAAGTATTCCCTGTACGGGAAATTAACATACAGGGAATACAGCCACTTTTGGTCGACATAGACTCCTTCTAAAGTGCTGCAGTAGTTACCTTTCCCTCCAAGCTGTTCATCCACTGTAGGACTGACTGGGGTTCCCCCTTAGCAGAGTGAGTGACGAATCCTGGCTGATAAATTTCCTTTCATTTTCCATGAATGAAGAATACCAGCTGGGTTCTTTTATTCATGGACCTGTGTGCTGCAACACACACACACACAAATCAGCCACCAACTTGTAAATATATGTAAAAGAAAGCAAGTGGCAATCTGAATGACAGAATACAAAATGATCACTCCACACAATCATACTTCAGCACTGAAAGTCCACAAAATGGGGCACTGCTAGTACTTCTCATAATTTACTGAAACTTTACTCGTCAAACCAACCATTTGTTTTATCAACTTTACTCGCATGTGGCGAGTAGATTAACATTTCTACTCACCATTTACATGTTTTTTACTCGCCATGGCGAGTAATTGAAAATACTCGCCACTTTCAGGCCTGTACTTGTGCATGAGATGTGTTTACCATCAATATGCCCAGACCACGCGCCCTTCCGTTGTGCTCAGAACAGTAAAGAGTTGCTTGCTGGGGTGGTTGTTCATAAGTTAACAGTTCACAAGAGGGCACAAACAAGAGCAAAAACACAGGTGCCTGATTCAAACTCATTCAAATGCAGAACCTTATTTTTGCATGAACAGAGTAAGACATGATTCTTACATAGCTGACCCTACCCCTGTCAGAAAAGTGCTTGAAATTGTTCATGTGGTACATTTGATGTGTATTTGTGATACATATACTGATATAGAGACAAGTAACAAGTGGACATTTCCTCTGACACCTCTACCATTTGTACACCTGCACAAATCTCCTGCCATAGACTACAAAAGGAAAACATACAAATCAAAACAAACACAAATTTAACCTAATGTTTACCTTTCAGCAGCAGAAAAGGCTGTGTTTTCTGTAGTGTCTCAGGGTAAAGCCACAGTGTTGGAGATGGAAAACTAGGCTGTAGGCAAGGTCCAACATCTTTAGCTGCACACACAAAAAGAAGAAGCAAGAAATCACATGACATAGATGACATTCCTCACTAGTACAAAACCACAACAACACTAGTCAACTACCAATGTAAGAATACAGATCTATATGAAATTATAGTCCTGCGAGATTACCCTCTTAACAAGAAGAGCAAACGCTCGATCGAGTCACTTTCGCAGTTCTGAATATTATATGAGGCATCAGATGGACAGGAAGAAATTGCTATTCACAACACAATGAGTCACGTTCACATAAAATTTGAGCCCGGTCACTTTTATAGTTTCCGAGAAAAGCCCAACGTTAAGTTGTGTGTTGCCGAACAGAAAAGGCTAGTTATCTCCCTTGTTTTTCTGATAACGTTCGTAAAAGGCTACAGATGTAAATACTTTGATGTAAAGAATAATCCTACAAAGTTTCAATCACATCCGATGAACTTTGTCAAAGATATAAAATGTCTAATTTTTCCTTTGACGCTGACCTGTGACCTTGAAAAAGGTCAAAGGTCAACGAAACCATCGTTAAAGTGTAGAGGTCATTGGAGGTCACGACTAAACAAAATATGAGCCCGATCGCTTTGATAGTTTCCGAGAAAAGTCCAACGTTAAGGTGGTGTCTACGGACGGCCGGCCGGACAGACTAACACTGACCGATTACATAGAGTCACTTTTTCTCAAGTGACTCAAAAAGTCAGATTGCTTTCATTCAGACACTACCATGGGACCAAACTCCCCCCCCCCCTCCTTTTTTTGAGTTTTTCCTACATGTGTGTTGATGTTTCCATTAATTCCAAGCCCTGAAACTGTGAAATTGAGATCTTTATGTATGCAAACAGTCACAGGCTTAATAAGCTATTCAGAAACCAAGCAGAGTCTGCACAACGTTAATTCTGAGAAATAAATCCCCACCACCTGTTTCAAGGCCACTATACCGACTGAGCTATTGCTTGCCATGCCAACCTCCACCCCCATTTGAAACATGCACAACTAGTATACCCATACACATGTAATAATACTGCTTGCCTTCCTCCCCCACCCTCCAAATCAATAAACACTAAATGTATGCAATCAGTATTGAGTAATCTTTCAGTTAGTAGTTGACTACCATCACTACTCTCTCCACACCCACCTACCCCCCTCCCTCTTGCACACCAGCGACACACCCCCACCGCCCAATCATTTCCATGATTCTCTCTGCCATATAGTTATCCTAAACACTAAGATTATGACACATTTTTTGCCCAATTAGGAACATTAAAAATTACTGTAAAAAAATGTACAATCATGCACTCTCTGAGTCTGACAAGAGAGTGAGAAAAGTCAAGAAAGCAAGACATACTGTGACATAACTAAATCTTCTAATCTATTCCTGAGATTTACTCTTGACAGCTTAAAATGGAACCTCATGCACTTACTGTTCTGAATTGTAGAAATTGCTTGTAGTTATAGCAGCAAAGGCAGTTTTATTGGGTACCACCAGGTGTCACTCTGTCATCATCTGATCAAGAATTCAAGCAAATGGTTCAGCACTGAAACAGTAAATAGCAAGAAGAGTGTACAGAAAAATACACAAACTGTCTCATTAATTTGTATCTTTAACTTCACATTATTGATTCATAAATAATGATACCTTACTTTGACAAAGTTTGAGTGGGATTAACATCATGCAGAAGTTAACTTGAAATAAAATAACTATAAGTTACTCAATACTGCACTCAATGAGTCAATTGTCAGCAAAGGTGATAATCAATGCAAGGTAAAACCAAAGGATGCAACTCAGTCAGCAATTGCAAAAACTACATAATTCTAATCAAGCTGTCAGTTTCACTAGCTATCAGAATTCAAAACATATTCTTGTTTTTGTTGTTGCTGTTGTTCATGACTTTATCAATGAATCTCAGCATTTCTAGTTTCTACACTATAGCCATTAAAACAACAAAAGAAGTGTCCCAATGTTTAAGGAAGAGCTGTTGCAATTAAGTCACAATTGTTTGCAGTTGCTGAGAAAAGCGAATAGTCCTTACAGTAAGTTGAGTAACAAATTATAAACAATTGCTGTTAACACTCATAGTACAAGAGAGCAAACCACTGCAAAACTATAGTATCTATCAATGTTATGCTTGCCATCCACCCCCGACCCCAAACCTCTCCCATATTTTATGTACATCAGACTAGTATTCTTGTTAGTTCATTTCAGCTGTAACAGTGACAACACGTTTGCACACTACAGACCTGGAAGTGGAAATGTTAACACATGGAGTGCTAAATTTCAGGATACAATCTGTTGCAAAGTACAAACACTTGCAATCGGAGAGAACAGTGTTACTGTAAGTCTTTACAGTAACATCAAACAGTATCCCCTCTTTTTGGGCTTCCGAGTGAAAGTGAAACTCAAATAATTTAGTCGCAAGGAATCAGAAGTAGTACGTACAGTGGAACAACACTTTTAATATCCCCTGATTAAAGACTCCCTCCCTTTTAAGACCCTGTTTTCTCAGATTTGTCTGTCCACAACCTCTCTATATTTACTCTCATCTCAAGACTTCCTCCTTTCAAGACCTGATTTTTTCAGATTTGTTTAGGTGATAAAAAGGGGGGGGGGGGGGGGTTCGATCGACTTTACTGGTACCGTGAAAGTGACAAAGTCCTCAAGGGCACGTATATTCCTGCTGCTCTGTTATCACCGATCATATTTTAGAAACGTTGCACTCTGTCGTCAACAAATGAAGGAATAAAAATAGTATTACCTTCACCAGCTGTCTCCATGGGGTCGAAAGATCATCGGTTTGGCTCGCTAGTGCCATTCCTGGATGAAAATTGAAATGACCCTTTACTGCCTCCCCTGGCTGCTCCGTTCTTGGCATCAATGGCAGTGTAAAAAAAGTGAATCCTTGACCTTGTCATACAGATAAGGTGGCGGGAGTCTTCTTCTTCTTCTTCTTGCCGCTACACGTGGAGACCAGTCCAATTGAGAAATGTAGTGGTCATCTGCAGGGACGCCGCCGTGCCGTACAGCTTATCCTGGATGGGAGTCGGCTCCGGCCACATCTTCCTTCTCAACAACTGGAACTGGAAGTTCCCGCAGTCTTGTAGGATGTGCATGGTGGGTGTCCTGCTCTGCTTCTCCACAGGGACACATCGGGGACGGCACAACTTTCAGCTTTGAGGATAGGGGGCGTCCCTTAGATATAAGGGATTGCAGCGATATAAGTCGGGCTTGCCCGGACGAATAAGTTGTCCTGGACCAACTGGCGGTGTTCCTATCAGAGCGGGGTGGTTAACAGGTGGCACTGTTGACTAGTAAATACCCTATGTGCTCATATGGGTTCATCACGCGGGTAAGGGGCGCGTTAAAACCTCTGCTACCTGTGCTCCCAGGTAAGGTCCCTGACCAAGAGCTAAGGGTGGGGTAACCCCGACAGAAACCTCTAGTGCTGAACTCGGCGGTACTGAGCGAGATAGCGTACTTTAACGGATCACAGTACCACGCACACCATCGCCACGAATACACGCAGGTGGCGGGAGTGATGTCCCTTAGCTCAGTGCAGCGACTAAAAATATAAAACTATCAGAATAAAAGGTTCCTTTGTACCTTTTGCCTTTTTCTTTCTGCGAATGTATGTATTCATTTGCTAATTTGTTCGTCTGTTTGTTCGTTCGTTTGTTCGTTCGTTTGTTCGTTCGTTCGCGGTTCCCGCGTCAGCGACGGTTCGTTCGTTTGTTCGTTCGTTCGACAGTCCGTCCGACAGTCCTTCAGTACGTCCGTCAGTCCGTCCGTCCGTCGGTCCGTCAGTCAATCCGTTCTTCCTTCAGTCCGTATCAATAAATTCCTCTTGTGCAGGGCCGACTACAGGGGAGAGGGGGGGGGGGGGGAGGTTCCTGTTGGTGGGACAAACCCCCCACCCTGGCCTAACTGTGGACCTCCTCCAAACGTTTGACAAATGCCCTGAAAATGCGCCAGATTGCACATATTGTTTATTGTTTGCTTGTTTATTTGTTTGTTTGTTTGTTTGTTTGCTCGTTCGTTCGTTCGTTTGTTCGTTCATTCGTGGGTTCAGTGGTTCGTTCGCTCTTTCGTTCCTTCGTTATTTCCTTCGTTCATTCGTTCCTTCGTCCTTTTAGTCCGTCCGTATGTCCGTCCGTACGTCCGTCCGACAGTCTGTCTGTCAGTCCATCAGTCCGTCCGTCAGTCCGTCCGTCCTTCAGTCTGTATCAATAGATTCCTCTTGTGCAGAGGGTTGAAGGAATACCCTGCAGGACCGGATTAGGAGGGGTTACCCGCGTAACACCCCCCCCTCCCGCCCCCACCCACCCGTCCCTCCGTCCGTCCATCGATCGGTCCGTCCCTCAATCAGTCTGCCCGTCGGTCCGTCCGTCAGTCCCGCGTCCGTCCGTCCGTCCGTTCTTTGGTTCATTTGTTCTTTCGTTCGGTCGTTCATTCCTTTGTTCGTTTCATTGTTTATTTATTTAGCACACATCATTGTCAACTAGTGGATATCTTGAACAAGGCGGTGCGTGAGAATATCTTCTTGTTTGTTAGGATAAAATAACATTTTGCTCTGAAACAAACCACACACAAATTCCACTGCTTCAGCATCGTTTCAGTCTAACCGAACTGAGGGTATACCTCATCTTCAGAAGGAGAATAAGCGACAGCATGCTCTTCTACCATATAACATGTCACGTGAGGTCGTTCAGACCGGAGTGGATGTATATCTCCGAGGGATCAGGGTATACTTTCAACCCGCTGCACAAGAGGAATTTATTGACGAGCCGCACCAGCGGGTCGTCTTTGGCGACGGGTAAGTAGCGTGCAGGAGGAGAAATTTTTGTTCATGGGCGAACACGTGACAGGAAGTCGCCGTTTGTAGTCTGTGGTGAAATACCTCACAATGTGCTCAAACAAATCACAGGCACAGGAAATGAACAAGAAGAAGTGTGTCACAAGAATTTGAATTCTAACAAAATCACTGAGCAACACAGGAAGTTGTGGAATACGTCAGGGAGGGGTGACGGCAAAATTGTAGAACAAAAACATCATAGGTCGATATGTGCAGGGTCAACCGCAACAAACTCAAACCGAGCCATTCATGCATTGCTGTACTTGAGTGACTTATATACCGATATTTTTATTTCTTTTTTTCAGCACAGGTGTAGGAAAAATCATGAACCAAAATGTTATTTATTTTCTAATTTAACATTTTTTTTACAAATGTGACCATGGTCTTTTAAACAAACAATGACATTAAACATTGTTATGTTAAAAAAAAAGAAAAAAGAAAAAAGCTTTTGTGCACAATTCAGAAAATACATTGTACATTTTACCTACAGGCCAAACCGTGAGTGTCGTGGCAAAGCCAGACCGAGGAAATTGCACTGGTTTTTATTTTTAGATCAGTCGCAAGTTGTCAAGAACAGGCGCTTGTATTTGGATGTGTCCACTGATAGTAGGTTTGGTTGTGATCAATCAGAATGATGTGGGAATAAAAATGTATGACAGTTTGGTATGATGACATGTAATTCACATATGCTGAAATGTAATATTATACATGATATAATATTATTAAGGCTGTTGCCATGACCATGAACCCCATGGGACTGGGTGGCCGAGTGGTAACGCACTTGCGCTCGGAATCGAGAGGTTGCGTGTTCGACCCTGGGTCAGGCCGCTATTTTCTCCCCCCTTTCCTAACCTAGATGGTGGGTTCAAGTGCTAGTCTTTCGGATGAGACGATAAACCGAGGTCCCTTCGTGTACACTATATTGGGGTGTGCACGTTAAAGATCCCACGATTGACAAAAGGGTCTTTCCTGGCAAAATTGTATAGGCATAGATAAAAATGTCCATCAAATACCCGTGTGACTTGGAATAAAGGCCGCGAAAGGTGAATGCTCGCCTAACAGGCTTGAGGTTTGCTGGTCGATGTGAATGCGTTATATATTGTGTGTAAAAAATGTTTGTTTGTCTGTCTGTCTGTAAAAAAATTCCATTTCACACGGCAGAAATTAATATGTAAAGCTATATAAGCTCACCATAATAATAATAATAAGAAAGGTTTAATGTTATGTAAAATCAAAATACCAAAATCAAGCACCTATTAATCTGCTCTCTCTCATCTCACTCTTGGCACACAGGTCAAAGCAGAGGTTAACTTGAGTGCACGTGTAGGAGGGGGATGATTTCTTGAATTAGCTGAGGGCGGTGTCGTTGTTTGCCGTTGTCATGAGAACAGTTACTTTTGTTTTGTTTCGTTTTTACCTCCAAATTTTTGCATTTTCACAACAGGCTTTTCTGTTTCATCTCTCATACATGGTGTCAATTGGAGAGAAAAACCGGAACAAAACAGAAGTAACTTATCTAGTGAGAACGGTAGTGCACTAGGTTTTGGAAAAACACGACAGTACCTTATCTCTTTCAACCCGTATGGGGCCCTTCAACATGTGACAGACTGACAAATGCACCGAACCCATTTCGTTCTTCGAGAGACTTTTTCCGTGAAAACCTTTTCAGTGCCTCAGGGTCAGTGTCATAAGAGCCTACATGTATGGCCGGACGAAGCCATGTTAACGGAAGGGATATAAGACCGTTTTCAGCGGATTTTCACACTGCTAAAACCTGACTTTCTTGCAGTTGCTTTGTCTGCAATGCCTTAGAACTCTACAAATAGTTAATTTACACTCGTTGCTTTTTCAAATAGTGAACAGCTCGCTTTCGCTCGCAGTTCAATATTTAAACAAGAAGAGCAAACGCTCGATCGAGTCACTTTCGCAGTTCTGAATATTATATGAGGCATCAGATGGACAGGAAGAAATTGCTATTCACAACACAATGAGTCACGTTCACATAAAATTTGAGCCCGGTCACTTTTATAGTTTCCGAGAAAAGCCCAACGTTAAGTTGTGTGTTGCCGAACAGAAAAGGCTAGTTATCTCCCTTGTTTTTCTGATAACGTTCGTAAAAGGTTACAGATGTAAATACTTTGATGTAAAGAATAATCCTACAAAGTTTCAATCACATCCGATGAACTTTGTCAAAGATATAAAATGTCTAATTTTTCCTTTGACGCTGACCTGTGACCTTGAAAAAGGTCAAAGGTCAACGAAACCATCGTTAAAGTGTAGAGGTCATTGGAGGTCACGACTAAACAAAATATGAGCCCGATCGCTTTGATAGTTTCCGAGAAAAGTCCAACGTTAAGGTGGTGTCTACGGACGGCCGGCCGGACGGCCGGCCGGACAGACTAACACTGACCGATTACATAGAGTCACTTTTTCTCAAGTGACTCAAAAAACAACTCGTGTAAATCTGGTACGACACAGCAAGCCATGTAGTATTCTCTATATCTCCCATTTATGTACAAACGCCGAAAAGACAATTTAACAGGACACATCAACACTATTATTTTGTTTACCTGTACCAACAGGTGTAGAACTCCCTGTTTCTTTGATATTGTCAATGTTTCGGCTCGTGTTGATCCTGGGATCAACTGAATTTCTTGTTGATACCTTATGTTCGGTCGTACCGGTGTGTAATACATCGTACCTAGTGCATGGACCTGGCAATCCCATGTGTGCAGAGCGACTGAGAGCGGTGCAGTGAAGTGACTGACAGCAGACGACACCAAATACCGCTCTTTACGTTGGCCTACATCGCCTGCGAGCACTGCCGCCACAGGTGCTTGTCTTTTGCCATCGTTTACACACGCGGTCTGGATAATTATATCGTTGCTCTCGGCTTTCCTCAACAAACGTTTCGTCACTGATAGTGCGATTTGGTCAAAGAACTATAAGGTTATAATATATCGTGCGGCTGTTCAGTTATATACCGTGCGGTGTCGTTAACGAACTTTTAGGTTATATCAGAAGTGCAATAAACTCAGTAGAAGCGCTCAACTATCATTACTATCAGTCGACACGCGGTGATACATATGCCCTTGGGGGTTTCTTGGGGGTTTCCCGTAATAAAAAAACCCGGGATTCTGGAAAAGCTGTTCATAGGCACTTACGCAGCGGCCAAGGACTAGACTACTACAAGTGTAGTAGTCCTTGGCAGCGGCACTATATGCGAGTATTCAACACACGACTCAAAACCTTTGGAATAAATCAACAAGAACGCTGAGACGTGATTAACCATTTAGTTAAGCGGCACACTAAAATACGCCCGCTTTCCTTCGCCTTCCGAAGAGAGCGAGAGAGAGAGAGAGAGCGAGAGAGAGAGAGAGAGAGCGAGAGAGAGAGAGAGAGAAAGAGAGAAAGAGAGAGAGAGAGAGAGAGAGAGAGAGAGAGAGAGAGAGAGAGAGAGAGAGAGAGAGAGAGAGAGAGAGAGAGAGAGAGAGGTTAGTATTGAGAAGAAAAAAATAACGGTTTTATTACCGTGTATTTCGACCAAAAGAAATTTCGAAGCGACCCCGCGAATTAGACAGAACAGCCGCAATGGGAACTTGAGCGCTCCTACCTGATTATGCCTGTCAATCAAAGAATAATCGTGACCTGGGTCAGCCAATCAGTCACACACTTGACGTGATGAATATTCACAGGTCAAATGCGTTTGACACAACAATCTCACAAGATAAACCATGTTGAATAGAGAATACTACATGGCTTGCTGCGTCGTTCCAGATTTACACGATTTTTTTTTTTTTTTAAATATTGAACTGCGACCGAAAGCGAGCTGTTCACTATTTGAAAAAGCAACGAGTGTAAATCTGGTAAGAAACAGCAAGCCATGCAGTATTCTGTTTATCCTACATACTGGACTTACGTGTATTTTACTGAAAATGTCATGCAGTCGAGGCAGCTAAATTGAAGACGCTTGTTTTGGAACCTCGATCTCTTCTGAAGCCTCTTGCAATCTATTACGTCAAAGTAAAGAAACGTCACTCTGAAAGTGTGGCGTGCAGTGTTTGTTCTAAAAATTCATCGAGGGTAATTAGCGAGCGCAATTTTTTTTCTTCTATAATGACGTTTGTCTCGGTGACTTTGGCATCATAAGCAGTAGAAAAACAGGTCCCTGCCAGACTTGCTTGACATGACCTCATTTACATGATATACACACGTGTGATTTGAACGATTATTATCTCACGAGTGTCTCTCTCACGCCAGTATGTAATATAAACATGCGTTTCGGATACTTCGGTTTTTCTTGTTGAACAGAGAGCGACAGATTTACAACCGACTCCAGACCGATGGGAAATGACGTAAAGATACATTTGACGTAAAGCAAGTGACGCAATTTCACTTGGTTTTTATGAACTTTGATCATTTAGATTTCAAATGAGCCGGTCGGCATTGCACACTCTTAGGGTGGGTGGTGCCATGCTATTCCGTAAAGCACCCATCGAAAAAACTCGCTTTTCGATATTTTTTTTAAGATAAAGAGAGTATTATCTGACAGCAATTTGAAGTGTCATTCTTTAGAATAAATCACGTTGATATTGTTGATTTAAACTTTTACTTTGTCTTGTTTATTTTTAGCGTGATAAACAAAAAACGTTATCACATTTAGAGGGTCACCTAGAATCCGTCCTGATTGGTCAAAAAGCCATATGGGGCACTGAATTGAAAGATTTGTTTCATTTTTAGCATATGTTCAGCACCAAACACCATAAAACTATATATTTTTGGAATCAGCACATGATAAGGAATAGAGGAATGATATTTGTTTATGTTTTCATCTCACAATAAAGAAAGTCGCTATAAAACGGATTTCTTCATTTTAAGCCCATTTTTCAATCCAACACAACAAAACTATGTATTATTGGATACAGGAGGCAATACAAAATACAATGATGTCACCTTTGTGATTAAAATATCGTGTTACACGACACTTGAGATTGACGAAGTTCTCAAATGTCGTATAGTTGTGTTCTTTTATTCTACGTGGCCCGTCTTCACAGCAGCAGACAAAAACTCGTCAAATTGAGTTCGAGGATTTATTTAGCATTTCCATACATACAACAGTACTGCACATCGTAGCAGAACTCAAAGTAGAAGCTTTTTAACATACAAATCGCGCTGGCCTATATAGTAAATACTCAATCTCGAGAATATTCCAGACCGAACATGATACA
This sequence comes from Littorina saxatilis, assembly GCF_037325665.1. Classification (NCBI taxonomy): domain Eukaryota; kingdom Metazoa; phylum Mollusca; class Gastropoda; order Littorinimorpha; family Littorinidae; genus Littorina; species Littorina saxatilis. The sequence goes on along the minus strand of NC_090250.1, from coordinate 10,283,817 downwards.
ACTAAAATTAGATGAACTGTCCATGGACTAGAATAGTGATATTCTCTGTGACGTACATCAAAAGTGCCGACGCACTTAATCCGAGCGAACGCCACGAACCCACGACTCAAAACAACGTGGTAAACAACTTGTTTTGACAGGACTAGAAAGTTCACCTGCATTCTCGTCCAAACATAAATATTGTGTTTACAAAATATAATATCGGTACTTTCCCACAAAGTACAAATAAGTCAACTACATGCAACACACAAAACTGAACCAAGGTTCAGCAACGGCAGCGTTTCCTAACATCGATTTTTTATAAATCGAAATAATCAGCTAATTTTGAGTGAATTTTTCATAAGCAAATGTATAAGGTACCAAGCTGAAATGCAATCCCATAGTCCGGACCAATTCAAGGATCATGTAACGAAAATTTCAAACAAATTGATGAAAAACTGTAGCCGTGAGAGTGCTGCCTCAAATTTTGCAAACGATCAAATATGACGTCATCAAATAGCCCTATCCAAAATGGGCGAAAAGGGTTTCAAGCAAATGCTCTCAAAAATGTTCGTACCAAGTTTCATCACAACCAGTCCAGTAGTTTTTGAGAAATGTTTTTCACAGACACACACACACACACACACACACACACACACAGCTGAACATTACCTGTACAGTGGGGGCGGAAACAGAAGACAGAGATTGAAATGAGTGAGACGATGGACTTGTTTATATAGCAGCAGCTAGCAGCGGGCATGGGAAACATTGTCCTCTTTACCTGAATTAATTGACACTGAGCATGTCACCCACTGCCACAGGAGGACATGTGTACGTCTTGAGGGTGCATGTGTACTACAGGGTGTCTCCATAAATGTGCAACCCACACACAATCATGCTAATAACTTATACAAATCTTCACTGAATTAATTCATATTTAGGGCACAACTTAATAACTTCAGCGTATGCACGACCCATCCACCGTTTTGTACGTCAAGTGGTCTGACCGTTGTGCAGTCGGCGGAGTCTTGTGACAGCTTGACCCTTCAAAGTCGATAGTACCACAGTGGTGCCATTCATGGCTTATCATAGTCGAGAATTTGTTTTTGTCTTCGAGTCAAACTTTCTTGAGACTAATTCCCCTTAAAAATGGATCAGACAAATCTTGTGAATGTTACTTATGTTTGCCACATTAAACACTATTTACAGAAACAGAGAAGGCAGAACGCGTCCTTACTTACTTTACGCCAGGTTTGCACAAGTCGAATAAAAAAAATTAACAGAAACAGAAAACTTCCCATAACCCCCTGTCGTGGAATTCACGAAGAACCGATAGCGCCTATTGTAGGCACTGTCCTACCATAAAGTTAGAGGTGCCTATCCCTACTAATAAGCACTGTTGTCGTTACGATAACTTTGATTTCAAGATTGCGGCCATCAGTTTGCAGCGTTACCGGGAAAGAAGAAATATTCTAAGACATACGATTTTGGGGGACGGGATACATAAACAAATTCATATTCCGCATGCACGATATTTTGCAGTTGACTGTTGACGGATGTGATAATTGACAACATTCAGTTTGCGAACAGAATGGGTGCCAGCCTCTTGTCTCGCAAGTGATACTCGCGTTGCGGTTTCACGCGTCTGGTGCATATCAAGATGTTTGCGTGGCGCCGATTTGGGGTGAGCCAGCCACGGTCAGCCAGCCCCAGCAAGGGCAGCCTTGACAGGGCGCAGCTGCTGCGTCAGGCGCACGCGCAGAGCGACCGTAAACAAGGGAATGCCCCCGCTAGCTATCGGGGTGGCTGTCCGATGCCTGTGAATTCGGACCCGGCAAAGAGCTATCAAACTTCTGGGCGCTTGTCGTAGGACATGCAGTCGTATCGTCTTGCATACGCGCCCTGATCACTTACATTAGCACCAGATCACGAAAGACTCAAAAATGCAGATAAAACACACGAACCTCGCTACTTCGGAGCTATTTTTAGCGTTCTCAGTTACTAACTATTTTTTGATCAAATGCTTACGTAAAACCATAACGTCAAAAGATGTTCAAATTTGTGTTTGCAACAATGTTCATCAAATGATTTTACAAACAACAAAACCACTGTAATTGGGAAAATGTCTTAATTCGCTGAATAACAATGGGTTCTTTCATACAGAATTGTTCATAAACCTTTAAATACATTTCAGTATTTTTTAAAAAAACCCAGTCTGTTTCAATGACTTTCAGCAAGTTTCAACATTATAAATCGAGATAACTAGACACATTGAAAGAAATTTGGTGCACTAAACAGTTTTCCTGATCACGAATCATTGTGTGAAACTTTCTTTACAACTTTCTTCCACGAAGTGTACGTATTTTCTAGAAAATGGCGTGTCCCCTGTTTTGAGCGAACACTGTTTTCGTGGTGCACTACCTCTGGTGTTTTTGTTCAATCGAAAAAATTACACAGCGGCCATAATTTCACTTTGTTTGAATGAATATCAACTTCAAAAAGATTGTTTTAGATTGCAGATTAAAAAAAAATCAATGCATGAAGAATTTGAAAAAACTGTTGGTTATACCTACAGTCAGCATAAAATTATTAGAAATAACTCATAATTATTTAGTGCACCTTGTGATTAAACTGACCAGCCGGCACTGATTGTTAGGTGACCCTCTAAATGTTATAACGACTGTGAGCAAATGCTAACAGTCATGTTTTGAAAAATGATATCAACATTCGCCTGGCAATGTGTGTGTGTGTGTGTGTGTGTGTGTGTGTGTGTGTGTGTGTGTGTGTGTGTGTGTGTGTGTGTGTGTGTGTGTGTGTGTGTGTGTGTGTGTGTGTGTGTGTGTGTGTGTGTAGCGATTACGAGAAAGCTACTGAACCGATCTTCATTCAACTTTACTTACAAATTATTACAGATGATACATCTAGACGGGTTTGTTCTTTCGAAACATGTCTTTGATGACAACTTATCCGGCGTTTTACAAATCAAATTGAGTGAATACGAAAAAAAATTAAAATCAAAAACACCGTCCCTTGTCATAAGAGACGGTGATTTTGATTTTATTAATTTTTGTATTCACTATATCCCTTTTAACGAACGCGCATTCATCCATCACATTGCACGCGTCACAAGAACGTCGAACGGTGCATGAAGTGACCACTAAACAGCTATCGTTAATACTTATTATAAAGAACGAGTGACATCCGACCTTCACAAAAACAAGACATGTGTATCCTGACCTGACTTTGCACACTTCACAAATTTGATAATGGAGGACACCTCTACCTCATTCTGATAATCATCGGTCATGTCTCTCTGACAGGACACCTCTACCTCATTCTGATAATCATCGGTCATGTCTCTCTGACAGGACACCTCTACCTCATTCTGATAATCATCGGTCATGTCTCTCTGACAGGACACCTCTACCTCATTCTGATAATCATCGGTCCACGCTATCGCCCATGTCTCCCTGACAGGATGGATAATGACTACGCGGAGTAAGGGCCGAAATCTATCAAAACAAGAATACAGAGTTATCTCCCATATGTTTTTCGCTAATGTTTCTGAGAATAGACGAAAGACGAAAGTGATTGCACTGGATTGGCCGACTTCGACAGTGATCTCCGTTCTGTTCTTCACAGTTATGATAAAGACATCGTTCTAAGGTCAAAAGAAGTCGAAATGTTGAGACTGCTGTGGCAACGAGACCGTGATATTGTTGCATCACTCCCAACTGGTTTACGGAAAAAGTATCGTCCGCTCCGTAGCCATTTTGGTATGATCACGTGACAAAGTTGACTATCACGTGACACTTTTGCCATATTTAGAGTTGTTTGCACAGTAAATACATCCGCGAAAGATAGCCCGCTTAAAACTGTCTTACATAACAATTCCTTTGTAATTTAAAAATTACACAACACCATGAAAAATCATTATCGACGATCGCAAATCTGCTTATATCAATAACACATTACGAAAAGCTCTAAATATGTAAAAAAAAAAAAAATCAAAAAACATTAAAAAAATAAAATCGATTTCCTCTCCAGAGAAGGAAAACAAAGGCATCCTGTCAGGGATAAATGGGACCCGAAGGGAAGGAACTAATTTTGACCTGAGTTCAGGATGACCTCTACCTATGACAGCCAGACAGTGCACGTGAAATATGATAGGTCTGGGCTTGTCTTATTAATCCCCACCACGGCACCTGGCTGGAGTCAAGCAAGTCGTTAACGCCGTCTGTGAGATTGTTGCTGTCATTCATGCTGTATTTACGTAAGTATGCTAATACTCCAAGACATGCTTCTGTGCAATTTCACTTTATAGTTATGCAGCCCCTTCATGCACACAGCTAGGTAATTTATCATTTCACGTGTGTGTGTGTGTGTGTGTGTGTGTGTGTGTGTGTGCGTGCGTGTGTGCGTGCGTGCGTGCGTGCGTGCGTGCGTGCGTGTGTGTGTGTGTGTGTGTGTGTGTCCAGTTGAAAGTCTGCGTGTGTGTTGCATTTTACAAGGTCTGGTTGAAGTGAACTCCTGGAATATTCTGATGATAAAAACCCAACTTCATATCAGATTATTCGCGATCACAATGCGTTATATATGTACACAAGGGTTTGTGAATCCGGGACTCGTGGGACCCTCCAAAACTCCGCTAAGGGGGTCCATGGACTCTCTACACATTCAAAGCGGGGGTCCCGGGACCCTCTACTCTAGGACGGGCGTCTGTGGGGAGCCCTGGTATAATACTAATAATAATAATAATGGACATTTGATATAGCGCATAATCATATATAATTATATGCTCAATGCGCTTTACATATTAATTTCTGCCGTGTGAGATGGAATTTTTTACACAATATATCACGCATTCACATCGGCCAGCAAACCTCAAGCCTATTAGGGCGAGCATTCACCTTTCACGGCCTTTATTCCAAGTCACACGGGTATTTGGTGGACATTTTTTATCTATGCCTATACAATTTTGCCAGGAAAGACCCTTTTGTCAATCGTGGGATCTTTAACGTGCACACCCCAATGTAGTGTACACGATGTGTTTGTGTAGAGCACTCACGGGAAAACCTCTGGACAGATAATGCATTACATTTTACATAACATTCTTGCAGATGATATCCTCGTCATTTTGTTGTTGTTTTTCGATAAATTTCTTTGATGGCGTTTAAAAAAAAAAAAAAAATTACACAACACTCAACTGCAAGAATGCAGGGACTCAGAGAACAATTTCGGGACATCTTAAGGGAAAACAACAATTCCCTCCAACACCATTTCGCCGAATTCATCGAGGGGGAAATTGGAAACGAGACAGAAACCATCAAATGTCTCCGCGACGAAGCCCTCGCCATCGCGGGTAAAGATGAAGAAACCCTCAACATGCTGAAACTCAGCCTCCAAAAATTCATCAAGGATGAACAAACTTTGGTACAACGCCACCGTGACTACGAGGAAGACAGGGAAAGACGCGAACACCGCAACCAACAACGAAAACGGCCACGGGACCACTCAACAAGTAACTACAGAATCCTTAAGCTGCCAAAGCGACAATAGGCAAAACTTTTGTCTAAAACCTACACTCCGGTTTGCCCTAGGGCGGACCACCCTCATCTCCCCCCCAAAAAAGGGATGAACAATACGGAAAAAACCCCGTTAAAGGCACGATGTACGACACAATCACCAAGCCTGACATAAGCCTCAATCACTGAGAGGACAGTACACACAAATACACCCAAACAAGGGAAATGAAAAATAGTCATCTATAAATGATTATTCTGAATCAAGGAACAGAAGTGATGAGGATATGGGTTTGAATAGTTGTCCCCTGACGAGGCTACCTTTCAGTTTCCCCAGAACACCTCTCTAAAATCACAAAGAAGCTATCCTAGCAATTTGAAACTGTAAATATTGCCGAAAAGTACTACAATTGGGAGAGGTACTTAGGGATCTCTGGGCATTTGCCGGGTTTGGCAGACCCTTGATATTTTACCCCCTATGTCACGCATTCATTTTTTCATTCGGTCAAACATTCTTGAATTCAATGCGGTATTATGGAAACTAAAGAATTAAATTTTAGTTTGTTTATTCAAATTGCGATCAAAACTCGAATTCTTGCTAAGAGATGTAAAAATCATTGCATTGTGATCTCCTGAATCCAAAAATATATACATATAATTATGTCGCGTTTGGATAGACAAACTAAAAGCACCAACATACAAACAAAATCCGGTCAAACTAAGTTTATTTGGCTTTTGTTACCAAAACAATGTGTCAGCGCTTTCTCGGCAGCAGGGTTTCGGCCAACCTTTGCAGTGCGTTCAGTTTTATTCTGTGACTAACACAGATTGACCAAATGTTTTAATTTCACTTTATGCGCCTTTTAATATATGCAAATATACTGTTCAAAAAAAGAAACGCATAGCTTGTAATATTTGGATAATTTAGTTATATGGCTACAAGGATATCCACCAAACTGCAGAAAATGTTTATCTGGTCGTCGACCTTTCGTCCATTGCCACAAATGAGCTCTGCACGTGACGCATGCGTTATCAGTGGCTACAATGTCAAAATTGCTCATTTGGCATGACCACTCGTCATGCTTCAGTGTAATCTCGTGAAACTCGGGGAATATTGAGCTCTCACCATGTCTTCCAAAACCCATAAAAGCGGATTGTTCGCCACAAAGAAATCAGACGACAATTCAGCGACGAAAGATGGCCCGATTGAGCAGAGAAGACCGCCAAATTGCATTGGGTCGTTTACAAGCAGGCCAAAGTCAAAGTGCAATCGCCAGGCACTTCCACGTGTCCCAGAGCACCATCAGTAGACTGTGGGTCAGGTTTCAAGCCACTGGCTCCGTTGCTGACTTGCCACGAGCGGGAAGACCAAGGGCGACAACTGCTGCTCACGACCGCTTCATACGGCTCCGCCACCTCCGGAATCGTTTCCTGTCGGCCTCATTTTCTGTCCAGGCTCTCCCCGGGCCACACCGATTATCGGACCAGACCGTGCGGAACCGCCTGCATGAAGCTGGTTTGAGAGCTCGCAGACCTCACAGAGGAGCTGTCCTCACCCGCCGCCATCGCCAGAACCGAGTGCAGTGGGGCAACCAGCACCTTCGCTGGACCGTCCAGCGAAGGTGCTGGTTGCCCCACTGGAGACACGTGTGGTTCAGCGACGAGTCCTACTTCCTGCTCCAGCGACATGATGGTCGGAGGAGGGTCTACCGGAGAGTAAACGAACGTTACGCGCCCAACTGTGTGGATGAGGCACCCGTTCATGGTGGTGGAGGCGTCATGGTGTGGGGGGCGATCAATACCGCTGGAAGGAGCACCCTGGTGCACGTCCAAGGGCGCATAACTGCCCAGCGATACGTGGAGGAAATTCTGCGCCCACACGCCCTTCCTCTTCTGGCTGACCAGGATGCCATATTCCAGCAGGACAACGCTCGCCCGCACACAGCACGACTCACCACTCAGTTCCTCACAGACCACCATGTCCAGGTGCTTCCCTGGCCATCCATGTCGCCAGACATGAACCCGATAGAACACCTCTGGGATGAATTGGACAGACGTGTGCGCAGGCGAGAAGAAGCGCCGGCAAATCACCGCGATCTATTGCAGGCACTTCAGGAGGAGTGGGACACCATCCCACAGCAAGATATCCGGCATCTGATCCAGTCCATGCCCAGAAGGTGCCGGGCAGTTGTTGCTGCTCAAGGCAGTCACACCCCCTACTGACTTGACAGCCTCGGCACCCAATCGTATTGATTGACTGATTGATTTGAAGATGCAAATGAATTGTGTGTGCATTCAACTGTGTCCATACCAAATTTCAAACAAATAATCTAAATATTGGATTTTCTGTTAATTTTTTCGAAAAATAAAACAAATTTGGCAAGTAGCAACTATGCGTTTCTTTTTTTGAACAGTATAATTAACTGTCATTGTCAATGTGTACAGCTGTGCATGTGCCAAAGCGGGGAGGGCACGGTGACGTGCGAAGCCGGAAGTAGGTCACATGCAAAATACACGAATGCTTCCTGCAAATAAATCAATCCTAGACACTGTCTTGCGCCCGTTCAATTATACATAGACAGCAAGGCGCCTTGCTCCAACCCATCGCAACAAGACTGACGAGGTATTTTTGCCCAAAACAATTCTCTACGACACAATTCCCCACAACAGACAGTGTCAAGTCGACGTCCTCAAAAAAAGACATCACCCCCGGCAACTTTGCTTTTGTTACATGTCTGGCCTGCTAAACATCCATCGTGTTTACAATAAGGATGACAAATGGGAGGGAGGGAGGGAGGGGGAGTGGAGCTAGGATGTCTAAAATATGCTAGGATATGCTGAACTGTCGCACGCAAAGTCAATGACGTGACATTGAATGTTTTCTTGCTTGCTTGTTTGTTTGCATACCTGCCTGCCCGTCTGCCTTTCTAAACAGACAGACAGACAGACAGACAGACAGACAGACAGACAGACAGACAGACAGATAAATAATGTGCGGAACCCCAAAACACTAGTGCTGAGCGTCTCCAGACAAAAACCGAAAGAGATGATACGGCCGTATTATTTCCTGGATCAAAAATAAATATATACTTTTGATGTGTTTGATGTAAAAAAAAACATGCCGAAAATGACGATTTTTGTGGATTTTGAATCAAGCTCAAACTGTGTAAAACCTACTGAATCAGGAATACATTTCTTTCTTATTTTATTCCTGAGTAATTTGGAGTAAGTGATAAAATCATCTGAAGAATAGGTTAGTCAACCATCTGAACCATCGAAGCAAAGTGCCAAAATGTCGACCGACATGATAACCAGTACTTCAGAACATAAAGACGTGAGTCATCCCCCCTCCGCCCCCTCCCCCACCATCACACACACACCTGGGAATAATGCAACCCTCCTTGAACGATCTTGGCATTACGGAGGCACATTATGTAAATGCAATATCCTTTACGTCACGCACAAGCACACCAAAAGTTAATCATATAAGAGAAAATATGTTACGTCAACCATGTATACAGAACACCAGGATTATTGAATTCAGCTTGAAACAAACTCGATAATTGCGAAGAGAAATAAAATGGATGTAGAGGTTACATGCCGAGTCTCAGTGATTATTAAAAATAATGGTCGAAGTTAGCGGATCATGAAAAATGCGAGCTTTAGCGAGCTTTTTCATGACCGCGAACTGAGTCCTAGGTTTGGTTGTGTGTGTGTGTGTGTGTGTGTGTATGTGTGTGCGTGCGTGCGTGCGTGCTGGCGTGTGAGTGTTACTTCCTTAACATATCATCTCGATCTGTGCAAAAGTGTATAACTAGAGACTGCCTACGTGACTGCGATGATATTACACAATATCACGCAAAAGACGTGCTGACCTAAATCACAGAAGCATGGAGGCTGGCTCAGTCGCTGCGGCTTCGTCCTTTCAATGTTGTGTTCTGCTCTTGCTCAGCCAGTCCTCCGTTTCTCAGACGCTAGATTCGGCGAGTGTGGCGAGGAAGTAGCGTTTCTCAGGCAATTCTCGCCGCGAGGAAATCTAATTTAGTGAGCTGAACTGAACTGCACTGAACTTTCTTTTACAAGGACCCATAAACACACACACACACACACACACACACACACACACACACACACACACACACACACGCACACACAAACAATGAAATAGGAGAACAGATCGAGCGCTGTCGATAAATGAAGAGGTATACTCTTCCATACAGATCGCGGACAACTCGGTTGAAAAACACCTTTTGTTGTTACTTTCATTATTATTTCTTCTAAAATGTGACGGTCAAGATACCCCGCGTGCAATGTTCCAACCCTCATGGCTGGTCCAAATGGTATTCGCCTTTCAACACAGGCACCACTGTATAATTATACAGTAAAATCGCCGTTTCAAATACTTTGCAACAGATGTGGCCCAAACAAAACATGTGTCCGTACCCCTTCTTTAAACACAGCATGGGCCCTTGTTGATTTTAATCAACCAATTTTCTTGTGCAACAAGTTAAACTGGCTTAATTAGCGTGCGATTATTCATTGGCATAGTTAATACACTTACATGTTCATTGGTTTAACTGTTGAGTTAAGGTAAAGTACTAAACACAATGTCAAAGTGGTTTTATGAGGGACATTTTTAAAAATTGTGTCTGTGCATAGTTTTGGTTTCATAAACCCACAGGCCTCTTTTGATTGGATTATTCTCAACCCCCTAGCTGTTAATGTTTTTAGTTATAAAACATACCTTGGCATTATGTCACCTTTTTACATTTAGTCAAGTTTTGACTAAATGTTTTAACAAATCGAGACGAGGGTCGTGGTGTATGTGTGTGTGTGTGTGTGTGTGTGTGTGTCTGTGTGTCTGTCTGTATGTGTGTGTGTGTGTGTAGAGCGATTCAGACTAAACTACTGGACCGATCTTTATGAAATTTGACATGAGAGTTCCTGGGTATGATATCCTCAGATGTTTTTTTCATTTTTTTTATAAATGTCTTTGATGACGTCATATCCGGCTTTTCGTGAAAGTTGAGGCGGCACTGTCACGCTCTCATTTTTTAACCAAATTGGTTGAAATTTTGGTCAAGTAATCTCTGACAAAGCCCGGACTTCGGTATTGCATTTCAGCTTGGTGGCTTAAAAATCAATTAATGACTTTGGTCATTAAATATCTGAAAATTGTAAAAAAATTATTTTTTTTATAAAACAATCCAAATTTACGTTCATCTTATTCTCCATCATTTTCTGATTCCAAAAACATATAAATATGTTATATTTGGATTAAAAACAAGTTCTGAAAATTAAAAATATAAAAATTATGATCAAAATTAAATTTTCGAAATCAATTTAAAAACATTTTCATCTTATTCCTTGTCGGTGCCTGATTCCAAAAACATATAGATAAGATATGTTTGGATTGAAAACACGCTCAGAAAGTTAAAACGAAGAGAGGTACAGAAAAGCGTGCTATCCTTCTCAGCGCAACTACTACCCCGCTCTTCTTGTCAATTTCACTGCCTTTGCCATGAGCGGTGGACTGACGATGCTACGAGTATACGGTCTTGCTGCGTTGCATTGCGTTCAGTTTCATTCTGTGAGTTCGACAGCTACTTGACTAAATGTTGTATTTTCGCCTTACGCGACTTGTTGCATTTTAATAACATCTGATAAAATATATTCATCTAGATCAGGCTTAGACTCAGAAAGACTTGTATTTCGGCAACAGCACGATGACTGATGAGCGATTCATTCACGTAGCGAGATTAGTGTCACGAGATTTTGTCGAAGTATTTCGATGCTAACCCTGCAGACCTATGTTTTGCCACATTTAAAACACATTATTTTTTTGTGGTTAATTGTTTGTTTCCATGTTGATGTGGTATGTACAATTAAACCCCCCTTATATATAAGACACCCCACCCCCAATTTAAGGCCTCTCCCCTTTAAGGCTTGCTTTTGTAGACTTTCTGTTTATACCCTCTGTTAACACAACCCCATTTTGACGCACCCCTTTTTAAGACCTGAACTTCTCAGATTTTTGGATGTCTTAAAAGGGGTTTCAATGTGTAGCCAAGTGCACTTCGCTACCCTAAACACTCTCATCATCGCATAGCGAAACAGCCTTGTGTACAGTACAAACGGGATCACCCACCCCATAGCAGACGATACGATGATGCGCGCGCACCTTGCTGGCGCAAATTCTAATAAAATACGTACCTCTCTATATATATCTACCTAACTTCTATCTTTCAAAGTCCCTTTTATCTTTGATATTGTCCTAATTATATTTAGGTTTGCATAGAAGTCAATGATTAGGCTGGATGGCTGCATAATTTATTTACGATAATGCTTCGCCGAACTGACCCGGCAAAGCGTCACTTTGACTTTGACCGGTTTTCATGTATCGTTGAGAGAAATTGATTCTCACAAACTCATCTTTGTCTTTTCAATCATTGTTTTGTCATTGTTGTGTTACTATTACATATCCCGTACCTATGTTGCATATGATGTATAAGGATTTGGTTGTAATGAGTGATGCTTGGTTTCTCTGCGAAGATTCCTAATTTATGCACACAGGTACTCGCGCCGGTGTCACGATTTCATCTTTCCCCTGTGTACATATTTCAATGCCGGTTCTCTGCGCATGCGCGAACAAGATCAGAAATCTCACCACGTGTATACACGAGTTCAGTTTTCTGCCTCGGTCATATTTCGATGCCGGTGTCACTGCGCATGCGTGAACATAATGAAGAAATCTCACCACCTGTATTATGCCTTGGTATTTCATATGGGTCAATGCCATCGATGTCAACTAATTTCTGTGCATATCGCCCTTTAGCCCCTGGCAGTAATTTTTCCGCGTATTTTTTCAGCTTAGGGTTAGAATAATGTCAGAATAATGTGACTGGATGAGACATGAAGCCTGTGCTGCGACTTCTGTCTTGTGTGTGGCGCACGTTAAATGTCAAAGCAGCACCGCCCTGATATGGCCCTTCGTGGTCGGCTGGGCGTTAAGCAAACAAACAAACAAACATCTAACCCCCACAGTTTCCCGCTCGGCCGCCACACCTTGACTGATTTGTATAATCTATCACTGATACCGGCAGTGCAACTTTTGTGAACAGCACGTTCAGATTCATTCTACAAATATTAATCTCATTGTTGGTTGAAAGCTTTAAGTGTTACGCGCAGGTTTTGCACTCGACGCAGCTTTCTCGATTCGGATTGATTTATTGATTTCGCAGAGTTTGATCGCACCTTGTAGTATGTGACGCACGGTATTTAATGGATGACCTTTTCAGAAAAAAAGTAAGGTGCCTGAAACGATTCCCTTGAACCCGTCCTACCTTCACCCTGCTTTGCTATTCTCGGCTCATTGCGACATGCAGAATGAGAAATGTACAGGTGAAGGTGAGGGGCATAGCGACAAGACTTGACACAGCACACGGAAGACTGCAGCTTTAACGACAGTTTCCGGTACACCTATATCCACACAACTCAAAAGAGCACTTTGTAGTCATTTGCTTCACTATTAACGCCGTGTATTACTTTTGTCGTTGACATCCATTTCCTAATCGGCTAAGATTTATTGCTATAACTTTGTATGCACGGTTTTATATTCAAAGCGCGTAGAGATCACCGACCCCTTTCACGAGACACTCTGTCGCCCCTTTCTCCTATTTTGTTTTATTATTAATTGTAGTGCAGGTTTTAACGCATCATGTGATTTTTAAGTGCAACGTATTTCATAACTGTGACAGGTCATTCAAAACTCAATTTTGTGTGACCTCTTGCTGACTTGTTGCCTCTGGGTCTATCCCTCCGCCACAAGTTATTTGTGTTATTTGTGAATGTTGGCTTCGTCTGTGTTTGTGTTCCAATTTAGTTCTCTTGTGACGTGTGAAAAAAATGACAAAAGCACGCACGCAATCGCACACACACACACACACACAATCACACACACACACAATCACACACACACACACACACACACACACACACACACACACACACACACACACACACACACAGAGTGACATCATACCCTTTTCTCGCTTCATATTATCAGCCTTTATTTTTTATATAACTTTTAAAACTAAACATATTATGAAAGATCGTCAATAAGGCTGACACAGTCTCTAAATGTAACAAAGCAAAAGCTGTACGTGTATGTTAGTTAGCTTATATCAACGTCTTATTGGTAGACAAACAAACAGCAAGATGTACATCAATGATTATTGACGAGCCGCACGAGCGGCGAGTCATATGGTCTCGGCTCGAAAGCTGTCTGTGGAGGCTGCGTGCTATAATTAGCTGACCTGCTGCGCGAGCAGTCACTGCAGAGTTTTGAGATAACTTTGTAACACGTTTTATTTTATGCTCCTCAAGAATACAACTTTGGGCAACGTGCCACGTAAAACTACACGCAACAAGGATTCAGTAGGTACCAAACATGCCTTGGTCAGAAGTAGAATGTAAATGAATCTTTATAAAGAAGTAGGCTACTTCAAACGACAGCCACAGCCACGGTTGGGTTCACAGCATCAAACCGATGCGACTCTCCGTCATATCATACACGTAATCAATCAAATAGATGACTAATAAACATGTAAACTACATGTATACGTCTATGGTCGGACATAAGAAAGGAGAGCTTCCCCCGGGCCTGTGCATGTGTTGTTCGTTGTGCGTGTGTAAATGTACACAACAAACTGACGACAAAACTGAGACAGACCTCTTTCGCTTCAGTCTTGCAGAATTTAAAGACGAATACAGGTAGAGCGTGCATTATACTAACTGTTTGGTAAAAGTATCAAACGTTTCTTTTTATAAATAAGTGGCAGGCTTACAGGAATACAAAGAGGCGCACGTTGAAAGTAATGGATATATCTCTGGAAGATGCCATCAGTCCAAGTTGTCAAATGAAATCAAAGATGACAGAAACAGAAGTTTTCCATACAAATGTTGGTGTTTCAAAGGAAGTTTGCATTCTTTCAGATAATGATATAGACGAGGTGGCTGTTTGTTATGAAGTTTCAACAAGCCAACATTCAAATGATTTTACTTCATCTACAGATTTTCTAAATTCAGCACTTCATAACTGTCATTATGAACTTTGAATCAGAGAGAGACCGTCTTTCCATTGTCATTCATGCCATAGATTTTTTTTTTTTTTTTTTTTTTTTTTTTTTGTTTTTTCCCAACAATTTTATTCAAATAAATAACAACAATTAACAATATCTCATACAATGAGTTAAATACAACAATTAACAATATCTCATACAATGAATTAAATACAACTTATCGATTACAACAAGCTAACTTTTCTTTAACGTTTTGTTCTTCGAACACTCACACAAAAATGCTTCTTATCTGTAACTGCCTATCAAAAATACTTTCCAACGGTAAAAACGAATTTGTTTTTTTATATATACTAACGCACATCTTTCCGATTAAGATAATGTGGTTCAATTTATACATAGTTGCCTTTTTCACCATTACAAAATGCATACCAAATAAAACATCACTAACTTTCAAAACAACCTTAATTTCTAAATTACGAAATATAAATTTTTCAATAAACTTCCAGAATTTGTATACAACCGGGCATTCAAAAAAGAAGTGTTCAATGAAATCAGTTACATCACAACAGTAATTACATTTATTAGTTTCCGTTACTTTCATTTTACACAGCAGAATGTTGGTCGGATAAATGTTGTGCATAATTTTCCAGTGTAAAACTCTTAATCTAGTCTCTTGTGTTGACTGATAGGCAACTATCCAAGATCGTTCATCAATTTCTACATTAAACTTTCTCTTCCAAAATCCTCCGGAACATGGTACATCTGTTTTCATATTGATAATCTCTTTCCTATATTCTCTGGCACTTAACACATTTTTGCCGTTAAACAGTGGTAAGGTAATACAAGCATCATCAGTCATATTTACAACATTTTTCCTCATAAATAATGACACAGCAGCTTTTACAACATTATATTCAAGAATTCGGTTTGGTGAATATCCAATCAGATCACAAATATCTTGATATGATAATATGTTTCCCGAACGTACAATGTCAGTTAATACCAATACACCTCGTTGTATCCAACTTTCAAAAAATAAAACTTTGCCACTATACGTTATGCATGCATTATTCCATAAAAAAACCGGCCCGATTGTCCCACGAGCGTAGTGGTTATTATCCAGCCAATATTTTAATACTGCTTTCCAAAAGTGTGATTTCACTAGGTCTAACCCTTTAAATCTTGCACTGTTTACATTCGATAAGAAACATTCAAAATGCTTTCCAAAACGCAAATACATCATCTTTGGAGTAAAACTCCAATTATCATTTTCATTTGATGTAGTTAGTTGTGAAACCCATTGTAATAAAAAAGAAATTTGCATTTGCCTAATATCGATCATTTTTAAACCACCTTTTTCAATTTCAAAACATAAAATGCTTCTTTTCACCTTTTCAAAGGCCTTCCGATTACAATCTTTTTTTCGCCACAAAAATCTAAACAATAAGGTATTGACTTCATTCAAAACACAATCAGGTAATACAAACGCTTGCATAATATACACAAATTGTGAAATTAAAAACGTTTTCACAATACATATTTTCCCTACAATGCTCAAATTTCGCTTCTCCCATGCACAAATCAATCGCTTAATATTCCTTATTCTTCCAGTCCAGTTATCTTCTACCAAAGAAGCACTCTTATCATTACAAAAATATACACCCAAAATCTTCAACTTCTTCTTCCATCCAAAATTATAAAATGTTTCATCACAATGCTTCCTACTACCCAACCACATCGCCTCAGACTTTCTCTTATGTATCCTTAAGCCTGAAAAGCTCGAAAAGTCATTCATTATATCAAGTGCATAATACATATCAATCTCATCCTTTAAAAAAAGGGTGATATCGTCTGCATACAGGGCAATTTTAATAACGGTTGCAATATCAACATTATTCCATAACGAAATTCCTTTAATACGTCTACACTGTCTTATTTTTGATGCCAACAATTCAATGGCCAGTACAAAGGCCAAACATGAAAACGGGCACCCTTGACGAATCCCGGCTTTCACATCAAAAAAATCAGACAACCATCCACAATACTGCACTGAGCTAACCGTGTCGTTCATTAACACAGTCACCCATTGAACAAATTCTGGCCCAAACCCGAATTTTTGAAAGGCTTTAATAATAAACTCTTTTGAAATACTATCGTACGCTTGAACACAGTCAATTGCGACCAACAGACCAGGTTGATTTAACTCGTGTGATTGTTCGATTACATCATCAATTAACCTTAATATTGTAGATACTTTTCTGCCTTTAATATAACCGACTTGATCTTTCTGAACAATATCACCAATAACGCTTCCTAACCTTTTTGCCAAACACTTGGCTATCAGTTTATAATCGCTGTTTGTAAGGGAGATGGGTCTCCAGTTCTTTAATTCATTTTTAGGCAACTCCTTTCCCTTGTGTATAAGGGTAATGACAGCTTTGCGCTGCGTGGAAGACAATTTTCCATCGTCAAAACTTGCATTAAAAGACGCAATTAACAATGTTCTGATGCGGGTCCAAAACACTTTCAAAAATTCTACAGTAATACCATCAACCCCAGGGGCCGACCCAGATTTCATTTGTTTAAGTGCAGCGAGAGCTTCGTTTTCAGTTATTAGCCCTTCACACTCATTTCTCTGAAAATCTGAAATCTGTAATGTTGTCACATCAGATAAAAACTGATCCACCTTCTCGTCCATGTTTTCAACGTTTACTTTTTTTCTGTACAAATCAGCATAGTAATTCTTTTGCGCGTTCAAGATTTCACGCTGGTCAGTTATCACTTCCCCAGATTCACACTGTATACTGTTCATTATCTTCGCATTTGCTCTGGCTTTTTCAAGGTTGAGAAAATACTTTGTGTTCTTTTCTCCCTGTTCTACCCACTTCGCACGGGCGCGTACCTGGGCTGCGCGAGCTTTACACTGCTCAACTAATTCTATTTTTAACTTTAGGTTTTCACGCTCGCATTGCATTCCACAGTTATCTGGGTCATTCGCTAACCTTGCATCCAAATCATTTAATTCAGCATACAACAAAACAATACCGTTTCTTCTTTCAACGCTTTTCTTCTGCGCGTACTGCATTGCATAATCTCTTATTTCACATTTTAACAGCTCCCATACGGTTTGATAATCAGTATCGTTTATAAAATCATATGCGTGATTTTCAATCATTCTATTCATACCATCAATGAAATCTTTATCCTGGAGGAGAGAATTATTGAATTTCCAGTAACTCGGGCCCCTGTCAATCTCAGATAATTTGAGTTGCACAGAACAACCTCTGTGGTCGGAAAAGGGAACAGACAATAAACAACATTCCGTAGTTCTATCAAAAAGTGTTGCACATGTAAATACATAGTCAATTCTCCTAGCAATAAACGGATTCTTCTTTGACCAAGAGAATTCTTTAATACCAGGGTTAAATAATCTCCATACATCAAACAAATCACATGCGATAAACATTTCATTCAGTTGTGACACTGCTCTTTCAGCGTGCCTTTCTCCGCTCACTATGTCTAACTCCTTGTCAAGAACACAATTAAAATCACCACACAAAATGACGTTACTTAAACGGGAATCTTTAATAATTGACACAACCTTCTGATAAAAAACACATTTGGAGTTTACATCGTTTGGCGCATAAGCATTCAAAATCCACAAATCCTTTCCTTCACAAATTATATTTACCCCTTGGATTCTATCACAATGGGTCTCCATTACTTTATAATCAAAATTACATCCTTTTTTTAACAAAATCATTTGACCACCACTGTGTGATGTTCGTTCGGTATAAATCATAACCCCTCCCCATTCCTTTTTCCACACATCAGCTACCTGTTTCGTGATATACGTTTCTTGTAAACATACTACATCAAACTTTTGTCATAGATTTTTGTTTCAGAATCAATGTTTCACATGGCGTTCACAAGAGAGCATGCGAAGTTTCCGACAGTCTTTAGGATTTGTAAAAAAGGCCGTGTTTTGCTGTGCATGCAAAAACTACCTGTCAAAAGGGAAAGTGCCTAACAGATTGCAACAACATTCCTATTTTAAGCTCAGCCACACGCCGACATGGAAGTTCAATGGTACTTTCAAACTTTTTCTTCTCTTCGTCGTATTTGATTTCTTTCTATTTCATAAGTCGAGTGCATATGATTTCGGCTCGTGTTCATCGTGAGATGGACTTAGTTTCTTGTTAATCATTCGTGTTGAGTTGCTCATTCCTGAGACGGTCCTTACAAAAATTGGGACCAGTCAAACACACGGTTAGGGAGTTATTGGTGGATTAAGATTAAGAGTGACATATCAATGGTCAAAGGGAAATAACCTTCTCAGTTGGTAGCAGTGAGAATGGTTATTTGCCTTTGACCAACGGGGGTGTTTTTCCTACCTCGACGTACCCTTTCGCAATGGACCCTGTGTTTACGCAAATAAACATTCTGACTTCTGACTTCTGACTTCTGACTTCTGACTTCTGACTTCTGACTTTTGACTTTTGACTTTTGACTTTTGACTTTTGACTTTTGACTTTTGACTTTTGACTTTTGACTTTTGACTTTTGACTTTTGACTTCTGACTTTTGACTTTTGACTTCTGACTGTCTCTCTGTCTCTCTGTCTCTCTGTCTCTGTCTCTGTCTCTGTCTCTCTCTCTCTCTCTCTCTCTCTCCGCATGTAATAAAGTTCTGAGTTCTCTGACGGGGGTGTTTTTCCTACCTCGGAGGAATTTCTTGTTCTTATTGTTGTTGGAGACAAACCAGACTATCCTTTGAAGGTTTCGGATCTAACACAGTTTGGATTCAGCTTAAAGGCTCAATGCTTCTATTAAAAACTGTCAGCGCACCTTCTAAGATCGGGGCAGGCTTTTACATGAAATAAGAACATCCCTCCACTCTGTCACATACCAAAGAAACAAACAAAGTCTAAGTGCTACCTGTGCACAGAGGTAATTGTTTTGATGAATGAAGTGTTTAAATGCAACAAGTAACATTTAAAATGTAGTCAAAAAAACAATTAAACTCACCGCGAAAAGCAGCCAGGGTGCTGTGTTTTGGCATGGGACAAAATGAAGGAATGGTCTTACCCCGAGTAAAAGCCTGGTCAGATCTAAGATGATAAGCCAAACTGTTTTGATGAGATCATTAGTAGTAAGACGGTAAATTGTACTGAAAACACTTTATTTCAACTGATCAGGGCTGTTTTTTGTTTGGAGATGAGTGATATATAGCTAAAAGAAGTAGACTTTTGGCGTCTTTGGTGTTGGTTTCTTCTCTGTTGTTCTAAGATCGTGTGTCTGATGACACGCCCCTTCAGCTCCGACCCTTCCCGATTATGTATACTCGTGTAAATGTGCCACAGAAAAACCACGGAAACTGTCATCACTCACAGTATTATTTTTAGACTTGCTATCCACTGATTTCCAAAGAACTGCTTCTGCACACACTGACTGCATGACGATTATGAAATAACTTGATTCACACCTTTGTGTGTATATTATACATTTTAAATCTTCACGTCAACTTATTTACGAAGAAACAAGCCTGGGGAAAAGTCAAAATAAACTGGCTGTGGTGTGATAATAGCGTTGAAACACATCATCACTTGAATCATTTGCAGCAAAGTTTTTGTCATTTTATCTCACTTAATTAACAATTAAGGTACCTCTGATCAATTGCATTCGGCAGGTGTGCTTCCAATAAGCACATTGCTGTACAGGAGAAAGGAGTAAAAGAATGAGGGAAAATGTTTATTCGTCCCAAAGAATTTTCCCTTAATAACTCACAATCCAAACATGAGTTTTTTATGGATAAAATGTCGACAACCATTACTGAAATACTGATTTCCCGAGATGAACTTTTAGCAGATCTTCCAAAGCACCAGTGCTGTCAAGATTAAGAATGTGTGTATGTTTGTGACGTAACACGTATACGTGCAAATTATAGGGGAAGGGCTCCTAATATGGAATGGCTCCTAATATTGACCACCTTTCGTTTTGACAAACTAACGGTGCCAGAGCGCTCAGAACAGTTTCATTCGCTGCATGTATCCTCTCTTGATATGTCGAAAAATTTGCGGACGCACAACGCACAATATCCGTTAGTTTTTTTTTCTCCCTTTTGTTTTTGTTTACACTTTTAGCTTCGTGCACTCTAAATTCGACGCTTAAAATGGACTAATTTTTCTCCAAAGACAAAGCTATAAACACACAAAAATTGCACTGTAGGACAGCTAAGGCTGTGTTCGCTACACTGTAGCAGTTTTGGCCCCGAGTTTCTGTCACAAACAAAACATAGCAAAACCTCGAAGTATCTCTGTGTCCCCTAATATGGAACACCTTCAACAAATAGAAGAAAAGAAAACATAAAGGACTGTTTCAGTCACTCATTAAAAAGCTTGCTAAAAATGACCTATAACTAGCCCTCGAGATTTCAAAACATTATACAGTCTTCTTTACGTGAAAGTTGATAGTTTCAATTATTTTCTCTCTGTTTTTGATTTTTGTTTTTTTTAAAGTTTCCTCTTGTGTTTCAAATAAAGTTGTCGTCGAACCCAAACCTGTAAAACTGAAGCATATTTCAATTAGTCTGACCAAACAGTGTATCCCTACGGAAAGAGGGTTCACTTCGGCCTAAAAGTGATGCCAGACCTTCCCGCATTCCAGCTTGCCGTCCCTCCACTGACCGAGTAAAACTTTTTCACTGGCACCTCGGAAGCATTGGCAAGCAAGGCAAAAGCTAACTAATGTGCAGCTTCTAATGGTTATCATTCTCGTAAAAAAAAGATTCATTTTTTTGTCTTTTCATGGGGATGCAGATTGTACTGTTCGCCTTATTTTATCAATTATTAAATCTATAATTGAAATGTATAAATGAATGTTAGAGAAATACGGTTTGTCTTGTATCACACCAAACCAGCGCAATTTCGTTGTGGTTTTGAGCAAGAGGTTAACACTGAGAGACTGAGACAACAACATGAAACAAGACAAACAAACAGAACTAGACACACAGAGATAGATTGAAAGAGAGAGAGAGAGAGAGAGAGAGAGAGAGAGAGAGAGAGAGAGAGAGAGAGAGAGAGAGAGAGAGAGAGAGAGAGAGAGAGAGAGAGAGAGAGAGAGAGAGAATTAAATAAATTACATTGAATATGAAATTAATATTTGAAGCGAAATTTAATTTTGAAATTTTAAATTATGTTTTGAGGATGACGGAATAAGCAAAGTATACATGGCGGGTTTTTTCATCCGGCCCTCGCCCATTAAGAGGTAACACCATTACAATAATAAATAAAGTTAAATAGATGTTAAATACAGTATAAATGACAGAAATAAAATGTCAAGCAACCAATAAGATATTTCAAGATGCATAAGATTTTGTTTTAGCAATGTTTGAACACTATATATAACACAGAAATATATGTTATGTTTATAAGAGAGAGAGAGAGAGAGAGAGAGAGAGAGAGAGAGAGAGAGAGAGAGAGAGAGAGAGAGAGAGAGAGAGAGAGAGAGAGAGAGAGAGAGAGAACTGATTTTCATTGCTGTAAAGAATGTGTAGAGAACTGACAAATCCCATTACTTTCAATAGATTCACTAATAATATGTTCATAAAGCAAATGTATGAAGATAAGTCTGTGAGTTTCTGTCTACATGTATTCAGTGTTTTATTTTCTGTCTGTATCTCTTTAAATACTGCATGAGCGCCTGTGAACTAGTTTTTTTAGATGCTGGTAACAGTACGACCAGTGTGTTTTCTTTACACAAATTTAATAAAACAGTCTTTTCGATAGTTATATAAGTAGCTGAAAACAAAAACAGTCCGTCACTCTTCTATTCTTCCTTGCTCGGTGGCAACGTTTTCCTCGGTCAAGCCGTAACGCTGTTGTAGATTCGGCGGCGGCTCTTCGCATCACTTTTGCAAGTGGCGTGAAGAAGGGAGTGAACCCTCTTTCCGAAGGGATACACTCTTTGGTCTGACTTGCATGGTAAGTTGCAAGTTGTATCATGTTATTTTGAAGTAAATGGGGCTTTTTACAGTGATTCTCGAAGGTCTCATCACTGGTCCATATCAAGCACCCAGTGATACAACGAATAATGTAACAAAAACAAATAATGTAACAATTGTTACATCTTCTTCTTCTTCTTCTTCTTTTCGATCGCCGATCACACTTGGAGTCCAGATCTTGAGATATAATTAGTGGTCCTCTGCAGCGCAGCCACTGGCCCGTACAGCTTGTTGTGCAGGGACTCCGGCAATGGCCAGATTTCCTCTCTCAGCACCTGGTGGTTCCTGCAGTCTCGTAGGATGTGGGCCGTGTCCTGCTCCGCTTCTCCACAAGAACACATGGGGGAGGGCACAAATAACAATTGTTACATTATTCGGGGGTAGCCCTTTTTTCAACTTAGAAAAAGTTAGACTTAGATTAGAAAAAGTGTAAAATAGCTCATAATAGTCTCGGGTTAGGGTTAGCATCCACTCTCAAAAATCACATGTCACTCACGTGGCATGCACGCTTTTTGCAGAATCAGTGACGCCACTCGCACACATGCACAGACAGATAGATACACGCCGTTATACTTTGATTCTACCCCCCTACCCCTCCACCCCTACCCCCCACTCCCTCTTTCTCTCTCCCCTCGTTCTCTCTCCGGGCTAACCGTCATAACAGCCCATCAGAACGCCCGCTTCGTGCACCCAGGTCCGCAGCCAATCAGATACCTCCTTTGGGCACCCACATGTTAACCCGTGATTTGTAAAAATGTAAAACATGTAAAAACATTTTTACAAATCACGGGGCGCACCCCGCGATTTGTAAAATGTTTTACAAATCACGTAAATGCGCCCGATATTTAACTCATCATCTCCAAAGAGAAGGGATCTATTGAGAAAAAAAAATGTCATTACTTTTTTTGTCCCATCTTTTGGATATTCGGGTCGCTCCCTTCCAGTGGAAAGCTAGCAGTAACAGAGTCGCGCTACCCCAAAATCAAGAGATCTATTAGTCCCGTTTCGCCGTTATCCCATTTCCCCCCCATCCCATTTCGCGACATTTCACAGGCCAAGTGTCATTTTACCACCATAGCATGTACCATTAGCTCCACATCCCATTTTGGCGCATTCCCGTTTCGCCGTTAGCCCATTTCGCCCCCATCCCATTTTTGCGACATTTCACAGGCCAAGTGTCATTTTACCACCATGTCATGTACCGGGCGGGGATATAGCTCAGTTGGTAGCGCGCTGGATTTGTATTCAGTTGGCCGCTGTCAGCGTGAGTTCGATCCCAGGTTCGGCGGAAATTTATTTCACAGAGTCAACTTTGTGTGCAGACTCTCTTCGGTGTCCGAACCTCCCCCCGTGTACACTACATTGGGTGTGCACGTTAAAGATCCCACGATTGACAAAAGGGTCTTTCCTGGCAAAATTGCTTAGGCACAGTTAATAATTGTCTATACCCGTGTGACTTGGAATAATAGGCCGTGAAAGGTAAATATGCGCCGAAATGGCTGCAATCTACTGGCCGTATAAAATTTCATCTCACACGGCATCACTGCAGAGCGCCTAGAACTGTACCCACGGAATATGCGCGATAAGACTCATTGATTGCTTGATTAGCTCCACATCCTATTTTGGCGCAATCCCGTTTCGCCGTTACCCCATTTCGCCTCCATCCCATTTTCGCGACATTTCACAGGCCAAGTGTCATTTTACCACCGTGACATACCACTAGCGCCACATTCCATTTTGTCGCCATGCCGTTTTGCCGTCATCCCATTTCGCCGCCATCCCTATTTCGCGACATTTTGGATTGTGGCAAAAATGGAATTTTGCGTAAACGGAATGTTTTCCTAGTTGAATAACGCAGTATAGTAGAGGCTTGGCAAGAAAAATAAATCATAAATGGGATGGCGGCCAAATGGGATGGTGTCAAAATAGGATGTCGCGCTATTGTTATGACACGGTAGTAAAATGGCGCTTGGCTTGTGAAATGTCGCGACAATGGGATGGGGGCAAAATGGAATGGCGGTGAAACGGCATGGCGGCCAAATGGGATATGGTGTCAAAATGGGATGTCGCGTTATTATTATGACATGTTAGTAAAATGACGCTTGGCTTGTGAAATGTCGCGAAAATAGGATGGGGCAAAAAATGGGATGTGGATCTAAAACCACCCCCACCTCTCAGCGTAGAGGCTCTAAACAAGAAAAATTAATAATAATAAAAGGCATGCATTACTTTGTGGAATGCGATATTTTTAGATTTTTACATTTTTACAAATCGCGGTTTTAGGTTCGACGTGCATGATTTGTGAAATGTTTTTACATTTTTACAAATCACGGGTTAACAACACACAATGTTTTTCATGAATTGCCTGCAGATCCAAATAATCCTTAACAAAACACAGTAGGCAAACCTATTACAGCACTATTTTGGAAATATAAATTCGGTTTCGAGCTTGTACAAAAACAATGTTACCAGTTTAATGAAAGAACCAAGATTAAGACTGCTGCGTTGTGGTAGCCTTCGTACTACATTCCATAAATATTCTGTTCTTAGAATGGGTAAATCCCATAGTGCAGATTTAACATAGCTCGTATTGTGTTAAAAAATAGATTTCATTGACCTTTTGTTCTATTCCTGTAACAAAAAAAATATTGGTAAAACAATAAACAGAAATTCTATCTTAAAAAAGCAAACAACAATCTAATTTGTATAATTATTCATTGGTATTGTACATAATTCTGAATATTTACACTCAGATAGCAATTACTCTTCTTGTGCTTGCAAAATATGTGTCGGTGTGTATCGATATGGAACTCCATTAGAAACTAGACACATTTTTAGTTACGAATAAAGGTTTGGGAACATAGAATCAAAGAAAAGAACAAGTTACAGAACAAAAAAGATTGGACCTGATGTCGGAAAAAAACCCCATCCCAAAACAAGCAAACAAAACCGCGACGACACTTATCTTAATTCCTGTCCAAAAGTGTTTTTCCACGTGTATTTTAACAGGAGGTTTGAAGCCCCACACACATTATTATTATTATTATTGTGATAATTTTTATGCGCCTAATCTAAATATAGCCCTAGGCGCTTACATATTAATTTCTGCCGTTTGAAATGGAATTTTTTACAGACAGACGGACAAACAGACATTTTTTACACACAATATATAACGCATTCACATCGGCCAGTAAAGCTCAGTAGCCTATTAGGCGAGCATTCACCTTTCACGGCCTTTATTCCAAGTCAAACGGGTATATGGGAAAGCCGATGCTAATAATGGCGGCCACCATGTGCTATGTCCCAAACCCTACTACAAGTCGGGAATAACACATTAAAATACACATATTAATTCGCACGCACATTTACAAACATAAATATTCATTATCACATACACATTCATGCACCTGCCTGCGGGCATATAATGCAATGCATTTCCAAAACTATGATGACATTTGTTTTTCCTTCGATAAGAGAAAAATATTTCTTATATCCGGAGTCTCCCGATAAGAAAAACCTCGAATGTAAGAAAGCAAAAATAATTTCTCCTGGACACTCTTATAAACCCTTTGTTCTTGACCTCACTGGGTGAAGGGTCATTCGCATCATTACGCACGAATTTGTGTGCATCACAATAATTATCAGTCTAGTGTTTCCTAGTGAATTATATTTATAGAGAAAATCTCGATAGCAATTTCAAGGAAAAGCTACATCCGCCACGAATAATGTAGCAATTGTTACATTATTCGTTTTTGTTACATTATTCGTAGGCCCCAGGCCCCTAATATGGACCAGTTGTGATTTTTTTCTGTATTTGATTTTTAGTGAATGACTGTAAAAGCTAATTCTCTCTAATTAGTCTTCAAGATTTACAAAAGAGAGAACAACTACCAAACACAAAACGAAACTGCTTTGCAAGAAAACAAGCTATACCGGCCCCCGTAGCGCAGTGGTTAGCGCATCGGGCTGCGGGCCGGGAGGTCGTGGGTTCGAATCCCATCAGGGTCATGTGGGTTTTTCGGGCTACGGTCGGCTCCTACCCAGAGTGGAAGTGCTATGGTTCCTATGGGAAGGCTGGAATCACACAGCCGAGTGTCATTCACTTAACGAATGCGACTTTGAGGGTGCTCAGGTTCTGCTTACCTGACCAACACCGCAGGTGCGGCAGTTCTCGGGCCTGGTTACACCAGGATATATTATGACAGTAAGCGTAGAGTACTGCCCTGTCACGTAGTCTCAAACCAAATTGGAAATCCATAGCATCATCATTATAATCATCCTCATCTCATTAATCATCCAAAATTATAAAATGTCCTTGCTCTTGTGGCCCTTCATGCCCGGAGCTCTCATGGTGACCTTGGTCTCATTGTTCCTGTTCCATCCTTCCCTGAATAGTACTTCTACTGTCAGTCTTCAACGTGTGACGTTCTGGGGGGTCGACGGAGGGACGTGGTGGCGGTCTGCTCTCTGGAGGGGACGCTCCCTTAGTCTGGCTCCGCGACTTAGCAGTCAATGTCGTTAGTAGGGGGCATAGTAGGTAGTGGGCTGAGTCCGTTAGCTCGGGACAGACCCACTACTGAACACCGTCGAAGTGACTCAGCAGAAGTGCAGTGTCAACTTCCGAGGGTAGCCTACCGCAGCGACCCGACATCCCTCCCTGGAGCGTCTGTAAAATCGACAGGTCTGGCAGCGGAACGAAATTCAGATGTGGATGGAGCAGCGAATGCAGGGACGGGGCGGCGTGAGAGAATACCGGAACAAGGAACAGGTGTAAGGACAAAAAAAAAGAAAAAAAAAGAAGAAAGAAAACAAGCTATAGTTAACAGCGTGAAACAAAAAGTGGTCCATATTAGGGGCCCTTCCCCTATTAGGATGCACTATAACATGTTTTACTTAATTCCAATTAAAAATGTATAGTTGTATTTTATGTCTTGCATATTTTCAAATGATTTAAATGAAAAACCCAAAGTGGCGACTTTGCTGATAACGATATTTTGGATAAACAAAAATACGTCATCACTACATACACAAGAACAATGTGACGTCATTTTAATTGACGTCAAAATCTGTATGATTACCTTACCTTTCCAATGATATGCTGTTAAGAATATTAGACAAGCTATTCAACTTCTATGCCCGCTTAATGAACCCAACCCTCTAAACGGGAAAAGTAAGCACAAAGAAGGAAAATACGCACACAAAACCACGTTTTTTTTTCTCAAAAGCGGTATAACGAATAGCCCCAGGACTCTACATTTAGAATTCTATTGTTAAAATCTGTCAAAAAGGTGTGGTAGCAACCCCAACGCCGGCGCCAAGTGGTCTTTGGGCGACTGACTTATAGTGGCAGTCCAAAATTAATTCTTGACTTCTCGATAGAAAGTCAATGAAACTTGGTATTTTTTCAAACGGTTAGCTGCCTGAGGCATGACTGAAAGCCCTAGGGGCTCCGTGCACCTGGAGTTGACCGGTCCAGTAACTTTAAGTTTAGAACACCGAAAACTAGAAAAGACAATCTGACATTAAAAAGGAAAGAAAATCTCAAGGTACAGAATTGACAGATATTTTACACAGGAATAAAGGGTTCTCAGCAAAGTAGCCTCTCCTTTGTTTTACATTCAGTTAAGTTTTACATACAAATTCTTCCAGATGATATCCCAAGACCATTTTTTACATTTAGTCAAGTAATGACTAAATGTTTTAACGTAGAGGGGGGAATCGAGACGAGGGTGTGGTGTATGTGTGTGTGTGTGTGTGTGTGTGTGTGTGTGTGTGTGTGTGTGCGTGTGTGTAGAGCGATTCAGACCAAACCACTGGACCAATCTTTATGAAATTTGACATGAGAGTTTCTGGGAATGATATCCCCGAACGTTTTTTTCCTTTTTTTGATAAATACCTTTGATGACGTCATATCCGGCTTTTTGTAAAAGTTGAGGCGGCACTGTCACGCCCTCATTTTTCAATCAAATTGATTGAAATTTTGGCCAAGCAATCTTCGACGAAGCCCGGACTTCGGTATTGCATTTCAGCTTGGTGGCTTAAAAATTAATTAATGACTTTGGTCATTAAAAATCTGAAAATTGTAATTTTTTTAATTTTTTTCTAAAACGATCAAATTTACGTTCATCTTATTTTTCATCATTTTCTAATTCCAAAAACATATAAATATGTTATATTTGGATAAAAAAACAAGCTCTGAAAATTAAATATATAAAAATTATTTTCAAAATTAAATTGTCGAAATCAATTTAAAAACACTTTCATCTTATTCCTTGTCGGTTCCTGATTCCAAAAACATATAGATATGATATGTTTGGATTAAAAACACGCTCAGGAAGTTAAAACGAAGAGAGGTACAGAAAAGCGTGCTATCCTTCTTGGCGCAACTACTACCCCGCTCTTCTTGTCAATTTCACTGCCTTTGCCATGAGCGGTGGACTGACGATGCTACGAGTATACGGTCTTGCTGCGTTGCATTGCGTTCCGTTTCATTCTGTGAGTTCGACAGCTACTTGACTAAATGTTGTATTTTCGCCTTACGCGACTTGTTTCCTTTTCTTGTGTGTCCACTTGTTCCAAAAATGTAACTTTTCTTGTCTTTTTTTGTGTCTGTTTCGGATTTGAAAACAAAACTCATTTCAATTCCTTGTTTTAGACTCGGCATGTGTTTTTACGTGAACAAAACATTTTCAAGAGCGAGGCTGCCCATCCTCTGTTACCAGCGCGCTTGCTGAAGGCGAGTTTGTTGTTTAAAAAATCAACACTCGCGACCACCACGACTCTTCGAAGCGAATTATATTTTGGCCTTCAGATTGACACATTCCGGTATGCATTTTACAAAACTGTTCAGACAACATCGCTCACACTTTTGCAATTAGTTTTCATTACTTTTGGGAAAAGAACCTCGACCAGAGTATCAGTTGAAAATGATGTAGGTTACAAGGAGTACGTCGTTCTCCCAGGACGGTCGAGGTGCCCTCCTGAATTAGAAAGGAAACATAGCCTACTTTTGCCATCATACATTTTAGCTTGACGTATACACCGTATATACATATGTGACCCTCCGCCACGGAATGAGTCGCATGTCACCTTTGCATGATTTTCATATTTTTTACATTTTCCTAAAGAGTTTTTTATGCTCTATGCAGTGGTAAAACCCGTTTTAGAAAAGAGCGACAATTGTTTGAGTTATAAGCCTGTGACTAAGGTGACCCTCACAATGTTACCAGACACTCCCCGGACTTATATTAAGCCTAGCGCAGAACCGCGCGAGGTGACATGCGACTCATTTCGTGGTGGAGGGTCACATATGTTGTGACAACTTTAGAGCACTCTGAGTAGGGTCTGAGATGCTTGTTTTATGCACCTCATTAACCTGTCTTTGTAAAGTTTCATAAGTATAAGTTACAGCTCCGTCCATCCATGGTATCGCCTGATATTTTGTCGAGACTGGGTCAATGAATATGATGACGTCACTCGAGGCTCTGCCGAGAGTGACGTCATTATATTTAGTCAAGTTTTGACTAAATATTTTAACATCGAGGGGGAATCGAAACGAGGGTCGTGGTGTATGTGCGTGTGTGTGTGTGTGCGTGTGTGCGTGTGTGTGTGTGTGTGTAGAGCGATTCAGACTAAACTACTGGACCGATCTTTATTAAATTTGACATGAGAGTTCCTGGGTATAAAATCCCCATACGTTTTTTTCATTTTTTTGATAAATGTCTTTGATGACGTCATATCCGGCTTTTCGTGAAAGTTGAGGCGGCACTGTCACGCCCTCATTTTTCAACCAAATTGGTTGAAATTTTGGTCAAGTAATCTTCGACGAAGCCCGGGGTTCGGTATTGCATTTCAGCTTGGTGGCTTAAAAATTAATTAATGACTTTGGTCATTAAAAATCGGAAAATTGTAAAAAAAAATAAAAATTTATAAAACGATCCAAATTTACGTTTATCTTATTCTCCATCATTTGCTGATTCCAAAAACATATAAATATGTTATATTCGGATTAAAAACAAGCTCTGAAAATTAAATATATAAAAATTATTATCAAAATTAAATTGTCCAAATCAATTTAAAAACACTTTCATCTTATTCCTTGTCGGTTCCTGATTCCAAAAACATATAGATATGATATGTTTGGATTAAAAACACGCTCAGAAAGTTAAAACAAAGAGAGGTACAGAAAAGCGTGCTATCCTTCTTAGCGCAACTACTACCCCGCTCTTCTTGTCAATTTCACTGCCTTTGCCATGAGCGGTGGACTGACGATGCTACGAGCATACGGTCTTGCTGAAAAATGGCAGCTACTTGACTAAATATTGTATTTTCGCCTTACGCGACTTGTTATATTCTTTCACCCCGTCGAGACAAAATATCACGCGATACCGTGGATGGACGGAGCTGTAACGTATATATGGCATGACCAAAGTAAAGAGAATTTGTCATGGGATGTGGAAACAAATGTGACCCTCCACCACGAAATGAGTCGCA
This sequence comes from Littorina saxatilis, assembly GCF_037325665.1. Taxonomy (NCBI): domain Eukaryota; kingdom Metazoa; phylum Mollusca; class Gastropoda; order Littorinimorpha; family Littorinidae; genus Littorina; species Littorina saxatilis. Next base: position 10,252,743 of record NC_090250.1, on the reverse strand, counting down.
TGTCACCTCGCGCGGTTCTGCGCTAGGCTTAATGTAAGTCCGGGGAGTGTTTGGTAACAGTGTGAGGGTCACCTCAGTCACAGGCTTATAACTCAAACAGTTGTTGCTCTTTTCTAAAACGGGTTTCACCACTGGATAGAGCATAAAAAACTATTTAGGAAAATGTAAAAATATGAAAATCATGCAAAGGTGACATGTGACTCAATCCGTGTTGGAGGGTCACAAATCATTGGAAATTCCCCATGGGCAATCAACCCAAGCCTAGAAGTTGCAAAACTATATTTTGTTTCAGTCTTGGCAAGGTCAGTTTTGTCCAGTTCCGGAAAAGACATCATGAATTCATTCACCCTGCCGAGACGAAAAAAAACCAATTCCATGGATGAAAACGTATAAGCTTGTTATCCCGTGACGCATAAAAGCTAAATTTTGTTTTGAAATGTCTTCACAACGTACAGATAACTTATAACGACATAATCGCCTTCACAAGACAGGAAAAACGCACACTTTGTTTTTCGTCTGCTACAAATCTAGTCTTGTTGGTTGACGGAGAGAATAAAGCTTCAATCGTACCTTCATCAACAGGAATAAATGCTCAATCCGCTGTCAGTTCGCAACTGAACCTTGGTTTTTTTCTTTAACTTTTTGGTTAACATTGAAACGGCAATCCAAAAGAGTGTTTCAGCTGTTTCAAGACACAGGCTTAGCTCCTTCTTTTGAGTTGCTTTTCAGTCTAAAATGACACCGGAAGCGAACAAATTGTCGCGTATACTGTCGTCACAAAAAGACGTCATGACAAAGTTACACGCAAAGCGAAAGAGACTTTGACGTCATTTACTTTTGTTCGGAATTTTCCGTCTGTTCCTAGGTTGTCAGTGAAGACCTGACGTGAGTAAGCTTACCCAAAACGTCTTTGTTCTCTATTCACATTGCAGCTGTGAAATAATCAGTCTTGTGTCTCGGTCGTGTAGGTACAGAGTTTGCTTCTGCAATCATTGTGTTCGTGTTGATGACGGCTTCATAAGACAAATCAGCGAATCTATCGTGAGGAAGACGTTTATGTACAAATCACCGAACCCAACCCATTTTGTGTGTGCATTTTTCTGAAGAATAAATTGCATGTGGTTAATTTCATCCGTTTAATGCTTGTCGAAACGAGCCATAAGGCTTTAGAATAAAAGATTTCACGCATTGCTTGGCCATCTGATCACAGATGAGGTTGCAGTTTGTAGGTTGAATCTAAGAATCGGCCAGAGATAGATCTGCATTTCTGGTACGACCTTCCAGATTATCAACAGCGGGTTCATGGTCGGAATCAAGAGGTCAAATTTGTGTGGCTCCCAATCATTTCATAAAAGATTTCCAATTTCTTGTTTCTGCGGCTGCGCAAGTTATTTTGCCTAGGTCATGGCCGAACTTTAGGCCTACGGAGAAATATCGCTGGATATTTTCTCCCTGGATTAACAGAGACAAAGAAGGGAAGTCATGCTGTATCGCTGTTTACAAGCTTTTTGTGTCCTAAAATGGGTACTAATTTTTCAATTTCGTAACACTCCGTTAACGTGGCAATCATTCTCGAGTGGGTTTTTTTTTTCATTTCATTCTACTACATCAGCAATTATGAAAAATTAGTTAGTTAGCTGTTGCTTTTCGGGTCCAGCGGACCATAATAGGCCAAATCAGAACCCCAAGTATGAAAAGAAACACGTTCAAGCCAATATGTGTGGAATTTCTATTGGTGCAGACTGTATGCTTTCTGTTGCGTATTTAAACCTCCTCGGTGTGTTTGTTTCCATAGTCACCATTCCTCGTTATTGGGATTGAGGAAGGGAGATAAAACCACCATACAGTTCATCTGGGCCCATATTCAGGAAGGCTCCAACAGGGGTTTTGTCGGTACGAGAAGCAGAAACCTTTCGATAACCCCCCAATCGTGGAATTCATCAACAACCGATAGTGCCTAATGTAGGCTCTGTTCTACGATAAAGTTAGAGGTGCCTATCCCTACCGATAAGCACTGTTGTCGGTACGATAACTGATTTTAAGATGGCGGCCATCAGTTTGCAGCGTTACCGAAAAAGAAAAAACATTCTAAGATATACGATTTTGGGGGACGGGATACATGCACAAATTCATATTCTGGATGCATGATATTTTGCTGTTGACTGTTGACGGATGCGAACAGAATGGGTGCCTAGCCTCTTGTCTCGCAAGTGATACTCGTGTTGCGGTTTCACGCCTCTCGTGCATATCAAGATGTTTGCGTGGTGCCGATTTGATGTGAGCCAGCCACGGTCAGCCAGCCACGGCAAGCAGAGCCTTGGCAGGGCTCAGCTGCTGCGTCAGGCGCACGCGCAGAGCGACAGTAAACAAGAGAATCCCCCCGCTAGCTATCGGGGAGGCTGTCCGATGCCTGTGAATTCGGCAGCACGACAAAAATTGTCGGAACGAGAGCTATCAAACTTCGGGGCGCTTGGCGTACGACAAGCAGTCGCAACGTCTTGCATACGGGCCCTGGCTGTCAACAAGGCATCTTTGTCCTGTTACTTTAAGTTATTGAGACATCCCAGTGCACTAAGGGATTTATAGAGCAAATCGAGAAAATTCATTATTGAACGAAGCGCATAGCGCTGAGTTCAATAATTATTTTCGAGATTTGCTCTATAAATCCCTTAGTGCACTGGGATTGTTTCAATAATGATATTGTCAGTACCGCCATAGAAAAAAGAAGATTCCAAACGCACATTTTGCAACGCGCATTTGAATAGGCATAACTGTGTGGTCAGGTCGTGTACAGTAAAGATCTACTTTTGTGTGGGGTGTCTAAAGTGTGTCGTGCTTTCGTCACACGCATTTTAATTTCTGTTGGTAAATTCCAGTGTAGCGTTAATCTGAACAGTGATGATCTTTCAGAGAGACCTCATTTGAACTCGGAGAAAGGACTGTGCTCTTCATTATTTGCGATTCGAAACCTCCAGTCGAGCTTCGACGGATTGACTGTGCGGAGTGACTCCCCTTGAATTGACTCGAAACGGGACTCAACGGTTCGCACATTTTCAAAACAAATGTGGCATATTTCTCGTGTTGTATCTTCACTCATCGGGGAGTCTGATACTAAATATGAACGGTAAGAATGCTCTGAACCCTACACGTATTATATCCCCATCGTTTTTTCGTTCACATTTGCCCAACATGTTAATTTGTTGAGCGGGGTTAATGTCGTCTGCTACTGTGCTATGCTACCTGGGCAATCGAACCACTGCAGTCTGCACTGAGTCTGCACGCATGAGGCAGGCTGTTAATAAGTCTTATATATGGTAAGAACGTTCTGAACCTTACACGTTTTCGATTACGATTGTTCTTTTCTTGAAATAATAATTCGGAAACCATTCATTTACTGAACTGATGTAGTCGTATTTCTGTGTAGTCTGCTACAGAGTCGATCGAGTCAGTCTTCCAAACTGGTCTAGCTGGTACGTTTTCGGAATAACACTTGTGTTTTCTGTTAGCCGCTGGGAATTGTATACTAACTCATCATTTGGTAATGTGGATGATAAGCTACATGCCACTAACACGGCATATGAGAAGAATCTATGCAAGTCGGCGAAAATTAGATGACACACAGCGGCTTCTATTTTTAGATCACTGGCACTGGCACAGGCACATGCAATCTCTGCCCTCCTCTGACAAAACACAGTAAGTCCAAAAATCACGTTTCGAGAAAAACGCGGTTTTCTGTTCTCAGCTCTATATTTAAAACAAAAGGATTCTCGCTGGAAATTTTACTGCAATAAAGCGTCGGGATGATTTCTGAATTTATAGCTTTGGTCTATTTCAAAAATAGTGGTAAGATTAAAGAGTTATGAGCCAATTAGTGGACTTACTGTGTTCTGCCAAGTTTTTCTTTGTACCCAGGCTTGTTAAAAACCACGGCAGAACACAGTAAGGGACGTTACTGTCTTCTGCCGGAGTTTTCTTTGAACTCGAGTTTGTTAAAAACAACGGCAGAACACAGTAAGGGAAGTTGCTGTGTTTTGGCGATGTTTTCTTGTTTCTTAATGCTTGTCACAAGTTAAGATAGTGACCGATCACAACAACAGTTCTTGCTGAGTTCTGCTTTATTAATTGTATGTGAGAAATTCATTTCTGACCGAGTAAGCAACAATGACTAAATAACTCTGATATTTATTATGCTTTTGCAATGTTTATTTTGTTTTACCTGATGGCTTATGGGACTCTTAATAGGAAAAAGCCCTTTTCCCTGCGACGCGTTCTTGTTTTGTTTTTACATTTAGTCAAGTTATATAGAGACGGTGAATCGAGACGAGGGTTGTGGTGATGTGTGTGTGTGTGTGTAGATCGGTTCCGAGAAAACTACTGAACCGATCTGCCTGAAACTTTAACATGAGAGTTGCTTAGTATAATTTCCCCAGACTTTTAATTTTTTTGTTTATAAGTGTCTTTGATGACGTCATATCCGGTTTTTTGTGAAAGTTGAGGCGGCACTGTCACGCTCTCATTTTCCAATCAATTTTGATGACATTTTTGTCAAATAATCTTCGACGAAGCCCGGACTTTGGTATTGTATTTCAGCTTGGAGGCTTACAAATTAATAAATGAGTTTGCTCATTAAGGTTGTCATTGACATCATATTTTCGCAAACAGATTCAACAAATTCTGAATCAAAAAATATATACATAATTATGTCATGTTTACTCTTAAAATGTGATCACAATTAACGAAATTAGGTTAAATAGAGGGACCGGCACGGTTGGCCTAGTGGTAAGGCGTCCGCCCCGTGATCGGGAGGTCGTGGGTTCGAACCCCGGCCGGGTCATACCTAAGACTTTAAAATTGGCAATCTAGTGGCTGCTCCGCCTGGCGTCTGGCATAATGGGGTTAGTGCTAGGACTGGTTGGTCCGGTGTCAGAATAATGTGACTGGGTGAGACACGAAGCCTGTGCTGCGACTTCTGTCTTGTGTGTGGCGCACGTTATATGTCAAAGCAGCACCGCCCTGATAAATTATGGCCCTTCGTGGTCGGCTGGGCGTTAAGCAAACAAACAAACAAACAAAAAGGTTAATTAGTACAACGAATACAATTCAAGAAATCGATCCAAATTTTCTTTCATCTGATCCTTAATCATTTCGTGATTGCAAAACCATTATATAGGATATGTTTTATTTAAAACATGCTCAGAAAATTAAAAAGAATACAGTAAAGCGCGCTTGGCTTGTCGCTTTCACTTCGTTTTGCACGTGAAAAGTGTGCGACTTCCTGTCTTGTCTTGGTGGAAAAAATGCAGTGCGTTCAGTTTCATTCTGTGAGTTCGACAGCTTGACTAAATGTA